>NC_079512.1:8890587-9228477 GCF_000801105.2 Raphanus sativus | reverse complement strand
GAGTAGTTCTCTTTTGAATTCATGGTTAGGGAGACTAGGTGATTAGGTTAGATTAAGGGATGGTTTTTAGTGTAGGTCAATCTCAAGCCTTGCTAGTAGAGTGTTTCTTACAGCCTCTTTTGTTCTGATCATTCGAGGAAGTTGACCTCTAGACATTTCCCCACCCAAAAGGTGTTTGTGTGAAATGTCCGAGACACACTCTGCTAGGCTTCTTAATGCATCTTGCCAAAGATATTTGTTGTGTAAGAGTGTTTAGGATAGCTAATAAATCTGTTCTTAATGATTGCTTTCATATCATTCAGCCAAAGAGATTTGATGTTTGAAGATGTGTTAGCAAATGAGCATTCATCTAGATATAGGAGCTTGCTTAGGATTGTGTTTAGGCTTAAGGTCATTTGTTTGATTCATCATTTGTCATTTTTGTTTGATACTTGATCACCCGAAATCATATTCCCATGTCCATGAGTTCTCTTTCATCATTTTTAAGAAAGTCATTCATTTACTGGCGCTTTAGTTCTATCTTGTCATCATAGTAGTTATTGTTTCCTGAAATCATTTTAAGTAAGTGCTTGCATTTCTTAGTGCTTGAAGTCCCTCAGAACTGGTTCGACATATTACTTCCATTTTACTATCATTTGACTTAGGAGTCTCAAAACTCCTAATATCAAATTGGCGCGGCAACTGAGGGAAGTAAGGAGCAGCTTTGATGGTTGCGTTCAACAAGTCTCGAGAGGCTTGATGATCTCCTCGGAGAGTCCGAATCTTTCCGTCGGATCCGGGGAACTTGATACATTGATGGTAGGTTGACGGGATCACCTTCATCGAATGCAGCCACGGTGTTTTCCCCGAATTGCGTTGCCGGCGCCAATTTGATATTAGGAGTTTTGAGACTCCTAAGTCAAATGATAGTAAAATGGAAGTAATATGTCGAACCAGTTCTGAGGGACTTCAAGCACTAAGAATGCAAGCACTTACTTAATCTAAATGCAACCAATGATTTAAAATAATTTCAGAAACAATAACTAACTATGATGACAAGATAGAACTAAAGCGCAGTAAATGAATGACTTTTTTAAAAATGATGAAAGAGAACTCATGGGCATGGGAACATGATTTCGGGTGATCAGTATCAAACAAAGATGACAAATGATGAATCAAACAAATGACCTTAAGCCTAAACACAATCCTAAGCAAGCTCTATATCTAGATGAATGCTCATTTGCTAACACATCTCAAACATCAAATCTCTTTGGCTGAATGATATGAAAGCAATCATTAAGAACAGGTTTATTAGCTATCCTAACACTCTTAACAACAATATCTTTGGCAAGATGCATTAAGAGCCTAGCAGAGTTGTCTCGGACATTTCAACAAACACCTTTTGGGTGGGAAATGTCTAGAGGTCAACTTTCGAATGATCAGAACAAAAGAGGCTGTAAGAACACTCTACTAGCAAGGCTTGAGATTGACCTACACTAAAAACATCATTGATCTAACCTAATCACTTAGTCTCCCTAACCCATGAATTCAAAAGAAACTACTCATTAATCTTCATGAGAAACCTTAATCTTCATGAGAAACCTTAAACCCATACTGGATTTCAGATTAAACATGTAGATGAAACACAGGAAATCAATAAGAAATCAATAACAAGAGAACAATGAATTCAAAAGAAACTTTCCAAAAGTATTTTGTGGTTTTCTCTTCAACAAAAGATAATCTGGCCAAAAGTGGCTACAAAAGGTCTTAAACTTAGGTTTTTCAGAGCGCCAAAACGACATAAGTAATTGCAAATAGGGCAAATAGGTCCTTGAATAAAAAGAAATCGCAAATAAGAAATACGCAGCGACCTCCGCAGGTCGCTCCAGCACGTCGCTCTGGTCTTGGGAGCGACCTCGGATGGTCGCTGCGAGGGGTCGCTCCGGAGGCATTTTCTTCGTCTTCGAGCCGTGTAAAGCCGAGCGACTTGGAGTGGTCGCTCTAGCTTTGGTCGTCAAGGTCGCTCCGGCTGGAGCGAGGTCTCACAGCAACCTCTGTAGGTCGCTCCAGGCTCCTCTCGTCCAATCATCCTCCTTTTCACATCTTTTGAGCTCCAAATGGATTCCAATGTCTCCAAAAGCTCCACAAGATGCTCCAATACCTGATAAGGACTCATGTATGCAAAATGCAACCTAAACATGGCTAGAATCTAACCTACATGATGAAAATGCATGAAAAAGAATGGGTGAAACAATGCAATTATGCAAGACATCAACTCCCCCGAACTTATTCTTTTACTTGTCCACAAGTGAACTTTCTAGAACTCATAGGGAAAAATGATTGATAGTGGGAGCTCATAGCCAAAAGAAACACACATACGACTAGATTTTACTCATAGTCCAAAATTAGCACACTCTCTTAGTGCACTCTAGCTTCTCTAGGCATATCCTTACTCTTTTTATTCCTACACTCGTTTTCAAGCATTCACACAATCAAATCAGCCAACTCTCACATTCATTAAGCACATCATCAAGTAAATTATTGCAAATGGTCAATTGGTCCAAGTCATTTGGGTAAGGGAAGGCTTTTTGTTCTAGTGATCAAGGGGTTCAAAACTCATTATCTTCAAGGTGGTTCACTCTCAAAACAAGTAGCCTTGACATTGCACATAATGTATCTAAGAAAGGGATCAACTCATGCATACAATGCTCAATCTCCATTGCTCTACCATTTTTCAAACATACAAGTGACAGAATTGTTCCCAAAGTTACACCCCACTCACATCTCTCACCCAAAAATCTCAAGAACTCATCCACAAACTCTTCAATCAAGGGAAAAGATTTAAACTTTTAAAAACACAACCTCTTAGCTCATTCACACTTTGCTAGCTCATTCCCCGGCAACAGCGCCAATTTGATATTAGGAGTTTTGAGACTCCTAAGTCAAATGATAGTAAAATGGAAGTAATATGTCGAACCAGTTCTGAGGGACTTCAAGCACTAAGAATGCAAGCACTTACTTAATCTAAATGCAACCAATGATTTAAAATGATTTCAGAAACAATAACTAACTATGATGACAAGATAGAACTAAAGCGCAGTAAATGAATGACTTTCTTAAAAATGATGAAAGAGAACTCATGGGCATGGGAACATGATTTCGGGTGATCAAGTATCAAACAAAGATGACAAATGATGAATCAAACAAATGACCTTAAGCCTAAACACAATCCTAAGGAAGCTCTATATCTAGATGAATGCTCATTTGCTAACACATCTCAAACATCAAATCTCTTTGGCTGAATGATATGAAAGCAATCATTAAGAACATGTTTATTAGCTATCCTAACACTCTTAACAACAAATATCTTTGGCAAGATGCATTAAGAGCCTAGCAGAGTTGTCTCGGACATTTCAACAAACACCTTTTGGGTGGGAAATGTCTAGAGGTCAACTTTCGAATGATCAGAACAAAAGAGGCTGTAAGAACACTCTACTAGCAAGGCTTGAGATTGACCTACACTAAAAACATCTTTGATCTAACCTAATCACCCTAGTCTCCCTAACCCATGAATTCAAAAGAGAACTACTCACTAATCTTCATGAGAAACCTTAAACCCATACTGGATTTCAGATTAAACATGTAGATGAACACAGGAAATCAATAAGAAATCAATAACAAGAGAACAATGAATCCAAAAGATGAACTTTCCAAGAGTATTTTGTGGTTTTCTCTTCAACAAAAGATAATCTGGCCAAAAGTGGCTACAACAGGTCTTAAACTTAGGTTTTTCAGAGTGCCAAAACGACATAAGTAATTGCAAATAAGTCCTTGAATAAAAAAGAAATCGCAAATAAGAAATACGCAGCGACCTCCGCAGGTCGCTCCAGCACGTCGCTCTGGCCTTGTGAGCGACCTCGGATGGTCGCTGCGAGGGGTCGCTTCGGAGGCATTTTCTTCATCTTCGAGCCGTGTAAAGCCGAGCGACTTGGAGTGGTCGCTCTAGCTTTGGTCGTCAAGGTCGCTCCGGCTAGAGCGAGGTCTCACAGCGACCTCTGGAGGTCGCTCCAGGCTCCTCTCATCCAATCATCCTCCTTTTCACATCTTTTGAGCTCCAAATGCATTCCAATGTCTCCAAAAGCTCCATAAGATGCTCCAATACCTGATAAGGACTCATGTATGCAAAATGCAACCTAAACATGGCTAGAATCTAACCTACATGATGAAAATGCATGAAAAGGAATGGGTGAAACAATGCAATTATGCAAGACATCAACCACGTCAGATATGAAAGGAATTGGCCTAGAGTTGAACGTTGATCCTACCTTCAATACGATCCGTCAAAAACGCCGGAAATTAGGTACTGAATGCTCGAAAGTGGTCAATGAAGAAGTGGAACGCTTGCTCGCTGCTGGTTCCATCATCGAGGTGAAGTACCCAGATTGGCTCGCCAACCCAGTGGTAGTGAAAAAGAAGAACGACAAGTGGCGTGTATGCGTTGACTTCATTGATCTCAACAAAGCCTGTCCGAAAGACAGTTTCCCCCTCACGCACATTGATCGCCTAGTTGAATCAACGGCCGGGAAAGCACTGCTGACATTCATGGATGCATTCTCGGGATGCATCATTATCTAGTTGTATCACAACAATGCATCCATGAATGTCAGCAGTGCGTTCCTGGCCGTTGATTCAACTAGGCGAACAATGTGTGGGAGCGGGAAATTGTCTTTCGGATAGGCTTTTTTGAGGTCAGTGAAGTCATCGCATACGCGCCACTTGCCGTTTTTCTTTTTCACTACCACTAGGTTGGCGAGCCAATCTGGGTACATCACCGGCGAGCAAGCGTTCCACTTCTTTGTTGACCTCTTTCGAGCGTTCAGGACCTAACTTCCGGCGTTTTTGACAGATCTGTTTGAAGATATGATCGATGTTCAACTCGTGGGAAGTAATTGCAGGGCCAATCCCCTTCATATCTGACGTGGTCCAAGCGAAAGTTTAGATATTTTGTTGGAGAAATGCTGGGATCCGCCAAAAAGGTGTCGACTCAGATCACTTTGCTAAGATCGGTGTCGTCGATGGGGACGTTGAACACCTTCTGTATAAGCTTCGAGACGGAGTTGACGTCACAGCTTGATGGTTGCGTTCAACAAGTTGCGTTCAACAAGGCTCGAGAGGCTTGCTGATCCCTCGGAGAGTCTGAATCTTTCCGTCGGATCCGGGGAACTTGATACATTGATGGTAGGTTGACGGGATCACCTTCATCGAATGCAGCCACGGTGTTTTCCCAGAATTACGTTGTAAGGGGCTTTGGAGTTGACGAACGAGAATTTGACGGTTCGCGTGATGCCACATACAAATACTGGAAGGCGACTTGGTCGTTGTGTGGCATATGGATACCAGGTGCGTCATCGGGAGAGAAAGTAATCTGATGATCATTCTCGGTAGTCCTGGGAATTGGGTCGGTTCCTTCCCGTCCTGCCGCGGGTCAGACTCATTTTTTATTCAAAAAATTATCTGCATAACCCGAAAAGATTATAATTAGAGAACCGCACCCGCCCCGCCAAATCATGCGGGTCAAGCGGGTTACCCACGAGAAAAAAAAAAGACAACAAAATAAGCTGGTGGTGTCCGATTTGCAGAGAGTGAGAGAGATAACTTTGTAACTGAGAAGAGATGAGAGAACTTTCGATCTCGGCTGTGTTCTAGGGTTCAGAAAATTTTGTTTTTATATGGTCTATTTAAAACGACATACATCTTTTAGTTAGAATCATAATACAACACACAGTCTATTTAAGAAATCTAAAAAAACAACACACATGGTCATAACACTTTTAAACAACAATAAATTATTTTAAGCGGGTTTACCGGTATTCGCTTCGACCAAACCCAAGATCCGCATCCGCCCTACTATATCCGAACTCCGATCCGCATAAGTCAATGGGTCGGGGCTTCATAGGGCTTAGGGCGTTTAATCGGCGAGTCTTGGAGAAATTGATCGAGTCGCGAAGATCGGAGCTGTGGATGACGGTGTCCATTGTCGGTTTGTCCTTTCGTTTGAAGAGGTTTCTTAGATTGCTAGGCGACTGGCGACTTAGGTGAGCGCGCAAGTCGGGAGGAGAAGTTTGCTCGGCTTCGTCGCATAAGGGTTCCTCCTGCGTCAGAACGACATTGATACGCCTCGTTGCTCACGATGACTCGCGATCGCCGCTGTTGTTTGCTGGGTCTTGCCAAGACGGTTTTGACGCATCGCTCGAGGAGTTGCTTCTACGGATGATGGAGTCGCAAGGCAACCTCTCGTTTTAAAGGTTGCCTTGCGACCTTTGCGTTTTCTTGCTCCAGCTTGCGGGTCGTGTGATTTGGCATTATGGTAGTCGCACCATTTCTCGGCTCCTGGTGGCCTAGACTTTGCTGATGCAGAGGAGCCCAATGGTTTGCCATCGGTTTCTCGGTTGTGGTTCCACCCTTTTTCGCGGACTACAGTTTGTTGACGATGGGGGAGTCTCGTCGTCGACGACGTACAGGAAAATTTTCTTTTGGGTTGCCTTGTCGCTCAACTGTTGACGTGGTTCTTGACGAGAATCCACGTTCTTAACACTGGTTTTGTTGGCTTTTGTAGCTTTGGCTGCGTTCAACTTGCCGATGAGAGCTTTTGTGTCTTCCTGCATGCGGATGAAGTGGTTAGAACGAGCGATGGCGTCGGAATGGGATGTTGTGGGGTTTCTGTAAAGATCGTCACGGAAAACAGAGTATAGCGTGTTCTTGAGAGCCGCGACTGCGATGCTGTCAGGCAGGACGACTTTCGAGACGATGGCCTTGAATTTCTCCATGAAACTTCGCAAGCTTTGATCTTTTCCTTGAGAAAGGTTCCACATGTCTGACACCGTTGCGTCTTCTTGGGTAAACATGATGTAGTTCTTGAGGAAAGCGGATGACAAGTCATGGAAATTTTTGATGGAGTTCCCGACGAGACCCGTGAACTAGGTGAGAGCCGGTCCTTTTGACTTTCGACGAAAAGCTGACAGTAGCTGGCGTCTCGCTCTTCGTCGGATTTGCTCGGCGTACCGCAATGTTAAAGGACGTGATGAGCCGTTAGTTCGGTGAGACCCTCGTAAGTCGGCAGTCGGAGCTTCTCCATCGGTTTTAGTTGGATGTTAGTTACAGCGGGAGAAAAAGGGGTCCGAAGGGTGTTGGCCAGGACTTGCTCGATCTACGATTGCAGAGGTGGTGATTCAGTGTATCTTGGAGTGAATGTCCTGGAGCGACTGTTTAAGTGCGGTGACATCACGAATCATTTGTAGATCTGGATTTTGTGGAGGTGAATGGAGCGGCGTTCGGGTTCAGGGTACTAGAAGGAGTGCCGTGATTCGCGGGATCACCGTTGAACAGCTCCGGATGGTAGTAGTCAGTGCATCAGGAGCGCCGGCGAGAGGAGCAAGGAGTGCGGCGATTTGCTTAGTGGTTGCCTTCTGGGCAGCGTCTTGTCTTGTCGAGCAAAGCGTTCCTTAATGGTATCGACGAAAGCGATACTATTTCGATAGCTGTTACGTGTGTTGGTTCCCGCGCATCTTGTTCCTCGCCAGAAGTGGAACCTTCGTGGTTCCTCGCCGGAAGTGGAACCTTCGTGGTTAGGACTCATCTCTACTAACGTTACTTCGCTATGCCCCATGGTGGGTGCCAACTGTTTGAACCGAGTTCGGTCGGAAACTAGTAGAAAGAGAGAGAGACGAAACTCGTCTGTGGGTTTAACGAAGATGTTTTATTGCAAAGAAAGAGTTACAAAGGGAGAGTAAACAGTGAGAACAAGCCAGTGCTCGTAGAGCTGGCTGGGAAAACAGTACAAGGGCTTGCCGCAGTGATAGAGAGAAATGAAACCATAGTTCTAGCCGCAGTGTGTGAAAGTGTCGATCCCCTCTCCTTTTATCGACGAAAGCGGATGTATCCTCAAGATTCGCCCTAATGAAGATGTATCCTCATGGGCTTTCATAATGGGGCAAGCTATAGGACTATTGGGCCGAGCGGTAAGACGCGACATCTTAGGAGGGTTGAGAATTAGTGGAGTCTTCTCGTCGTAAGAGAAGTTAACCCGATCACGGAAATTGGGAACGATCCACCTAGATCAGCCAAGAGATGGAGCAGCTAGTGCGGGTTTCTTCTTCTTCAGGGAAGACGCCCCTCGCGACGGCTCCAGATTCTCGGCAACAACCTCTTGGGAGGGACCTCCTTCCGGACGAGGCGAGATATCCTTCTCCGAGGACTCCTTCCCGATTTCTTTCATTGCTCCTTGGAGGGAGATTCAACAGCACGATCGTTAACCGCATCAGCGTTCACAACCCCTTGGGATTCTTCAACGTCCTGCCTCGTCTTCTTTCTCCTCCTCTTTAGAGAACCCTCCTGGGCAGTTCCCTGAGATGGATCGTAGAGGGCCACATTCAGAGAGTCAGCAAGTTTGTTCGCCTCACTGATGGCAGCTTCATCGAGAGATCTCTTTTTCCTCTTCTTCTTCTTTTTCTTCTTCTTCTTCGAGTCAGAAGAGACAGGCGTCAAGCCAGGCTCAGAAGTTCATGCGGGGATTCCCTCGGAACGCTCAACAGGAGGATCTCCACCCAATGACAAAGTAATGTTCTCAGTGGCAGCGTTTGATTTCTTCGCTAATAGCTTCAACTGCCCCTTTATAAGAGCACTCAAGTCAAGCACGCCGTCGTAAACAGCGAGAGACGCTTCTTGTTGGAAGAGAGTATCAGAGCTTGATTTGATAACCAGTTTGCGTGTTCTCAAAGATATTCTCCGGATATGCGATCGTGTTGGGGTGACGAACTACAAAACATAATAGAAGGATGATTAGATAAGCGAATGAAAGGAAAGGTTAGACATGACTTGACGTAGAAATAAGAACGCTGCCAACGCTTGGTCTTGTTCGGATGCCCGGTCAAGATATTATAACTAGGGCGCATCTTCAGCGAGAATAACCCAAAACGCAAGACCTTCACGGAAGTTAGCTTTTCAAACGCCCTTACGCTCAACGAAATGTTATTCTGCGCTGCGATCATACGTTCCGTTAACAGACAGATGGCGACATCTCGCCGGAAAGCATAGGAAGTGATCAGCTGCAGAACTGGAAACCACAGTTTCGTATCCTCTTGGAAATACGGCTCGAACAGACATTGATAGCCGATAGGGGGAGACCAGGGCCTCTGTTGGCTCGACGGGATTATGTAAGTCACTCCGAGTCCCCCGCTTTCTCGCAGCAGTCTCCTGACGCTGCTGTTTGTAGAAGACGTCCCTACCACTTTATCCTAAGCAGCAGTCTCCTGACGTGGGCTTACAATCCTGACTTGTCCAATCAAGGATTCCCCGATCGTGGCGTCCTAAACTACAACCAAAAGCCCACGTGCTATCACTCAGAAGGGCTATTCGTGGAGCTTCCTGCTGAGTTCCTCTGCAACCAAAAGCCACGTATTTATATAGTAAAGACTAGGACACGCATCTCGAAGCGCAATAATTACACCTAAAAGGGCCTATGAGCGTCTAAATGGGCCTAAAGACCCAAAGATTCCTTCTCCATTCGCGACGCTTCCACTTCTCGACAAGTCGGAATTCAATCTAAGATAACCGACTAAACCAAGTTATATTGGGATAAACCGATACCGGTTCAATACACGGTCCCATTCAACCGTTTGATAACTCGGAAGGGAACTCAGTCAAAATGGAGGCAAGAGAAGTTTGCAACATCAGGCTAGCAAATCCTGCTTCTCAACGAGTAATTTTGCTTATCAACGCGTTAACGCAGCCCAGTAAGCTTCGCTTTTCAATATGTCCGGAGAGGCAGACAAGGTTTGCTTTGCTATGAGAGAAAACATCCTGAGATGCACATAAATAGAGTGCATCCTATGACGAGCCAGGTTGAAAGGCGAGTCAGCTTCATCTATACATCCTTACTCGCCAAAGGAGGCAAGAAAACTTTGTAGCGTTAAGCGAACAAACTCCTCCTTCATCTATACATCCTCAACGCGTCAGGAGGAGGGGAGAAGAATACGAGCCACGGGGCGAGTAAATTTCGTTTTTCGACGCGTTTGAAGAAGCGAGAAAATTTCCTCTCTTTTAAAGCGTCAGAAGAGGCGAGAAAGGATCCACAGCGCTGGTCGAGTAAACTTCGCTGTCAACTCGTTTGGAGAAACGAGTAGAGTTCACCATGTTGGCCGAGTAAATTTCGTTTCCTTGACACCTTGCAAGGGGCGAGTAAATTGTCTCGAACCAAACGAGCAAATGCGGAGCACCTGCAACAGAATCCCTGCATCACTTGGTAAGACGGATCTTCTATCCGCTGAGCCACTCTCCATTTGGAGTAGGGAGCACCACTCTAAATGAACTGGGGAGACTTACTGTAGGGGGATAGATCCCATTTCCTACAAGGCCCATTAGATAGGCAGATCCAGTCCACTTAAAGATTGAGGATTCAATTGGATTAGGGCGAGCAAAGAAGGCGGAGAGCCCTTGGTCGCCAAATGGGCCGAACAAAAACGTCGCGTCTTACCGCTCAGCCTAATAGTCCTATAGCTCGGCCCATGAGGATACATCTTCATTAGGGCGAATCATGAAGAGGAGGAGCTATAAAAGGAGAGGGGAGAGGACCAAAACGGGGATCGACACTTTCATACATGAAGAGGAGGAGCTATAAAAGGAGAGGGGAGAGGACCAAAACGGGGATCGACGCTTTCAAACACTCACTAGGCAGCTAGAACTAGGGTTTCATTTCTCTCTGTCCGCTACCTTGTACTGTTTTCCCGGCCAGCTCTACGAGCACCGGCTTGTTCTCACCGTTTACTCTCCCTTTGTAACCGATAGACTCTTTCTTTGCAATAAAACGTCTTCATTAAACCCAAAGACGAGTTTCGTCTCTTTTTCTACTAGTTTTCGACCGAACTCGGTTCAAACAGCGCTCGACGCGGGTTTCAGGGAGGTACGCATTTCTCGCTTAAGGCCAATCAGTCTGAAGTTCTCATCATGAATTATATATTTCAGGAGCCCATATTAGGCTTCTCTTTCAGGGACCAAAAGTTCTCATCATGAATTATATAATTCTGAATCCATCAAACTCACATAAAAGGAGCCTATCCATATGAGTTAGATACATCATATCGCATGTATTGTTTTTGAAGACCTAGATATCGCACTGGGAGCTCTCCAATTTGAGGAGAAAACCAAGAACAGAAATTGTAGACTTTTCCATATTGATTTTCAATTCTGTTATTAGGCCTGGGCATTTTAACCTGGACCCGAAGCCCTGACCCGGAACCGGTCCAAAAATACCCGACCCAAAAGTTTACAATTATCTTTTAGGTCTAAATTTCTTTTACCCGAATAGATCCGTACCCGAAGAGAACCGACCCGAATAAACCCGGATCCGAAAAGAACCTACCCGAATAGACCCGATCCGATAAGAACCGATTTGTACCCGACTTAAAAATATGTATATTCAAAATTATGATTTTTTGTGTTCTGTTTTATATATATATTATTTTTATTTAGTTGAAATATAATATTTATTATTATTTTGTAACATTTTTTAGTAATATGAAATTTTAAAATATAAAATTTAGAGTTCAGAAATGTTTTATGTTGATTATTAATAGTTCAATTTAAGTTATTTTGTAAATATTTAGATATATATGACAAATATTGATTAATTTGAGTAAATTTGAGTATGTTATATATTTTTCAGAGCTTAAATACCCAAACCCGAACCGGACCCGATATAGACCCGAAAAATTATGGGTATTTTACTGGTATTAAAATTATAGACTCGAACTGACCCGGATCCGACAAAATCCGACCCAGAACAGACACGAAAAATCATAGGTACCTATATGGATCTAAATTTCTAGGACCTGAAGGATCCGGATCCGATAGGACCCGACCTGAACCCGACCCGAAGACCCGGATGCCCAGGCCTATCTGTTATTTTTGCCAAATAACCGAAAACTTCAACAGAAAATTTTTCTAACAGGGTCAACTTGTAATAAAATTTGAAAATATAAAGTATAGTTATATTTATTTTCTTTGTTAAAAATGATAGGTACTTCAAAAAGATTTACCAAATAGTGTTTTGTTTGTTAAAAATGATGATTTATGCTTTAATTATTTCTTTTGTTTGAGTTTGTTTTTGTGGAGTCATCTAAAAGTTTTTAATGGGGTCACGAAATATTTTGATAAACAAAAAAACATAAATTTTAAAAGTAGGGTCAGCTGACCCCACTTTCACTACACTACCTCCGCCCCTGCTGTCCAGTAATCTTGTCTTGCCATCGTGAATTCATACTATAATATCATCGGCAAAATTTAGGTGTGTGTGCCCATGATTAAACGTCCAATCTCTCCTGTCTTTTTGTTACCAATCACAAAACAATATAATATATTTTATATTAATCGATACATACTCCTCACCTAATATACAACAACCTGTTTTTCTTTTGGATTTCTAATAGTATTCCAATCTCCCTTCTTTTTTTATATAAGAAAAAATCTCAATGTCTACATCTATCTAGTATATGCCTTTTGGCGTGAGTATAGAGTCGGTAAGATTATTTCCATAAGTAATTAATTTTAAATGATGATAAGTTTTTTTTTTTTTGTAAACTGCATACTAAATGATGATAAGTTGATTAGCTATATCATTTTAATCGCATATATTTCTAATTAACCTACATGTATCCAACTACTTTAAAATCCCAACTTTGATATAAGTGTTGTATTGAGAAGATGAGCACTTAATGTATCTCTCATGTTGTAATTTGCATGCACAGTGTAGTATAGTCGCATTATCTCATCCACTAGTTGGAAATTATAATTAGCATGCATGTGGTCGACGGTGCTATTTTATATGCACTTGGACGATTAATGAAATATATGGAAGGATAATCTTTCCATATAACAAACTTATTTAAATAATACCTAGTACCCTATTTTCTTTTTGTATACAAAGAGTAATCTTTATTAGTTGAATTAAGTGGTGCAATTTCCAGTTAGTAATAGCTCAATCGTTTGGTCAGTCGGTCGACACTATCAGAATGTTGAAATTATCTAAGATCTTGTAAACACGATAAAAATAGTTTAGTAAGTGTCACTTCGGAAGTTTCTTAAAGCATCTCCATTGACCTCAAAATATTTCATTAATTTGTAATTAATATTTTAAGATGTTTATAGGGTGATTTTGCTCTATATTCATAGCTGAGAAAAAAATGAAAGATATAGCTATGCTACAGTAAAAAGCAAGAGATAGAACAATTTATACACAAACATGACCAAACTCTCCTTTACGACGCGTGCGTGTGATATTGGTACTCCAATGCTAAAACTATGCTACTATATTACATATCATATAATATAGTCATACAAAGGACTAATTTAGTTACAAGGTTCAGTTTCATCAATTATGTGACTATAATATACGTGATTATGATATAGTATGGAATATTTGACACAAACATATAAGATTTTCATTTATATTTATGTCCATAGTGTCTAAACTCAAATTCTAAACTATAAACCTAAACAGTAAACCCTTGAGTCAACTTTTCCCATACCCCTATTTCTCTACAGAAAATCTCCTATGGGCTCCCTTAATCTTCTATGCCCCTTTTTCATAATTCTATTTTTGATCAAAACCCAAAATCTCAAATCAAATCCTTCCCCTCTTCAAAACTAAACTCTAACCCCCCCCCCCCCCACCAATGGATTAGTGAACCTATGGGCAAGTATTTAACTTCTATACCTTTCAAATTTGAAAAAAATATTTTAAAGTCGTTTTTAACCATATTTTGATGATTTTCGTGAAAATATGAAAAACAGTTTTTTTTTTATTTTTGAAATATTTTTATCAAATTCTATAAATCAAATAAAAAATATTCACATTTCCAATTTAATTTTATGATTTTTCATTTGACATATAAAATTAAAAAAAACTGTCTAATAGAGACTAAGGAATGAGATATAGGGGCATGTGAGGAATTGCCTTCCCTTAAATCCTACCGTATATCCTAAATCTAAATCCTAAACCGAAATTCTAAACCCAAACCGTAAACCATAATAGAGCTACCTAAACCCTAAATCCAAACTCTAAACCCTAAACACAAATTTTTAACCCAAACCATAGACCCAAATAGAGCTACCTAAACCCTAAACTTCACTAAACCCAAACTCCAAAACCCTAAACCCAAACTGTAAACTCTTAGCCCAAACCCTAAACCCAAATTGTAAAACCAAACCATCGTCCATAACGGAGCTATCTAAACCCTAACCTTGAAGGTCTAAACTTTTAACCCAAACCGTAGACCCTAAACCCAAACCCTAAACCAGAATTCTAAACCCTAAACCCAAACCGTAGATCCTAAACCCAAACCCTAAACCCTAAATCCAAACTCTTAACCCAAACCGTAGACCCTAACGGAGTTACCTAAACCCTAAACCCAAACTCTAAATCCTAAACCCTACACACAGTCTTGACTTTATTCTCCCTAGAGTGCGTGCACGTATATTTCATACATCATGCAAAACGTATTATACTGTACTATGTTTATTATGTAAATAGTATAGAAAATCTAATATGTTCTATATTAGTTAAAAAGGAGAAGGAGGACGAAGAGGGGAGGGCGAGGGAGAGGGGCGAAGGAGGAGGAGGAGGAGGAGGAGGAGGGAGAGGGGAGAGTAAGGAGAGGAGGAGGAGGAGAAGGAGAAAGAAGGGGGTAGGAACATAGGAGGAAGAAATAGGGAGGAACTATACTATTTTGATAAATAAATTAGTATTCCAAATATATTAATAAATCATTGTTTTATATATATGTTCAAAGTAATGATATACTATTCTACTTTAATATGAGTCAAATATAGTATAGTATAACTTTCGTCCAACATTTTTAGAAAAATCTATATGAAAAAATTTAAGTTGTAGCATATGTTAAAAAAGATGTACATTTTTATTTAAATTATCATTCAGTTGAATTATATTTGATCTAAAGGATATATATCAAATAAGATTGGGAGGGGAAGAAGAACAAAAAAAACAAAGAAAAAAATAGCTAAAGAAAACAAAAAGAAAGAAGAAGATCAAATGGCTGAGCATGCAAGTATACTTAAGGGTAAGAAATGTAATATTATATAAAATATACAGAATATTGTAGCCATGTTGTTGCTATGTGTATTCTTTTAATTTTTTTTCTACTATGGACATGACTCCAAATTTCCCATGTTTATATTACTCCCTAGGTTTCTGAATAAGTGTCGTTTGAAACTTTTGCACATAAATTAAGAAAAATCATTTATTTTTGCATGTTTTTCATATAAAAACAGAATTATCCATACATCTACTTATATTTCAACCAATAGAAAAATAATCTGCATAATAAAATCAATAAATTATGCATCGAAAAGTTAAAAACGGCATTTATTTTACAACAAAAAATTTTCTCTACAATGACACTTAATATGAAACTGAGGGAGTAGATAACTAAATTTTCTTAACCATTAAAGACATCTAGACCAGTCAAAAGTGAACACATGCGTGTCATGAGTTCTCAAATTTGCAAAGTTTTCAAATGAAAAATTCATTAAGTCATTTTTCTCTTTTCTATTATTTTCTGATTTTTATGGGAAGATTATAAACTAGAAAGAAGATAGTCTTTTATTTGTATGTTTAGTATCACAACAGTGAAAGGGAAAAACTTGGATGAATATCTTAAAAGATGGAAAATTTCATCCGAGGAAAAGAGAAAGTTTAAATGAGTTTTAACCCTATTTAAAATATACATCTAACTTTTATATTTATTTTCTTATTTTCACCATTGTAGATATTAATGTGAAAAGTTTCTACTGGGAATGCTTTAAAGAAAAAAACATATATAAAATTAATTAACAAGTAAGGCTAAGAAAAAAATGAATTAATAGTAAGATTTTACAATTTAAACAGTCGAATATGTATACAAATATTATAGTCTTGTACATCATTTTGTTTTGAGATGTTAAGGGCATGAATGTATAAATAGCCAATTTCACAAACATTTTTTTCTCCTATGAATTTATTATTACAAGCATTATTTCTTAGTTGATACCACTTTTAAAATTTAATTTTAAAAGATGACTATTTTCATAAATACCATAATTTGTGAGGAAGCAAACTAAATTAATCTTTTTATAAACGTGCATAGTTATTTGGAAGGAGGCTCAGATAATTCCTACACCGGTAACAGGTCAACAACTCTTGGAACTATCATCAATTCCAGGACGGTGGTGATTTGTTGATGGATCCTGGAAGGACAAAGAGAGTTTCTCAGGGCAAGGGTGGTATAGCACCCTTGAGGGTTTTGATGGACTTATGGGCGCACGGAATGTAAGGGCTTCTTTATTTCCTCTATACTCAGAGATTAAATACAGGGTTACATTTGCGACAGATTATTCTCAATTGGTGAAGATGGTTTCGGAACCAGAAGAATGGTCTGCTTTTGCAACTTATCTATCAGATATCGAGACTTTGAAAGGGAGTTTTCACAGCTCAGATATTATTTACGTCCCTCGCACGAAGAATCAGAAGGCCGATAGTCTCGCAAAATCTGCTAGGCAGCAACCGACCTTTGTCGTGCATATGGACACAGAGTTACCAGCTTGGTTTCAGAATTCTCTTGAGTCTGTAAAGTCCATGAAAAAAAAAAAAAAAAACTTTATAACCCAACCCACCCTTAAATATCTAATCCAAAACAATAATTACTAAATCCTAAATGAAATGTTAGGATTTTTGAGATTGAAAATATTTTTGAAAAATAGTATCCAACTTATGATATTTTAAGTAATTTCTTATAAATAAATAATGATGTTATATATATATTTTTTATCATATACCTATCATTTGTTAAACGCAAAACGCCAAAAGGAGTAGAGATGGATGATAAACTAATGATAACAAGGCTAATTTCAAACCGTATTTAAAGCTAAAATAATGGAAAGTTTAATTAGGCCATCAAGTACTCCACGAAATCAAATGTTTTTTGTCATATAAATTTAATTATATTTTTCACCTATAAATATACATGTTCTCTATCTCATCACAAAACTGTTCTCCTCACTATCGCTTCTTCAAATCCGAGTAACATCTCTCTTTCTCTTGTTCTTTCCTACTCCGTTATAATGGCTTCTTCACTTCTGACATACTCCATTATGATCTCCACCACCGGTTCCACGGGGGTTGTCCGGTCAGTTTCACCCACTGGATCTTCCCTGCCCTCTCTCCACCTACGTTGTCCGCAGACTAAGCCAACCATGTTCGTCTCATGTTGCTCCTATGTGTCCCAAAAGGCGGAAACTAGTAGTAGTGACCTCAAACCCATCATGGGACGGTGGCCAGAGTACATACCGAACAAGCTCCCCGACAAGAATTATGTGAGAACATTTGACACCACGCTCCGTGATGGCGAACAATCTCCCGGTGGAGCTCTTACTCCACTTCAGAAGTTAGAGATAGCTAGGCAACTCGCTAAACTACGAGTAGACGTCATGGATGTCGGTTTTCCGGCGTCTTCTGACGAAGAGTTAGAAGCTGTTAAAACCATCGCCAAGAACGTTGGTAACGAGGTTAATTAGTTATCTCTTTAATTTTTTTTTTTTGAAATGCCATTATCGCTTTAACTTAAGAGAAATTGGGTGACATAACCATAAGAAATCTATAATTAAGAAACTAACCATATAAAAGTACTAGCTAGAGTATTAGGTGTATAATATGTATTATTTCTTTTTCTTGTTCTTCAAAATCCACATGCGCAACTTTTTTTCCATTCTTCACCTTTCTCCATCAACTCAATTGTACTATCTGCACCACTTCATGAGTTGTATTATTCACAACTTCTTCAACTCTATCTCATGTCACTTCGCCTTAGTTATCTCCATCTACAACAACGGTATCACCATCGCCACCGTCTTCTCTTCCACCGACCGTTGTCATCCGTCTTCTCGTCTCCTCCCACCATCTCTTCTTCTCTTCCACCAATGGTACCAACTACAAAATTCAATACAACTTATTGTTTTTCGTCGTTGCAAGTAACCAAAAATAATTGGAGAAGATGAATATTTTTAATGTTTTATGGCATATATAATAGAGATATATCAGACTATGTATCATTTTGTTTCTCTCACTTGTACCACCGCCACCAACACTACAGTTGTTTCATCACCACCCATCTTCTCCTTCACCACCGTCGCCACCCGTTATCTCCTCAACTCCTCCCACCGTATCTTCTTTTACCTAACCTCTCGTGGTGGCTTCTTCTCCTTCTACAACGACCCTAGGCAGTTGTATCTTTCCTCGGCCTCTCCTGAATTTTTTCTCTGTTCCATCCGTTTCACCTCTGATCATTCCGTTGCAAAATCATATGTGAGATATGTAAGAACCTTATTTCACTACGATAGAGACAACTGATATTTATAAAAATAATAAGAACAAAAATCAAAAATACAATACCGAAACAAACGAATGAAGAAAAAAATTGCAGAGTCGAGATGGTTAATCTCTTTCCTTAAATCTTTAAACGCCCCGTAGTGTGACGGTTGCATAGCGCTCAGATTCCCAGGATACAACTGCAGCATTGTTTCTGTTTACCATTACCGAAAAACAGAATCTATCGACCCTAGTTTTGTGTTGCACTCTCAGACTCAAGAAATAAAAATACTAACATGACTATTCAATATAGGAGAATGTGGTTTTTCTTTTGGTGTTAGATATGTTTTTCTACATTGCCATGAGGCTTTATATAGAAAACAATGAGAAGCACAAGTTTCATTTTTTAACATAAAATGAAACCTCCCATGATGCACTAATGGAGTCTTTATTTCTTGTCATTATTATGTGAATTCATTTCACATTTTGACCAAGAAATTAAAGAGTATAATTATTACTATTTGACTCATGCAAACAAAATAATATACTTTAAATGGATTTATTTTTTATATTTTATCAATATAAAAGATCACATATATTTGGTTTATAAGATTAAGTTAATGAACATGAAGTCCAACTAACAAATCAAAACCCAAATCCAAATATCTAATGTGTATATTTGTAACTTTATATAAGTTTCTCAAATCACACACATTAGACCTCCATTTCTCATTCACACTAAATCTATTTTTAGCATATGAATACATTGCTAAAAAAAATAGTTCCAACAAGATATTTAAAACTAATAAAAATATTTGATGCAGTAAGTTTGTTTTTTCATTTATAAGAAATTTTTAGATCACTTATATATTATTTGAGAAACATTACAAAATTTTAGGAAAATAGTAGTCATATAGTTTAAGGGTGTCATTTTTTTTATTATTTATGGCACATGGCCTACTGCTACGCTGAGTCCCCATGTATATAGTTAACCTTTATCCTTGATTTGTGACTTCTCATAAATATAATGAAATAATTTTTCCAAAGATTGAAATAAATAATGCCTACATACAGAGTAAACAAACTATGTTGTTATTTGCTTAGGTGGACGAGGAAACAGGTTACGTCCCGGTAATATGCGTCATCGCACGATGCAAACATGAAGATATCGAGGCCGCTTGGGAGGCGTTGAAGTATGCTAAGCGGCCGAGGATATTCCTATTTATATGTACAAGTGACATTCACATGAAATATAAGTTGAAAAAGACTAAAGAAGAAGTCATCGAGATGGCCAAAAGTAGTATTAGATTCGCTAAAAGAATAGGCTTTAGTGACATCCAATTTGGTTGCGAAGATGGCGGCAGGTTCATATCTAAAAACCTTTCTAATATCTCAATATTATTTGTTTGGTTCGGTTGGTTTTACGGTACAAACTCTTTACTGTTAATCTTATGTTTACCTTTGCATTTATAATTTGCAAGAACATTTATATAATTTTTAAAATTAAATAACCACTTTTTTGAAACCAAACTTTTGCATGCAAGCAAACGCAGAATTAAATTGAATGCCAGGGATACTTAATCTAGGTCATATATAATGTAACAACGTTTT
This sequence comes from Raphanus sativus, assembly GCF_000801105.2. Lineage (NCBI taxonomy): Eukaryota > Viridiplantae > Streptophyta > Magnoliopsida > Brassicales > Brassicaceae > Raphanus > Raphanus sativus. The sequence goes on along the minus strand of NC_079512.1, from coordinate 9,208,475 downwards.
AGCTGTTGACTTATACAGAATTAAATAGTGCTTGCATATATACCCAATCATATCAAATATAGATTTTAAGATACTAGTAATCTTATATGCTTACATTTGCATGTATATTTTACAAGAATATTCATATAATTAAAAATGAAATATTCATATATTTTCTAACAAATATAAATCCTAATCGAAAACGTTTTTAGCTGTTGACTTAACCAAAATACTAACTAGTGTGTGTGATTCAGATCGGAGAAGGATTTTCTATGCAATATTATGGGAGAAGCAATAAAAGAAGGCGTAACGACGGTGACCCTCGCGGACACCGTAGGGAACAACATCCCTCAAGAATTTGGAGAAATGGTGGCCTATCTCAAAGCAAACACTCCTGGAATTGATGATGTTGTCTTCAGCCTTCATTGTCACAACGACCTTGGTCTTGCTACCGCCAACACAATCTCCGTACGTAATTAACTCTTTTGTGTTAATTAAATTAAGACATCGCTGGACAAAATATATATTCTCAAGATGACAAACGTATAAGCCTATTTTAGGGTGTGTGTGCGGGAGCAAGACAAGTCGAAGTAACGATCAACGGAATAGGTGAAAGAAGTGGGAATGCTTCGCTTGAAGAGGTTGCATACTTATTACCACAATAATCATCATCACAATCATCACCATGAATATTTCTTTGGTATGTAGGTTGTGCTGGCTTTGAAATGTCGTGGAGCGTATGTGATGGATGGTGTTTACACAAGAATAGACACACGCCATATCATGGCTACTAGCAAGATGGTAAATTTTAATATATTAACAATATTATAAAATTATACAATGATGCTAATTATTTTTTGACCCTTTGTTATAATAATTGAGTAATATATAAAGTGGTGTTGAGCAGGTTCAAGAGTATACCGGTTTGTATGTTCAACCACATAAACCTATTGTTGGCGCCAATTGTTTTGTTCATGAAAGCGGCATTCACCAGGTTCCATATTTTTAATAAATGACTATTATATTATACATATTAGATTGATTTGCTATACGAGGAATATTGTTAAAATATTTTGCAGGATGGAATGTTGAAATATCCGAGTACATATGAAATCTTCTCACCAGAAGACATTGGGGTCGAAAAATCTCAAGATTTCGGCATTGTTCTTGGAAAGCTTAGGTAACTATCATTCTTAGCTTTATATAACCAACACTACCGGCCTTTTGTTGAACTTATATAGACAACAATGGCAATGTGCATGCAGTGGACGCCATGCTGTGAAAGATCGGTTAAGAAAGGTTAGTTATATAGTGATCAGTTGATCACATTCAAATATCAAATAAGAGATTAATGTTAAGTTTTTGAAAATAATTACTATATACTTATGCGTTGATTATCTATTCTCAGTTAGGATATGAAATCAGTGATGAGAAATTCAACGACATTTTCTCACGATTCAGGGAGTTAACCAAGCAGAAAAAGGTTTCGGTTTTTATGTTACTCTTTTCATGCAGACATATATGACATATTAATAGGGTTACATACGACTTAATTTAAGGAGCTTACTTACACACGCAGTTGATTGTTTTGATTTGTTAATTTCTTCCAGAGGATTACGGACGCTGATCTTAATGCATTGGTGGCGTACGGTGATAAAATCTCATCGGAGAAATTAACTTGTAACGGAAATAGCAGCTCTCTCGTACCAACCCCTCAAATTTCATCTGTCGTATAAATATGTAAACATATTGTGTGTTTCTGTAATATGATGACATTGCTTTGGCAAAAAGTGTAATAAGGTGACACAGTAATGTGATTTGAGATGCATCATGCATGTGTTGTTGTAATGAATAACAATCAGTATTAATGGAGAATGTTTTATATATATATATATGGTTTAGTTACTTTCGCCTTATCAATTTTCTGTGCTAAACTGAATTACTACTGATTGTCTACTCCATTCTCTCTCTACTCCTTACAGACACCAAAAAGTGACTTTGTTCTCGCTTCTCCCCCGTCTGGTCTATCTCTGACGCCATTTTTATTCTTTTCCTTTTCCCTGACCTTCATGCATGCTCTCCTATCCTTCTCTAAGTTTCTCCGTGGAACAGATCTGGGACGTCTTGGGTGTTGTGGTGGTCGCCATGTGTCTCCAAGGCTTTTTGGGCTTCAACGGTCTGGATTTTTGAAAACCGGATCCGGTAATGTGTCCTCAGGTCTTTCCTTAGTCCACGCTCGTAGATTCACATTGTTTGAAGGTTCTTGATCCTAGAGATGTGGTGGAGGAGTTTCTTCGACGGAAGGGCGAGAAATAGGGGCGGGGATCTGTTTTGGTTTGGAACCATTGAGTTTCAACTCTCTCCAGGGCAGCAGGAGGAGTGTGAAGGCAGCGAGGAAACAGAGTATATAAGATCTCTGTTTCTATTTGGATCGGATTTTTTTTTTAAAACTAATTTATTATGACATTACAATCATTAGAAAAACTACCGATAATACCAAAAATGTCTCTGGAATTTGAAACATAGATCTCATGTAATTTGAAAAAGAAAAACCTAACTTTAAATATAACTTAAATTTTCAATTTTTTATTTCTGCATTTAGTGTGAAAAAACACCTACTAAATACTAACTTTATTTTATAATAAGAGTTATTTTCTTTAAGTAGAGTAGATTGGGTGTACACCGTACATTAAAACCTCACTACTTGGTGGGGCTTCTTTTGTGTGCACAACATTCCACAGAGAAAAGCCATTTACTAGCTTTCTCGATCAATTTATCAATTAACCCAAAATATTCAATATTTTTTCAATTTGGGAAGGACAAAAAGAAGACCGCCGGAAGGATTGACGAGAATTATATAGAAGGAAAAGATCAAATAAAAATCACGTAGGCAAAAGAGACGTCATTTTCTCCTCTTTTCTTATTTTTCTTTTTCTCAAAGAAGGAATGTGTTGGGGTGTGGTTGGTTTGAGAGGAACGATGATCATTGTGTTTATTTGGATCTGAAACAAGCTCTCTTTGCTGCTCGAACGATATCCTCCACCTGAGGAAGAGCCAATCTCTCTAGGTTAGCTGCGTAAGGCATTGGAACATCAGCTCCTGCTATCCTCTCCACCGGTGCATCCAAGTATGAAAAGCTCTCCTCCACTACCGACGCACTGTTCCGTAAAACATAAAACATAAATCAGTACTAAACCAAAAACAAGATCGTTTATTTTTTTTAGTCAAGGGGAAATGAAGCTTAACCAGATTTCTGCACAGACTCCGTGCTGTGGAAAACCTTCTTCAACCGTTACCAATCTACTTGTTTTTCTCACTGACGCGTTGATCGTTGCTCTGTCTAGCGGACGGATTGACCGCAGATTTATTACCTAATCATTTTATTCAACAGAAACTTTTTTTAACACTTACGTATCAAAAGTTTAAGCAGAATCACAAGACATAAAACTCTTTCATACCTCAGCACTTATTCCCTCTTCTGCGAGCTTCTCAGCTGCCTGGAACCATGCACATTAAATTAATTCAGAGACAGAACAATGATAAGCCACCAATTTTTTTTTTTTTTAAGAAAGCATCTAAGAGGTATATTTGGTTACTGAAATGACAAACCTTGAGGGCAAAACCGACCATCTTCGAGAAAGTTGTTATTGTTACATCCTTTCCTTCTCGTTCAATCTGTTATAGGCCCCCAATACAATATTAAAGCATCTAACTTACTAGATGTAAAAAGAAGGCGGTAATGTAGAGTGAAAGTACCTTGGCTTTTCCTATGGGAAGACAGAAACTTGAATCAAGTGCTTCTTCTGAAATTGGAAATGATTCACCATATCTGCATAGCATAAGGGTGAATGATATGTGACTGAGTGCTTTTACCTAAGTGAACTACATGACCAAATCTCAAATTAGGTATATACTACTCACAGTAACTCGTTTTCAAGGAAGACAACAGGGTCAGGGTCTCTAATGGCAGCTTTAAGAAGACCACGAGCATCTTCCGCTGAATATGGAGCGAGAACTTTCAAACCAGGAACTGAGGCGTACCATGCTGCATAGCACTACAAAATGTAGAATACAACACCTCTATTTATCATCCATAAATACAACAGATACAATGTCAAAAGTAGTCGTAAGCAATATTATTAATGGATCCTTGTACAGACTCCCATGTTATTTAAACTATGTATAGTACAACTACAACGACAGCGATAAACCCTAAATGCATATATTAATCATGTTTGCCACACAGTGTAAAATTTTTTAGGCCATTCTCTGAGACACAAAGTCATAGTTCCATGGGATCATTACCAGACTTAAGCAATACAGTTGCAAATCCTGTCCTAAGAACCTTGATCTTAATCAATCATTCAAATGCCTAATTCATTTAGGGAAAATTATATCCGAGTTAAACCCAAGCCAGTTCCTTGATCCTATTTGATTATCAGTTTTAACAGAAGCTAAAGGTAATGTTTGAAAGAATGAAAAGCAACGATTTTGATTTGTGAAGGAGAAGGTTTGTTGTATAGACTTTTCGTTAGCGTTTACCTGAGAATGCTGAGCACCAACACCAGCAGCAGCACCATTGGGTCCTCTAAAGACGATGGGTACATTTATCTGTCCAGCAGACATGTAATTTGACTTTGCAGCAGAATTTATGATATGATCAATTGCCTGAAACAAATTGCAATTATAGATGTCAGGATATATATAGAGATAAACAAAAAGAATGACTGTGCTCTTCAGTGTCATTGATGCCTGGATACATATTTGCACCACAGTGCATCATCCCATAACGCAACAATGATGCCTAATCAAGTCAAGGAAAGAGGTAAGATTGTAAGGAAAATAAACACTAACCTGCATAGAAAAGTTAAACGTCATAAATTCTACAACAGGCTTTAAGCCAGCATAGGCGGCACCAACTCCAATTCCGGTAAATCCAGCCTAAAACATGATAAACAAAGATGACTATCAGAAAACTTCAGAGTCTAGTAACATGGACATATAAGGATTTGAACAAGAAAATAATAAAATAAATCCAAACCTCGGTAATAGGGGTATCATAAACTCTCTCAGGACCATATTTCTCCAAAAGGCCTTTAGTAATCTGTGAGAAACCTCAAGTAATAAGATAATGGGCAAACTAGAAATTCCTGTAATGGTTATATCTTGTAATTCTAACCTTGTAGGCACCTTGATATTGTCCAACCTACCAAAAAAAAAAAAAAAGATACAACATGAAACATCAATATAATCTGACTATAAATGCCATATTTAATGTCAGCAGCAACTAACCTCTTCACCCATAACAAAAACTTTAGGATCTGCAGACATTTCCTCATCGATTGCAGAATTGAGGGCATCTCTGACTGTCATCTAAAAAAGGTATTTGCACAGGAAAAATGTAAGTGATCTTTACCGCATTTTGGAATATTATCTTTGTTTTACATTGTCACTCATGTCCTATCATAACTAAAAAACTATGGGCTCTCACAACATATGTTGGACTCTATAATGTTACTGAGACTGTGAGTCCTCTAAAAAAACCCCATTTTAAATGGAAAAACACCAGGAGATAAAAGCAAAGAGTCATTAACAGTGGTTCTATCTCAACATTTCTGTCTGTTTTGATGACTATTGCTCACTCCATCATCCAAATGGAAAGTATATGAGGTGATTATCAATCAAGCAGCTTAGTAGAGAAATCAACAGCTCCAATAATCCTAAAATCGATAAAAGAGACAACTACCTCTTTAGAACCGGCAGCGTAGCTCCTTGCTGAAACCAACCCGGATCGCATCCTACTTCTGAGACACTGTTCAAAAACCTCCTATTTTCAGAATAAACCCTCAAATCGTATCGGTGATGAACAGATGAGTAAAAGCTCTTACCGAAGCAGAGAAACCTCCATCGACGACGACGGCTCTTCGCCCCAAGATTCCCCACATTTTCCTTGTTAACTGCCAAAACAATTAGCACTCTTCTCAGATCTAATCATAATCCGGGAAACGGAGTAGATAGACAGAATTGATTACCTTGGCGCCTGCGAAATGCGATCGGAGGCGGCTGATTCAAAGAGAGAGAATAAGAAGAAGACGACTCGAAGCTTGGCTTTTTTTTTTGGCTTTGTAACAACAACAGAGCCAGCACAAGAGGAATTCAATTAGAGTAGGTCTATCTCTTCTTCATCATTTCATAAGAGCCGTACGATTAGTAGGTCTCTTCTCACCAAATCACTGGAGCCGTACGATTTGTTTACCATCGATCATCTGATCAATGGTTGACATTCTCGGATTATACTTTTTCCCTTTTCTTTATATTATTCCATGGTTGATGTTAGGCCTGCGATTTTTGTCCGAACCGAATGGGCCGAACCGGACCGAACCGGTTTTTTTCGGTTTTCGGTTCGGTTCGGTTTTCAATTCGGTTCAATTCGGTATGGGTTTGAAAATTAATTCGGTTATCGGTTCGGTTCGGTTCGGTTTTCGATTTTTAAAAATAAAAATAAAAATTGTAAAAACCGGAAATAACCGAAAATAACCGATAATAACCGAAAATAACCGAAAAACCGAACCGAAAATAACCGAATAACCCAAAAATAACCGAAACTATCCGAAATAACCGACTTTAACCGAAAATACCCGAATATTTTGGAAAAACTATACCAAAATTAACCGAAATTTTTTAAAATCGGTTATTTTCGGAAATAAATTTGAAAACCGAAAAAAACCGATAACCGAACCGAACCGAACCGAAATTTCATTCGGTTTATTTCGGAATTTTTTTTTAAAACTTTGGTTAACCGAAAACCGACGGTTCGGTTCGGTTCGGTTTCGGAAACCCGAAGTCGCAGGGCTAGTTGATGTTTTTATAAAGGTGATAGACGACCTAAAAGGTTATATTAAATTTTGGAGCATACGAATATGATGACCATATACATTCTTAATTAATTATTTTTATTTTAGTTAATTGTTTTTATTCAATAAATTAAAATTAAACGATTCTCCAAAATAGACTATTTTCAAACTTTTATCACAAAAAGACCATAGAAAAGAAATGACCAAAATATTTCATATAATAAATAAATAAAAATAAAGAAAAACAAAAAAAAATTATAGTTTTAGATTATATGTTTTTAAATTCGAACATTTTTATAAAAATTTTTTTGAATTTCTTTTTTGAATTTTTCTTTTCAAATATTTTTTTCTGAAATTCAAAAATACTTTTTGAAACTATTTTAAAAATTTTCATTTCAAACTTTTAATATTTATTTTTTAGTTTTATAAAATTTTAAACATCGATCTCAAATTCATATCCCTTAATTCTAAATCATAATATGTAGATTAGTTATTATATGAGGTATAAATGTGTATTTATTTATTTTTTAATGAAACATTTTGGTCAATTTAATCCTTATAATCTATATTTATGACAATGATTTTTAATGGTATTTTCGGATATTTCTCAAACTTATATTCTCAAAGAAATACGGAGAGATTACGAAGTAATAATAAAGTAACAACTGTTTTGTTTTAGCATTAAAATTTTTCGTGGAATTTCCTTTGTCACATAGTATTTTAATCAATTTAAAATTGGTAAAAATGTAAATATTCTTACCTATTTTAAATTTAGGTGAAAACATTCTCCAAGATAATTGAATATCTAAATACAAAAAAAACAAACGTAGGAATGTCATCATTTTGGGTCTAATTACTCTTGAGTTTCTCTCCCTTTTTCTTCTATTCTCTTGATCACTCCCTCTACAGCAACATCAAAAGCATCTTCAAGAGTCTCTCCATCCGGTTTGTATCAGTTTGGTTTAGTGTATACAATTTTTGGAACCAGTCTTATTATGTTTTCTCTCATACCAATCACTCTTTCATTCGGTATTCTGCATAATATCTCTTCAATTTTCTTCTTTCCTCCGGTTATCAGCTCTTTAACCGGTATATAAACCGAATAATCTCCATTGTTGCCAGGTAAGTGCCAAACATATTGATTGTATGCACTTCCTTGGTTAAAAAAAACCGGAATACAACCAGCTAAGATAGAATCAAATATCGATCTTCTGGTTAACGAATCACCCGGCGGTTGTAAGCAGAAGACCGAGCTCTCGAAAAGCTTCATCAGACTCATCGGATCGTAGCAGGCGTTGGCTTTAACGTCGCAGTCAAGAAGCGTACAAGTCTTGGAAGAACTTTTACATTGTTGTATAACTTGATTGCGAACCAAACCGTTCTGGCTTCTGATCGGTCTTCGAGCTCCGGCGAATGAGAAGAGTATTGTTCGGTTTGTGAGCTTGATCTTGTCTTGCCATCGGCGTATCTCGACAGTTGAATTGGGATGAAAGTAGGTTGGATAAGGAATTGCGAACTCGTTGTGGCTCGTTGGACTTCGTTCTATTGTGAGGAAAGTTAGGTTTTCTGACTCTGGTAATAGCATTAAGTTGGTTCCCCGGACTGAGCCGTTGTCGGAGTTTCGCCGGAAATCTCGTGATATCCTACCGATTATGAGGAAATGGTCTTTGCCTGAACCTGACATACCAGAATCTATTATATTAAAATACAAGTCACAACTTCTCTTCATGTGTGATATTTTTATAAATGGACCATTCTTGAGAAAACATTCTAATTAGCATTATTTTATCATTAAAATATCACATCTTAAATAAATGACATATATAACAACTTCACCTATAAAATTGTCTTATTTTCTAATTATAAAAATCTGCTGACAAAAAAATTTAACAAAATCTTATCAAAAAATTTAAATATTTTTATAAAATTAAGCATTGATTAATTTCGTGATTAATAGTCTAATATTATTATAAATTAATGTTAGTTAAGATTTTATTATAAAATAAAAATAAAATTTGTATATTATTTTCTTAAAATTTCTAATTATAGTCTATCTTATCTATTAAAATAAAAGTAATGAACTCTTTCATGTTTTATTTTATATTTTGGACTATCCTTTAAATTTTTATATTTTATTAAAGTTAATAATATATATAGAATTTTTTAACTTCGTTAATCACAATATATTAGAAAACTAGGTAACATGAGTTAACATTAGAAAACTATATAGTAAATGTATATAAATTAACATGTATTTTATTAAAGTTAATAATACAAAATATTTTATCATGATATCTTTTTATTTAAATATATATATATATATAATTTTTAACAAATCTGTTGAAAAATATAATAACAATATCTAATTTCAAAAAAGTTTATGTAAATATTTCAACTAATTTCGTAATTAGCAATGAACTATTATCATGCATTAATATATATTCAATTATCATTTATAAAGTGAAAAAATGAAAAAATTATCTTTTTATCTATTTTATAATAATAATAATTCATATTAAATGAAACTATTATATTGAACTAAATATGATACCATTATATTAAATTGATAAATTTGTACAAACAATTTCATAAATATAAAATATAATATGATGACATAACAATTTAACATTCGAAAACTATATAATACATGTATAGAATTGACATATCTTACACTTTTTGTATATATAATAATATACTATCTGAAATGAATAAATGTAAAAAAATATTGTTAATAGAAAATTTGGTTTTAAAAATCGGCGGGTCAAAACTGAAAATAAATATAATACAATATGATATTTAATATGTTGTTTAATGCATATATTAATTTTTTCTAATGCATATATATAACCGAAAACAAACACCATTTGAAACAAAAATAAATAAATTACTGCATGCAAGCTATAAATTGTTATATTTGAAAATGCTATAAAACTATTAATAATTTGGTAAATATTAAAATTATATCACTAATGGAAACTAGATAGTTAATGTATAAAAATGAAAATAATCACATGTACGGTTGTGCGGGTCGAGATCTAGTTTTAACTTAAACTAATAATTTTGGAGTATGTTAAAAATAAAAAAATTGGACGACAACATTTAAATTATTACTTTTTTGGGAAAATCGCATAAAAAACCCTTAAAGTGTCACTTACTAACACATTAAACCCTGAAGTTTTTTCACTAACACTTTTAACCTTCAAAGTGACATTTATATCATAAAAAACATCCAAATCAAAAAGTCGACCGGTTCAGCAGGTAATTTTTCAAAAATAATTATTTAATTAATAAAATAAACAAAATAAATAAGTAAAAATCCAAAAAATAAATAAAAATTAACACTTTTAATAAAGTTACAAAAATAAAAAATAAAATAAATTAAAATTTTAGAAAATTAAATAAATATTTTAAAATTAAATAATTTTATAAAATATTAATAAAAATTAATTCAGTTTTTCTTTAATTTCATTTGGGGTAAAACATTCTAAACTTTTTTAGCAGGGGTGGTACTACACAACCCCCATTTTTTTCACAAATGGAAAAAATAACTAAAATTAATAATAAATAAGATTAAATTTAAATAGAGAAGAACTAAATAAAAAGTTCACATTTTTTTTTAGAAATGGACAATAGAAAATTTAAAATTCAAAATTCACTAGTGACGATGATGGTTTTTCACATAACCATTAATAATGACCATATCTCCAATGATAGTTTCCAACATCATCCTTGAAAATGACAGATAATCTTTTTCAAACTTTTGAATTTTCATTTTTTTGAAATATATGAATTTTTTATTTTCTGTTTTTAATTTGATCTCATTTATTTTTGAATTTTATTTTTTTAAATATTATTTAATTTTCTGATAATTCCTTTCTAATTTTCTATTTTTATTTAATTTATGAGTTTTTATCAAATTTTACGATTTTTGTTTAATTTTTTGATTTTTATTTAATTTTTTATTATTTTACTTATTAAAATATTATTTAATTAGTAAAATAAACAAAATATAAAAAATCAGAAAATTAAACAAAAATCTTAAAATTTAATAAAAACTCATAAATAAAAATCAGAAACCATCATTGTCACTACTGATATATTTTAATTGTTATTGTCCACGATGATATTATATATTTTTTGAAAAAATATTATAATTAAAACTAACTATTTTGAATTTTGATTTTTTTTAAATTAACTTTTTATTTAGTTCTTCTCTATTTAAATTTAATCTTATTTATTATTAAAATTTTAATTATTTTTATTTTGTTAAAATTTTGGATAATTAAATAATTTTCTAAATTTTTTTATTTTTTTATTAGTTTTTCATTTTTGTGAATTTTGTTAAAAGTTTCGATTTTTATTCATTTTTATTTTTTATTTTGTGATTTATTTTATTAATTAAATAATTATTTTTGAAAATTACCTGCTGAACCGGTCAACTTTTTAATTTGGAGGTTTTCTATAATACAAATGTCACTTTAAAAGTTAAAAGTGTTAGTGAAAAAACTTCAAGGTCAACTTTATGCGATTTTCCCTTACTTTTTTTACAAAAATACATTAATTATTATCAACAAACAAAGAAGAGACCTGACTGAGAGGACTAAAAACTAATGTTTTATTTTTCTTCTATGGCAACTATTTTAAGATATTAGAAAGTTAATAAGTATAATTATATATAGATACTAAGCAGAAAATCCTATCAATCAACCAAGGTGTACAAAATTAATATTTAACTAGATCATGACCCGCGCGCCTGCGCGGGTTTATATTTCGATTCACATATTTTATATACACGTTGTATATTATTTAAGATTTATAATATAAAAAAGTTAAAATGATCCGGAACCAAAAAAAAATCGACCCGGACAAAAAAAATCAAATATCTACTTAGATCCAAATGTTGAGAACTCGAAGAACTCGAAGAACTTATACCTGAAATGAACAGATTTATACCCAACCCAGTGAGCTAAATTTCAAACATAATATTTTAATTCATTTTTTTGGGTTGGTGAGATTTACTATTTATTCGGAATATTTTTGGCTAACTTAATGATATATATTCGTAGGTCTCTTTTTTCTGAACAGGAAAAAAAAGATTTGGGTCTTTGATTAAATTTATCTTATATAACAAATTGCTGCTATAAATAATTTTTATAAAAACTAATTTGAAACAATAATATCATTTTTATTATAAATTAGTATATCATGGTTTATAGGTTCAAAGTATAGAGTTAGTCGTCTTCGTAGTATTGCTAATATTGATAGATGCAAGTTAATGAATACATATAATATATTATATTATTAGTAATCTGTCATATAGTATTATATGTTAGTAGATGTATTATTAATAATCTATCTTATAGTATAATATGCTAGTGGATATATCTAGCTTATAGTAAACTATATGTAATATAAGGAAACATGCGTAATGGATATAATAATAAGGTAAGAAGTGAAAAACTATGGTAATGATTGATATTAATTATTTATAAAAAGGCATGTCTCATAATAAGTAGATTAATATAACATTAATTACATAAGGTCCAACTTAAAAATCCACATAGAAGAAAATGTAATGTTTCTGTTTTAATAAGATATATTTGGGTTACGAAACATTGCTAAAAACAAAATAAATTACTTATACTTTTTGGAAACTAATATTTAATAGGTTGAATCTTCATTTCCATTTTTACAAAAGAACATATTTTTCTATTTTGTTTTTTTATAGATTTGTTTTCCATTTTGTGTAGCTTCATTTTTGTGATTTTATATTTCTTTCTGCTGATAGCAAAAGAGTACTTCTTTGAACAAAAAAGAAACAAAAACAAAAGAGTACTTCAAAAGGTTATTTGAACATTCCCCCTTTGAAAAGTAAGTTGTGTCGGTACTCGGTAGAGAGGGATAGAATAGAAGCAAAGTTGTTGGCAACTAAGTGACTAACCAAATCAAAACTAACAAGCGATAATTGCAAATAATAAAAACATCGAGGATCCTTTTTTGATCAAATTGCAAATAATAAAAACATTTGATCAAAAACATTGAGGATCAAAAGTTGTGGTTGTTTTGTGAGCCATTTGAAAGCACGCGTGCGTACCTTTCCACTCAGGTTGTTTTGTGAGCCATTTGAACATTTCCTTCCCGGCGGCGTCTCTTTCAGCAACGTTACACCGCCGCCGATTCCGCCGGTAATCAAGACCAGCGTAGTTAGGTATGTAAAAAGCAGAAGCCAACGACGAGTTTCTCGTCAAGCACTCGTATCTTATTAGAGATATGTCGGACCGGAAGATGTGTATCTTACGGACCAAGATTGTGAAACCCGTGAAACCCATGAAGACCCTGAAAACTAAAAGGAAAGACTTGAAGAGCAAGTCAACCTCAATATATTTTTAGCATATTTCCATTACGTGTTTAGGAAAGTTAACATTATCTAGTGTCAACATTATGTTAATGTTAGCACTATATATGTATCTTGTATTCTCTTATCAAACACAACACAATAATATTATCATATTCTATTCTATTTTACATGGTATCAGAGCAGTCGATTTTTAGGGATCAAAATTAAAGCTTCCGCAAGTTTTAAGATTTGATAACTATGATCATCGGTGGTGTTGACGATGATCAAGAAGATACCAGTGACGATGATCCAGATGAAGACGTCAAAATATATGTCAAGATCTCTCACGTTTTTTTTTAGTTACTCTTAATAAAAGTATTAGGGTTTTGTTTTAGTACGTTACAAGGGATTTTGTTTAAAGTTCTTTCCTTTAATATTTATTGTTTTGATCGGGTGAGTGGAAAAGAATGATTGAGAGTTTTAGTACTGTTAAGGGATTGTGGTTTTCACATGGGTTTTTTTTTTTTTTTTTAATCTAAGATTTTCTATAGTTTAGAATTTCTTAAGATGTTTGTTATTCCATAGTTTGGAATATTATGGGTTATAGTTTAACCATTACGGGGGAGTTCTAGTAGAACGTTCAAGTTTTAGGTCAATTTTTTAGTCCAATGTATGGACTGTCCAGGTTATAGGACGATCGTTTTTGGAGCTGCAGTTGCGCCCACGGGATGTATTCCCATTGTCAAGACCAAAGAAGAGCTGAAGTTTTCATCCTCCTTGTCTAAGTTGAAGTTCATTCCCGAAGGAATCTACTGATTTGTTTTCCTCGATATAGTATCCACGACATACGTGGTCTGCTTTGTGGTTACAGATTTGCGTGTTGCATCCCACGTTTGTCGTGCGGGGGAGTATTAGAGATATGTCGGACCGGAAGATGTGTATCTTACGGACCAAGATTGTGAAGCCCGTGAAACCCATGAAGACCCTGAAAACTAAAAGGAAAGACTTGAAGAGCAAGTCAACCTCAATATATTTTTAGCATATTTCCATTACGTGTTTAGGAAAGTTAACATTATCTAGTGTCAACATTATATTAATGTTAGCACTATATATGTATCTTGTATTCTCTTATCAAACACAACACAATAATATTATCATATTCTATTCTATTTTACATATCTCTTCATCTTATCATGGAAAATCACTTCAAGCATGAACTGATTAGTCGCGTACCAGCTCAGGGAGACCCGAGAATGAAAATCGATGGAGACATCATCACCAATCAGTGGTCCGTAGCCCGAGTTTTCGAGGTACTTACACATGCTGATCTTGTCCTTTGGTCTTGTAATCGACTTGCAATCTTGCAAAATGCCGGTGTTGAATCGAGAAGGTAGATTATGGATGTATATGTACCGGCCGAGACATGAATCGTGTCTGTGACGGTGGTGGTGATCGGAGTGGGAGGTGGTGGTGGTGGTGATGAGGATGGTTTTGTTTTGGGAGAGACGAAGGAGGAGCAGAGAGGTGGTGAGGAGAAGAGTAGAAGTAAGAGTGGTTGGTTTCTTCTTACATTGCTGATTCTTGATGGAACTTGATGAATCCTTGTTCTTCATCGTTGTTGTTAATGCTGTGTGGTGTTCTTGATTTTACGATCCATAAATCCAGTTGAGATATAATAAAATAGATAATAATCATATACATTGAGATGATTTCCTTTTTTTTCTAACCACACATTGAGATGATATCAGATATGAAATCGAATAGAAATATTTCTTGATTTTTATAATCATATACATAATACATACGTAGGTAGGTCTAGAAACTTCTTGTGTTCCCAGAAATCATAATGTGGTAAAAAAAGAAATGAAACATCTAATTTATTCAAAATTTTATAATATATATCTAAAATTTCAGAAAATAATTTAAAATAAACTATTAATAATTAAAAAAAAAATTTTAACTCTAGATTCTACATTTAAAACTTCGTACTACTTAAAAATATTACAAAATTAATAACAAAAACTGTTAATAAAAATATATTTTAACTAAAGCATAAAATATAAATATAAAATAGAACACAAAAACATAGTTTTGGATATACATATTTTAAAGTCGGGTATAAATCGGTTCTTATCAGGTCGGATTTATTCGATTCGATTCTTTTCGGGTCCGCATCTATTCATATCGGTTTTTTTTAGTTCTGATTTTTTTAGGTAGAAAAATTTTGGACCCAGTAGATACTTATAAATTTTCGTTTCGGTTTCAGTTCGAGTATTTTAAGATCGGTTCCGCTTCTGGTTTTTGGGTTCAGATTAAAATACCCAGATCTACATATAACATCTATGAGTCGCTCTAAAGAGTTTGAGCTAACGAAGTGTCTCATGTGTTATAAGCACATTATATGTAATGACTCTAACTGGGATAAAGGTTAATTGATGTTGTAATTAAATCATCCAAGAATGGTTGGACTTTTTCCTTAAGGATTTGCCTAAGATATTTAAGTGCATCTTTGGATCTTTAGTCTACTGGCTTCCCAAGGTGTATTAACATTCAACTGCCAAATCTCTTATATAAATTTTTTTGCTTCATCATTGGCATCTAAGAACATGATATAATCCTACATACCATATGTATTTGCATTGACCTGAAGTGGAACAATATCTTTATTAGAAGTAATGTTTTCAATGATGTTTTATGCTCAACAAAGTATTTTCCTGCTGAGGGTTGCAAGATCGCATAACTTTTTTTTTCTTAGAGCATCACTATCCATGAAAATTCTAATAAATTTTTTAAACAAAAAATTCTAATAATATATCAAAAGTTATTAATTAAATCATTGAACTTCTAAATTTTTAGAAAATACAATCAATTAAAAATTGACAAGTGAAATGAAGGGATTCTCATGAGTTTCTCAAAGTTTATCACTTGAGAACCCAAGTGAAATTAAGGGATTCTCATGAATTTCTCAAAGTTTATCACTTGAGAACCCCTATTCACTTTTTCACTACTATTTTATAATTCTTATTTGAAAATCATGAAAACCTTATGTAAAAATCCATCAATTAATGGACATGTTCTTAGTTCTAGTTCCTTGAAGCGAGCCTCTATTGATTCTAAGGTTTTCCTTTTGGTGATTGGTGTGGATGTGGTGCCTTTCTTGGCGAAAACATGATCCCAAAATATTCAAGTAAAGTTGACAACTGAGAAAGAAGACCCTAAAAGTCAAGATACCTCATAGATAAAGCTCAGAACGAGGAGGAATCAAGAAAGGCCTTCAGAAGGAATCAAGAAAGGCCTTCAGAAAACTTCTGGCAAAAGTAGTTGTGCGGTGATTAATAAATGTCTGAAAGGTAGCCGATTATTGGGTGATGTGCCTGAGAGGGTTTTCAAAAATAATCCTTATCAAGTGAACTGTAGTTTTTGATATGAATTGCTAATTAATTTAAACTCCCACACACAAAAAAAAAAAATCTTATAGCTTCAAGCTTGAGCAGCTGCAGATTCGCTACTGTTAGATTCTTTTTGCCTTCTTTCTGCTTGAAGGGATCTGCAAAGCGATTCAAGCTTATCTTTCTGGTTCTTTGTCTTCTCTAAAAGCTTCTTCGATTTCTCACGCTGTTCAAATGTTGAACCAAAAGCGTTATATGTTTACTGGTTGTTAAACCTTCAAAAATAACCAGTTTCATTTTTTTTACCTCTTCAACTAGTTTTGTGAGAGTAAAATCCGATCTCTCGGTTTTGCCCTTAAAGAATGCGTTTTCTTTCCTCAGTTCTTTGATTTCTTTTGACATCTACTCAGCACACATCAAAAGAGAGATAGGATAAAATCACAGCAGACAGCGATGCACATGTTTTCAAAGAACATTGAAGACATGCTTACCTTGTCGATTTCTAGTTTGAATTCTTGTTTGAATGTTTCAAACACCTCGTTGCTCTTCACCAATGCATCCTGCAGCATTATTTGTCAATGAATATTTTGCATACATGTTATCATATTGAATTGTTTTAAGAAGCGTGGAAAAGGGAGACGAGAGCAGACCTGGAAGTGCTGGAACTTCTCACCATCAGATGTTAGCTGCAGCCGCAAGTTCTTCTCGGTTGCTAACATCTGAGAGACTTGATCTGCGTAAACTTTAATCCGTGATTGTTCATGGATGAGATTCTCCTCGTGCTGTTTGATTTTTAGTTCAGAAATCTGTAGCTCCAGTGTTTTCTGTTTTAACTGTTCATTCAGAGATGAGATGCTACTATACATCACAGTTTAAAGTAAATAATGTTGGCTATATGATGCTTCAAATATATACTTTTTGATCATGTTGTTGTTCTGAAAGCATATATTGATCAGCCAGGTGCTTAAACTGCGTTCTCAACCTGGACATTAAGAAACAAAGCCATTGAAATTGATAAGGGCCTCTAAATATGATAGCTATGTAAGAATATCTTCATAATGACTTTTACTTAAATCAAATGATAAGGGCCTCTACGTTTAGGGGCTTACATTTCATTTTCTTTTAGTTGTGAGAGGCTTTCATCCTTCTGCTTGTCCAACTTAATGTTCACATCCTATTAACCAAAGTGAATAGGTAGAGTAAAGAGTATAACAAAAGATTCTGATTTCTTCTAACTCTCTAACGTTGCAAAACCATAGAAGCGAAGATTCATTGTCTGTTTCAGGGCATCCATCTACGTGAAACTAATATGGACCCTTTTTCCACCTTTATATGTGCAAGTTCCATTAATTTCCAATGATAAAAATAGGTATATCAGTAAAATCTCCACGTATATATATAATAACACAGAAGATTGATGGAGATACTATAAAAAGGATCAAGAAGGATATGCATTAGGGCTTTGGAAAGAAAAAAAAGAGGAGAATTTACACAATGCTTTTTCCCTATTTAGAACTGCAAATATGAATGGCAAAACTTTATATTTGAAGCAGATAAAAAATGTTTTCAATTACCTTTATTGCTTCCTGGAACTTTGTGGACAGATCTGATCTTAAAGTCTGTCCCTCAGTAGACACCCTCTTGCATTCTTCCTGTTGTACAAAGGAACACCCAATTTACAAACCAAAACAGTTAGTCTCTACGGCAAAAGCAAGTAGAAGAAGGAAAAGAACAAACCATCAGCAACTTGTTTTGGCGTTGTAACTCTCTACAAAGTGACTCAAGCTTGTCACGGACAGTAATAGCTACAACAAAGAAGAAGAGTAGAAAAAAAAAAAAAACAATATGACTTTCTGGTTCTCAGAGCACAGAAAAATACACAAAAAAACTGATTTCCTCCTATTTACCAGAATCTCTTTCAGAAAGGACCTGCTGATACTTGATCATGAATTCGAGAAAATCCTGTTCGGATTTGAACATGTTCTTTGAAGTCTTAAGCTTTGCCTCCTCCTGCTTAATCCCAGTAATCAGAAACACAATACATTCTTCCCAAAGCAACAATGAGAACATACAAACCTGTTCTTCGGGTTTGGAAGAAGCGTTATCTTGAGTAGATTCTGTTTCCTTGTTAGAGGATGCTAAACTCAAGAAAAGCAAAGACGCAACGTTAAGGTTACAATTACAAACAAGTACCGTAAAGATATTTTGAGTTTTTTCACAATCTCTCCCTCACATGTTTGAGATGATGATTCTTTCTGCTCTAAGTCTAAGCTGAGCTTGCTCGAGAGGAGGTCATTAAGGTCGCCGTCTTCGTTACCATCCGTTTCTTCTTCACACAAAGGAACGGGAAAAGTCCTGCGCTTCTCTGTTTTCTTGATCGAGACATCACCTGCTGTAGCTCCATCAACGAATCCATCGGGTAAGGAATCAACTCCGGGGAGCAGATTGGAGTTCATTCTTGACTTTGGATCTGAAAACCGATTAAGAATCACCGAGAAATCCCCCCCCCCCCAATTCTTACAAATGTGACGGACTTGTTGTGCCCAGAAGAGCCAAACCTTTTTAGGGGTTTTGTTTGAAAAGAAAAAATTAGATTATTTGCATCGTATATAGCTTCGTTAATTAGGTAAATACCAAAACAAAATATTCTATACCAAATTAAGAAGACACTATACTACTCTTCTACCACCTAATCTCTCTCACCTAATGATTTCCTCTGATTTTTCACCTTGATAGTAGTCATGTGGTCAGTATCAATGCCTATTTTACTCACTCTTTCTATGTATCTTTGGTATGTGTAACACTCCTCAAGATTTTATAATAACATTCACTTTACAATATAGAATGGGTTAACATTTTAAACTAACTACGCTTTATATGCAATTTTCA
Source organism: Raphanus sativus (assembly GCF_000801105.2). Classification (NCBI taxonomy): domain Eukaryota; kingdom Viridiplantae; phylum Streptophyta; class Magnoliopsida; order Brassicales; family Brassicaceae; genus Raphanus; species Raphanus sativus. Next base: position 9,189,027 of record NC_079512.1, on the reverse strand, counting down.
TGTTTGCCATGAGTAAAAATAACATAAATTTTATAAATGGAAAATATATAAAAATAAATTAAAAGATATTTTCATATTTAAAATGAGTTAATAATCAGTAGATTATGTATATTTATCTTCTTAAAATAAAACTTCAATAGAATTTAAATTACTACCAAAAGACAAATAAAAATACAATCTGCAAAAGAAAAGAACTAAAATTAAATAGGACAAGACTTGGGTTCACCCCCTATGGTGAACATTTAAATTCACCACCTCCCTAATAACCAACCAAAGTGCCAACTAGATTAATGATAAAAAAATATTAAATAATTTTTTAAAAAACCAAAATAATTAAAAAAAAAAATAGTGTCAATTTTAATAATGCTAATGTCACTATCTAATCTATAAACTCAAACTCTATACCCTAAATTCAAATTCTAAACCCTAATTCTAAATTATAAACCCAAACTCTATACTCTGAACTCAAATCTTATACCCTAAACCCAAATCTTATACCCTAAACCCAAAAACCTTAACTCTAAACCCAAACCTAAACCCTAAACCCAAATCCTAGACTCTAAACCCAAAACGTAAATACAAAACCCAAATCCTATACCCTAAATATTTAGATTAATATTGATGTTGTTCTTTTGAAATTTAAGATTAAGAATTAAAGTTTGGATTTAGAGTTCATGGTTTGGTTACGGTCTATGGTTTGGGTTTAGGGTCTACGGTTTAGGTTACGATCTAGAGTTTGGGTTTAGGGTCTACGGTTTGGGTTTAGGGTTTTTGGTTTGGGTTTAGAGTCTAAGATTTGGTTTTAGGGTATAGTTTTGGGTTTAGAGTTTAGATTTTTTTTTGTTTATGATTTATGGTTTGGGTTTAGGGTTTAAGATTTGGGTTTAGGGTATAGAATTTGGATTTATAAATTAAAATTTAGGGTTTAGAATTTGGATTTAGGGTATAGAGTTTGAATTTAGGGATTAAATAGGGACATTAGCATTATTAAATATGATATTATTTATTTTTTAAATTATTTTATTATTAATCTAGTTGGTACTTTGATTGGTTATTAGAGATGTGGTGAATTTAAAGGTTCACCATAGGGGGTGAACCCAAGTCTTGTCCAATTAAATAGAACAAAACTTAGCTTCATCCCCTAAGGTGAATCTCTACATTCACCCACCAATAAAAATTAGTTAATTGAGATTTGATATCTCTTAAAAAAGGAAACCAAGTAATAAAAATTTAATGAAATACAATTATATTTTTAGATAAACAAAAATAGTAGCAATTATAAAAAAATATTTTTTTAATATTGATAAACTCTAAACCCTAAATTCTAAATACTAAACCCTAAACCCTTGGGAAAAGTCTGAACCCTTGGACAAATCATATACCCTAAATCGTTAATCTTAAACCCTAAACCTTAAACCCTTAATCATAAACCATAATATTAAACCTTAAATTCTAAACACGAAACCCTAAACTCTAAACTCTTTGACAAATATTAAATCATAAACCCTTAATCCTAAACCATAAACCATTTTAGAATTTAGGATTTAGGGTTTAGTATTAGGAGTTATGATTTAGGGTTTAGGGATTAGGATTTAGTTTATGATTTAAGGTTTGGTTTAAATTTGAGGGTTTAGGGTATAGGATTTGCCCAAAGGTTCAGGCTTTTCCCAAAGGTTTAGGGTTTAGTATTTAGAATTTAAGGTTTAGGGTTTAGAATTTAGGGTTTAGGGTTTAGTATTTTCTAACGGATTTATCAATATTAAAAAGTTATATTTTTTTGATAATTGCTACTATTTATATTTATCTAAAAACATAATTTTATTTCATTAAATTCTTATTACTTGGTTTCCTTTTTTAAGAGATATCAAATCTCAATTAACTAATTCTTATTGGTGGGTGAATGTAGAGATTCACCTTAGGGGGTGAAGGTAAGTTTTGTTCAATTAAATACATGTTGTTATGGAATAAAATTTGAGAAATTCTTGGGTTCACCCCTAGAGTGAACCTTTAGGTTCACCCAACCAATAGGATTTCATTATTTCATATTCAGTATCTTTTAAAAAAGGAAACAAAATATTGTCAAGTTTTATTATGTTTTTAAAATAAAAAATAAATAGAAAATAATAGTAGTCGCAAAAAAGATTTTATATTTAAAATACCGTCAGCAAAACACTAAACCCTAAATCATAAACCTTAATATTTTTAAACTAAAAAATAAAACTAATAAAATTAATATTAATTGCAAACAAAAATACGTTTTAGAAAAATATATTTTTAATACCATCAGCCAAACACTAAACCCTAAACCCTGAATCTTAAACCCTAAATTCTTGAGTAAACCCTAAACCCTTGGGTAAATCATAAACCCAAGGGTTTATGATTTACCCAAGGGTTTAGGGTTTAGTATTTATGATTTACCCAAGGGTTTAGGGTTTACCCAGGGGTTTAGGGTTTAAGATTTAGGGTTTAGGGTTTACTCAAAGGTTTAGGATTTAGTATTTATGATTTATCCAAGGGTTTATGATTTACCCAAGGGTTTAGGGTTTAGTATTTAGGGTTTAGTGTTTTGCGGATTTTGTTAAAAATATTAAAAAAAAAATCCAAAGATTTAAGATTTATCCAAGGGTTTACCATGGATTTAAGGTTTATGATTTAGGTTTAAAACGACCCCATCAAGCTCCAAGAGCTCCTCTCTGAGGTCCTCACCATCACTCTTGAAGGTGGGAAGGATCCTCTTTTTCACTAGTATAAGAGAAAAGGTAGTCAAGCTAGTGACTCAAAACAAGCTCACTTGGGAGGAATTCCCATGGTTATCCTTGTATATAAATCTGCTATTTCATTTCTTTATGTTTTCAATTAGTATGGCAGAAGTTTAAGGCCAGCTCAAAGCTCAAGCTCTAGACACCCATTACCACACTTCACTCTCCACTTGAGGTATCACTCCAACCTTTCTTTGTACATACCATTGCCTTTATCATATTTTCGGTATCTCCTTCTCTCTTACTCACACAAAGACTGTGTGATTTAAGTTTGGGGGAGGTACCAAGTATTTAATCATGTTTGTTTTGTTGATTGTGAGTCTTATGCATTGCATTGTACATTCATATATGCATAGAAAAAACCATAAAAATTAAAAAAAAAATTGAAAAATGCATAAAGAATCATGTAGTTGCATCACTTGCATTCTTAGGATTGAGTCTAGATCATATAGATTGCATTCACTTGCATATGGAGCAGCTGTTGATAATGACTTGTAAAGAACACTTGTTTGCACTGAATTTGACACCCTAGTTAAGCATATCAAGTAGCTTGTGCATCTCTTGAAAGCCTTGCATGCTTCGTGCCTTGAAAACTCTTCTTGAAACTTGTATGCTTGCTTGTCATTGACATTGTTCTGAAAACCAGCTCCGAACTGAACTTAGGCTTTAATGAACTTAATTTCTCTCACTTATGGGCATTTGCATACTTGATCATGGTTCCCATACACATTTGGGTTATCTTTTTCCATTGTACCACTCTTTGTTAACCCAAATGGTACTCCCTCACCCTTGAACCCTTACCTTTCTTTGAAGCCAACATTGATTTGCATGAGTGAGGCCTTTTCTGATAGCTTGTCATGTGCAAAATCTTGAGAGTATTGGAGGCGACATGGATTTGTTCTCATCTCTTGCTAGTATAGGATCATGATTTGAGCTAGCTTCTAGGATGATGGTTGGGTTTATGTCCTTTACAAGCTTGTATCTTGGGTTTGGATAGTGAGAAAGTTGAGAAAGATGAACAAAAGAGTGTAGATTGATAAGAAAAACCTTAGGGACCTTAGAATAAAAAGAAAAGAAAGCTCTAGATTGTGGTCTTTGACTCCTTCCCCCTAAAAAAAAAAAAAAAAGAAAAGAAAAGAAAAGAAAAAAGAAATGATAAGAAGAATCAATAAGATAGTGGGGAAGGGGAAAAGAGAAGTAAGAGCTAAGCATTGAACAAAGATTGTCTCTTGTTGGCTAAGTAAAAAGAAAAGAAAAAGAGAAATTTGTTCATTGGGTTAGACATGAAAATGAGTTGCTATTTGGGTTGTGGAATGAAGTGAATGGGGGTAGAATGATGAGAATGGATCCATGTATGCATGAGTTGCTTCTAATCTTAGATAAATTTTGCATAATGATCAAGCTCCTTGTTCTTGAGTGATAACCACTTTAGAATGATGCATTTGAACCCTTCTCTTCATTCACTTTAGACCATTTGTTTACCTAGCCAAATGATTGAGATCATGTGCCCATTTGTGAGAATCCACCTTGTGTATGTGTGTGTGAATCAATGTGAGAGCTGGTAGGAAGAGTTGTTGGTTGATGAGTATTGCATCTTGTGTAAAGGCATAAGAGTATCTTGATAGGCCTAGAGAAGCTAGAGTGTAATAAGAGTGTTGCTCATGCTATTTGCTATATTTCTTTAGGATGTCAAGTTGAGTGTTTTTGGTGTCTTTTGGCTATGAGCTCCCACCTTCAAACCTCTTCTCCAAATAAGTTCTTGAAAGTTTACTTGTGGACAAGTAAAGGACAAGTTTGGGGGAGTTGATATCTTGTGTTTTTAATAGATTTTGTCATTCTTTTATCTTGCATTTTGATCATTTAGGATAGCATTTAGACTTGTTTAGGTTGCATTGCATTGTATTTATCCATATCAGGTGATGAAGATATCAAATGGTAACTTTGAAGCATTTGGAGGTAGAATGGGAGCAAGATTAGTGATTTTCAAGATCACCAAGCGTCCCAGCGGCATAAGTGACCACACAGCGGCCTTACGACCTTGCCAAGAAGCCGATGCACAACACCCAGCGGCCTAGCGTCACCCAGCGGCCTGGCGTCATGACGAGAAGCCGGTGCAGAAATTCTGCTGAAAATTCTAAGTGTTGGAGCGGCTTTTGGTGCAGAGGTTTCACCAAACCACTGGAGAAAAACACACCTCCCTGCCCAACTTCGACTTCTCGCAGTGGCCAAGTGACGACGCGTCAAAAACCAGCTGTGATGTCACAGCGGCTTTTTGCACCTCCAGCGGCTTATTGGACGCGTCAAAAACCAGCTGTGACACTCAGAAAAAATATTCACATCTGTTTTTACCAACTTTTATCCAAATTATCTTGGGTCAACCCAGGTTTGTTGGGTCGACCCAGCTCGTTTTTAGGCTACTATAAATACTCTTTAGACCCTAATGATGGGATTATCTTGTTTTCTCTTAAGAACACATTGAAACCTTGAAGAAAGATTGAATCTTTAGTCTCTTTTCTTCTCATTTCTTTGTAATTGTTGGATTAAACTTGCTTCTCAACATGATTTCTCTTAAATCAACCATGGGTTTAAGGTTAATCATGAAGATTAGTGAGTAGACTCCTTTTGGATTCATGGATTAGGGAGACCAAGGGTGATTAAGCTAGATCTAAGGTGTTTTAGTATAGATCTCTCTTGTTCCTTGCTAGTAGAGTGTTCTCAATGCATCTTTTGAGTTAGCCTCTCAAAAGTTGAGCTTTAGGCATTTCTCACCCACAAGGTGTTTGATGAAATGTCTGAACCAACTCTTCAATGCTTTTAACATATTTTACCAAAGAGATTTGTTGTTAAATGTGTTAAGATGGCTAGTAGACTTGTTCTCCATGATTGCTTTTGTAACATTCAACCAAAGAGATTTGATGTTTGAGTTGCCTTAGCAAATGAACATTCATCTAGAGATAGAGTTTGTTTAGGATTGTGTCTAGGCTTAAGGTTGATAGATTGATTGAAAAGCTGCCACCTTTAGATTGAAACTTGATCACCCAATGTCAATTCCCTAATCCCATGAGTCCTATTGCTTCATATTGAAAAACAAAGATCATTTCGTTATTGCATTTCTACTCTAGTTCTTAGTTCACTTCACTTCACTCAATTGGTTGCACTTAGATTAAGTATAGATTTGCATTCCCTTGCATTAGAATCACTTAGGATTGGTTCGACAATCTATTATACTACATCATTTGATTAGGAGCCTTGAAAACTCCTAGCATCACAAACCAAACCAAACCAAAGCATAAACCAAAACACTAAAAAGTACAGGCCAAATATATACATGCTTACAATGAGGGTGATTGATTCGGCTTTAACAAGTGATTTTAGCTTTAATTTTCATCTACAACCATGTAAGTTATCAATTACGTTTTATCTAGTTTTTAAAGATAAAACCAAAACTTTTTAAAAATGACTGTAGGAGGTTTCTTTTCTAAAGCAACAAAATAGTGCTGTAAGAATATGTTTTTTTCATCATTTAATTTATACAGCTACATTAGATAGATCTAAATCAAAAAATTTCAGAGATTAAATTCTACGGAAAATTTCTACGACTACCAGTTCAACTAATTGCCTCCAATGTATACCGTCAGTTCCATGATACATATTACCACATGTCGATTTATTAATTAATTAACCAAGTACGTATATACGCATTCTAAGTGCTCAACACATAGCTCTCGAGAAGACTCTCCAATAAGACCTTCTTCCTTACAAACAGCCACTCCAGCTTAGGTATTCTCAATGGATGGTTCTTCACAAGTGATTGTTCCACAATACCCAACATCCATTGAAGACTGAATTGGGTAGGAGACAGCTCTGTTCACATTGAGGAGTGTGACCTTCTTGTTTGGGAAGTCAATGCAAGCTCCAACTGTTGTGAGAAATTGAGTGCCAAGGATCAAAAGAACTCTCTTCTCAGTTGCCATCTTCAGAACAGTAAGGTCTATAGGAATTGTGCATGCTCCAATCTTCAAAGGGAAATCCTTGATGAGGCCAATGGGGGTTGTAGAAGATGAATCCCCAAACATGAGAGAAGATGTGTTTGGCTTCATGCTCTCAATACCAAGACTTTTCACCATTTCCAATGAGATCACATTCACACTTGCACCAGAATCAACCAAAGCATCATTCATAGTGATCTTACCAAGGGAGCAAGACAATGTGAACTTCCCTTGAGACTCTAGCTTAGGGAGGGACTGTGGAGGGACTGATGGATCAATCTTCAAAATGGAGATGTCCAAAAGCTCAGCCACTTCTGCTTGGTGGTGTAGAATGTCCTTGAAGAGCATCATTTGGACATGAGCTTCACGCATACCGGAGATTTCTGGGAGCCTGACCCCAACATCACTAAGATCTTTTCTGAACTTGGAGATAACCTTCTTCTGAGCTTTGGTGAGGACCCTTTGTGGAAATGGGAGTGGGACCTCATATGGTGGTAGCTCAACCTCAGGAGCTTCTTCCAGCTTGGTCTCTTTCAGCTTGTGGCCAGCTCTCCTTTCTACCGGTTTCTCAGCCTTAGGCTCAGCTCTCTGCAAATTCGTTGCTTTAACCTTCCTTTCAGCTTGTACCTGAACCCTTTCCATAACTTTATCCACCATATGTGCTTCAGCGGTTGCTACAACCAATTTTTCAACTTTTCCAAACACTAGCTTCTCAATCTCATCTACCTCTTTCTCATAATCACTCAGCTCAATCTCTGAAGAAGTAGTAGAGATGATAACATTGCAAGACTCCTTGGGAGTCTTTTCTGGTTTCCCTGGTAGAGATCCCATTGAGCTCTTGGAAGATGATGGCATAGAGGCGACCTGACTCTCCAAAGTGTTGAAGCGAGATGCAAGTTGTAAGAACTTGTTGTTGAGGTCAGAGTAGTTCCCATCAATCTTTGTGTGGATGTTCTTGAACTCATAAACCATTGTCTTCTCATTTCTGGCTTGAAATTCCAAGAGTTTCTTGAACATAGAATCCACACTTGAATCTGAAGCTGGAGCTTGAGAAGAACTGCCTTGAGCTTGAGTAGACTGATTATTTTGGTTGCTGAAACCAGGAGGGTAGCTTTGCGTGGCCTGGTATCCTCCTTGCTGATTGTTGTAGTGAGGTCTTTGCTGGTAGTTGTTTTGCTGAAAGTTGGGCTCCTTTCTGTACCATGTACCATTGTTGTTGATGAAGCAAAGCTCTTCTTGCCCTTCCAAACCATCAACTTCATTCACCTTAGGAGGAAACTCTTGACTAGGATCACCAACAAAGCTAACCTGCTCCTTCTTGGATTGGTTGGAAAGAACCAAGTCCAACTTGTCTTGCAAAGACTTGATATCTTTCCTTGTCTGCTGGTCATCCCCTCGGTTAGCTCTATCATACTCTTCATTGTAGACTGAGTCACTCTTTGCCATGTTCTCCACCAGCTCCTCTGCATCCTGCTCAGTTCTGCCCAAGAAGAAACCATTACTAGCAGTGTCAAGCCTGTTTCTGCAAGATGGGAGAACTCCTCTGTAGAAAGTGCTAAGCAAGCTCTCCTTGCTGAAACCATGATGAGGACACTGAGCTTGGTAGTCCTTGAATCTTTCACATGCCTCATTGAAGCTCTCTAGATTCTTCTGCTGGAATCCAGAGATCTCATTTCTTATCTTAGCTGTCCTTGAGGTAGAGAAGAATTTCTCCAAGAAGGCTTCCTTACATCCCTCCCAAGTGGTGATAGTGTCACTTGGGACAGACCTCTCCCACTGATGTGCCTTGTCTCCCAAAGAGAAGGGAAACAACTTCAGCTTGAATGCATCTTCAGAGACACCATTTGTCTTGGACAAACTACAATACTGATCAAACTTGTACAAGGGATCAATAGGATCTTCAGCTGCCAGGCCATGAAACTTGTTGTGCTCAATGGTGTTGAGTAGCCCTGACTTGATCTCGAAGTTGTTGTTCTCCACAGGTGGTGCTCTGATTCCCAACCTATGACCATGAATGTGAGGGCGATCATAGGTTCCAATGGCGCGAGCTTGGCGCTGTGGGTGTTGTGGTCGAAGGTTGGCAGCTCCTTGACCATTTCCCTCTTGGGCAGCTCCCAAAGGGATCTCTCCATCTTGATTCTGGTTCTGATGGTGAGCCATATCAAAACCCAATCTGTTGAAATGAGCCTGTTGCTCCTCTTCTCTCCTTCTTCTTGTATTCTCTCTTTCCAAAGCCTGAATGTCTAGTACTAGAGGAGTGAGGTTTGTAGTCCCTCTACTTCTCAAGTTCATACACCTGAAATGAAAAAGAAAGAGGAAAAACAGAGCCAATATCACAATAACAATAAAAATGACTTAGTCTCAAGCAAATGACTAAATCCCAATGTCAAAATCACAATAGAACTTGGCAACGGCGCCAATTTGATGCTAGGAGTTTTCAAGGCTCCTAATCAAATGATGTAGTATAAAAGATTGTCGAACCAATCCTAAGTGATTCTAATGCAAAGGGAATGCAAGTCTATACTTAATCTAAGTGCAACCAATTGAGTGAAGTGAAGTGAACTAAGAACTAGAGTAGAAATGCAATAACGAAATGATTTTTGTTTCTCAATATGAAGCAAGAGGACTCATGGGATTAGGGAATTGACATTGGGTGATCAAGTTTCAATCTAAAGGTGGCAGCTTTTCAATCAATCTATCAACCTTAAGCCTAGACACAATCCTAACAACAAATCTACTAGCCATCTTAACACCTTTAACAACAAATCTCTTTGGCAAAGTATGTTAAAAGCATTGAAGAGTTGGTTCAGACATTTCATCAAACACCTTGTGGGTGAAAAATGCCTAAAGCTCAACTTTTGAGAGGCTAACTCAAAAGATGCATTGAGAACACTCTACTAGCAAGGAACAAGAGAGATCTATACTAAAACACCTTAGATCTAGCTTAATCACCCTTGGTCTCCCTAATCCATGAATCCAAAAAGAGTCTAATCCCTAATCTTCATGATTAACCTTAAACCCATGGTTGATTTAAGAGAAATCATGTTGAGAAGCAAGTTTAATCCAACAATTACAAAGAAATGTGAAGAAAAGAGACTAAAGATTCAATCTTTCTTCAAGGTTTCAATGTGTTCTTAAGAGAAAACAAGATAATCCCATCATTAGGGTCTAAAGAGTATTTATAGTAGCCTAAAAACGAGCTGGGTCGACCCAACAAACCTGGGTTGACACAAGATAATTTGGGTAAAAGTTGGTAAAAACATATGTGAATATATTTTTTGAGTGTTACAGCTGGTTTTTGACGCGTCCAATAAGCCGCTGGAGGTGCAAAAAAGCCGCTGTGACATCACAACTGGTTTTTGACGCGTCGTCACTTGGCCACTGCGAGAAGTCGAAGTTGGGCAGGGAGGTGTGTTTTTCTCCAGCGGTTTGGTGAAACCGCTGCACCAAAAGCCGCTCCAACACTTAGAATTTTCAGCAGAACTTCTGCACCGGCTTCTCGTCATGACGCCAGGCCGCTGGGTGACGCTAGGCCGCTGGGTGTTGTGCATCGGCTTCTTGGCAAGGTCGTAAGGCCGCTGTGTGGTCACTTATGCCGCTGGGACGCTTGGTGATCTTGAAAATCACTAATCTTGCTCCCATTCTACCTCCAAATGCTTCAAAGTTACCATTTGATATCTTCATCACCTGATATGGACAAATACAATGCAATGCAACCTAAACAAGTCTAAATGCTATCCTAAATGATCAAAATGCAAGATAAAAGAATGACAAAATCTATTAAAAACACAAGATATCAGTTTGGTTTTGGTTTAAGCTAATTATCCATGTCTGGTTCATAATGTTTTAGTAACTTAATAGCCACACTAGATTTTGATCCGAACATCGAAAACACATGATATTTTAGGATGCGAAAATTGATTTAAAATGTTCAAAAAATCTTTGCTATTTTTCTTAAGATTGTGTCTACCTATAAATTTTAGGCGTTTTACTTTATTTGAACTTTTAAATATTTTGTATATATATGTTAACATTAATATCTATGAAATTGAGCATAAATGGTGAATGCTTGTATACAAAATTGTTTAATGTTACCATTCTGTTACTTTAATTTACTTTATTTTGTAAATGCTTAGTATATTTTTATTCAAATCAATCTTACCATTTGCAAACATTTTGATCAAAATTACACTTTGAAATTTGAAAACATTTTTTATCCACAAATTTGAAAATATTTTACAGCACATAATTAATATAATTTGTTGGAAAAAGTTATATTAATTATGAAGTATGATTTTATGCATAATTTGTATATTTTCACTTTTCAGAATTTATAATATTTTATAATTCATTTTTATTTCGTTCAATTGTAATAGTAAATATGGTGATGAATCAACTCTATTTATATGAATAGGAATAATAAGTTGAGAATTTTACAGACAATTATTTTTAATTGCACCTAATAAACCTATTGATTTACTTAAAATTGTGGGTGTCATGATTAATATATTTATGATGCTATGAGATTGATTAGAAAAAAGTTGCAGAAGTTCTGGACAATCATTTTTTTTCCTTTCAAAGTTGTTCTGTGAAGCAATCAAGTTTTAGTTTTCAAAAATGAATCTAAAGCCAAAAAGTTAGAAAATAAAATATATTAACTTTTTCAAAAGTTTTTCAAAATCTTTTATTTATTTTTTTAATAATTTTGAAAATAAATCAAAGTAAAAAGATTTAAGATTGTAAACAAAATATCTACAACCTAATTCTACATTTAAAAAAAAAAACTATAACACAATTAAATCAAGCCATAAATGTTTATGAATCATTTATGGTAAGACTTATATTTAACACATTTAACAATTACTTTTCACATGTTTAGATCAATAAAAATTTTGTAATTTGTTTGTTGTTTGTTAAGTTTTGTGGTGATCGTATATTGATCAAAATCTTAAAATCCTTACTGAAAAGTTTCTGAATTTTTATGTATATAATAAATAATACAACGTATTGATCCATATATTTTATGAGAATGTGAGTTTGTAAATATCTATGTCTTGCATGCATTAAAAGTTTTTTAACTATAAAAAGTATTTCACTTAAAATATATTGTGTATTTTTTTTTTGAAAATATTGAAATATTTTAGCTATTATTAATATTTTAGCTATATATTTTAGCTATATAAATCAATTTGTTTGAAAAAAATTAATGATGTTTAAAGGAGTGGCACACTTTTAAATACTTTCAAAATATAAGGGTACCTCAAAAAATGCATTCTTTTTAATAATATAGATTTTTATGAGCAAAATCTTGAACAGTTCATTTTTACATGGATTCGATCAGTTGAGAAGTGAAAACCTTTCTGAGTTCAACCTTGCGTTGGAACTCCGGCTTTATTAAGACAAGTTTCTTATTTTATGCTCTATTTTGCGAGGTTAATTAAAACTAGATTAGACAAAAATAATTTTCATGAAAATTGGCACAAATTCATATAAATTTGTTCACTAAATTGATTGATTGGTTAGACCTTGTTAAATAGTATGAATTTAGACCATATAAATTTTCTATATAATTTGAAATATTTTTCTTAGTATATTTCATTACCATTGTATATACATGATTTTAAGTATAGATCTTGACCATGAAAGATCCACAAGTTCTTTAAAGCTTACAAAGAAATGTATAATCACGAGAATGTAATTGCCTAAAAGTTCATTATGAATTTTGAATTTATTACAGATCGGAAGTCTGTAAGTAAATGTCAACTATGATGAGAGTTAATAAAAAGAAAGGTATGAATCGTATGATCACATGACTGTCATCACCTAAAGATCATTACATAGTTTGCATCTAATTATTAGAAGACCTGAAGTCTGTAAATAGAATCCAACTATGTTGGATGTTAAGTTTTAAAAGTAAATTTTCTCGGAAAATATTTAATGATGCAAAGATGAGAATAATTTTTTCAGACAAGTAATGTTGTCCAGCAGACACATGATTGACAAAAGAGATTAAAGAATTTTATACTTGTATGTTGTCTCTTTGAGACTAAGAAAAACAATGAACTATTGATGTAAAGTCAAGACCAAAGAGTTTCTTTTAGAACTCATATTCTCATTTGAAATTGAGAAAATAAAGATAGTAATAAAGAAATGATATGATTCAATCATCTAAAGATAAAAGAAAATTATTATGAGTACAATACAAGGTAATATAAAGCTTGTAGAATGTTGAAAAATAGGATACATATGAGCTACAAAAGAGCACATAATATTATTGCACATAAGAATGCAATTTAAAATCTTTATTGCATTATATTCTTATAAGTCTCAAAGTTATAAGGATCTAGGAAAGAATAAATGACATGTATAAGATATATTATTGAATCAAAATGAGATTCAATTCGAGATTGACAAACATGTAGTGCTATCATCTCGAGGGGAAGAATTAAAGAAGATTATATTATAAGTGATATATCGAGAAGATTATGTTTAAACTAATACTAAGATTGATTAATCATTCTCCATATAAGTTTGAGACACATGATTCTGAGACACTAAGCAAAGAAAATGTTAAATTCAGTTCAAATCAGAAGTTTTTCTCAAGGCAGTAAAAATATTTTAGAAAAGAATACCCATATCCTCTTATAAATTTTACTACACAAAGATTAATGTAGTGGAGATATATAGTAAACCAGAAATTTACAAAATATTTTGTATAAACCAGTTAGACCATTTTGGTAGTAATGATGTGAAAAGATACTTAAAGATTTATTATGAGAATAATCATTGAAGAACGTATGTTGTTTGCTCACAAGATAAAATGATAATACGGTTTTCACCAGCCAAAGAAAGTTATTGGCATGAATAAAAGAGATGTTAATGAACTGATTATCCACTCTGCATCTTCATAATATTGGTGAATTCACTTCTTAAAGTCTTCGACGTCTATAGAAAATTCACTGTGATAAGTATTAAACATTTTTGAACAACATTAGTTTGCATCAAGCCAACAAATAATCACTAATTCTCCCCATAATTGTTATTGGGCTAGAAACCAACCTTTTCATCTAAGAGTTGAATGTGCAGTTTACATTCTAGTTGCTCTACCATAGAGCTTAATTAAGAAGTATTTTCAAATGAGGTTGTGAATATATGTTGGATATTAATCTCCACTGATACTTAAGAATCTAGAGCTATCGACAAAGAATATTAGTAAAGCTCGATTTACAGGCTAAAAGTGAATTAGTCTTTCCAACATAAAGGGAAAAATAAACAGCTGAAAAATAAAGAAGTTGATATTAATTATCACTGATATTCGGACTAAAGAGAATGTCATATAGAAGTCCAAAATATAATTCAATTATAGAGCTTCCTAAAGAAGCTGCCAGACACATTTTCTGACCCAGATAAATAGAGTGATGAAGTCACATATACCAGCTGTAAATGCTCCAATAAGTATTTATGTTCTAGAAGAACACTATCAAACTGCTAGTCAAGCCTGCAGCGTGGTAGACATGTTGGTTCCAAAGATAAGAATCCTCGTAAATGAAAAGGAACATATATTGATAATGGTTAAAACGAGGCAATAGTTTTTGAATGATCTCCATAAGAGACATTAAACATGGCCGAAAAAATTCAGGTACCTGATACAATGAAGAGATCTCAATAAGTTTTTTCATGTATATAATACGATGGAACTGACAAGCAAATCGACGTCGATGATATTTATGCATGTAAAGTGGCAGTTGATATGGTGAATAAAAAAAATGGGATCATGAAAGAAAGTCTATTGAAAAGTGTACATAAATAATGATTGGCTAAATCATAAAGAATTAATAGACAAATATAAAAACTCTCACAAAAGAGAGAAGTATTTGGACCAGTAAGTACATACACGAAAAGGTGTAGAATAGGTGGTGTAGAAATGAGTTGTTGCACCAAATTAAGTTCAATATGGAATTTATTGTGAAGAAAATTAGTCTCATGTGGTATATGCAACCACTTTCAAGTTCCTTACTAGTCTAGCAATAAATGAAGAACTTGAATTATACATCTCACTGAAAACTGATAATCACTAAGAGATAGAATCCGCGGAGGATTGATGATATCGAAATCATGTTCTCGGGAACTCTAGGTACTCGATCAAATTGAAACAAAATATTTTATGGAATATATGAAATATTATAATGTTAACTAATGTATCCATTAGTATTTATCAAGAGATTATGAATCAACATAATCATTGATTTGAATAAAATCCAAACTCTTGAAGACTTATAACAAATTATTTGTTTGAAAGAAAAATCTTGAAAAGAATGCATTGTTGTGTATTCCAAATTGGACATCTAGAATAAGAGATGTTGTCTCAGAAAATCCTTAAATGTTTTAAGATATATATGATTTTGAGATTATCATATATGATTGATATGTAAGAGTGTTATTTGAGTAAGTAAGTTACTAATCTTTTTCATAACTGAAATGTGTACTTTCATAGACAATAAAGAAAGTCATAATAGTAACTTTTATAGTTACTAAGGAATAACTCATATATACGAGGCAAATGTCTAGACGGTTCTATGTATGAAGTTTAGTTTGAAGTCCAAATAGACTAAAAATTATTGTCTACATCAAATGAGAATTGTGGTCGGTATTTTGCTACTAAATTTAAATACCGACCACAATTCTCAACCCGAAGTCGCACCCAAATCAGACCCGAAAAACCCGAACCGAAATCCGAATCAAAGTAGCAAAATATCCGAACGGGTATTAAGTTAAGAGAGATTGGATATCCGAATCCGAACGGGTAATACCCGAACCCGAATGGATATTCGAAGATAACCGAACATATGTATACTTACCCTTATATTTTTAGTTTACATCTCTCATTTTATTTAAAATATTTATATTGATGTTATACATACTTTAAGATCATATAGTATATATATAATTATGGAGAAAATAATTTGGTATTCATTTAAAATACATGTCAAACTTTTTGTTTCATGTATTAACAAAATTACATCCAAAGTTTAAAAAAAATAGCCAAATAAATATATATTTTTTGAAATGTTATCTCCAAATCTATTAATCATTCAATCTATAAAAAATAGAAAAATCAGTTAAGTGAAATCTACATTTTTAAATATAAGAAACTTAAAAATGAAAAAGAAAAAAGAATCTTTTAAAATCTAAATATCCAAAGCCGATCCGAAATAACCGAACCCGAACTAAGAATACCCGAACCCGATCTGAAGTATAGAAATACCCGAACGGGTTCTGTATCCCTATACCGAATACCTGAAAATCCGAAATACCCGACCAGAACCAGAATGTGTATCCGAACGCCCACCCCTACCTATAATACTCTAATGGAAAGAGTTTATTATGATGCTCTCATTTCAAAAGAGATATATTTGACTATAATGCTTATCCGAAAGATATCTCTTCCATGGAAAGAAATGTGATAATATGTGTGGTTGTACTATTTTTTTTTATCATGAGTTTTATCCCACTGGATTTTTACATGACAAAGTTTTAATGAGACAACAAAGAACACACAATAGATGGACACTCAAAAGGAATGTTACAATTTGAGAGATGAAAGTCTATCAATGTTTTAAACTTTTTGAGATAAAGAGAATCCAAGAAATAATGAAGTCATATAAGACTGAAGCACTATCGAAAATGGCAATATCAGTGTGCTATATGTTTGTTCAAGTGACAGTTTAGCTTATTTATTCAAGAAGGTTTGTCCACTGCCATTTCCAAGAAACTAATTCACATTAATAATATGTTGTCTCAAAGATCTCGACATATGTAGACATGAGGAGAAACCATTACGTGTTGTACTATTTTTCCATTAACCTTGGCTTTTCTTATTGAATTTTTCTGATGACGTTTTTAACGAGGCAACATCTAGGATATATTGAAAGCATTTTAATATAATGGACATCAAAAGGAAATGTTATAAATATTAGAGAAATTACTTATTATAACTCAAATAATACATGTAATGACTAGAATAACTCATAAATTTTTGTAGTTACTAGACTAATCTTCAGGGTGAAAGAAAGTACCAAAAAGCCCTCGACAATTCGACATAGAAGCTAGTCTAATAAAATCCCTGAATTTCTCAATTTTTACTCGTCCCGAGTTTTCTCTTTAGCGGCGGTATCTGCCTCAAATATCCACGGCGGAGCTAAGCAGGTCTATTGATGACAAATCTCTTGGAGTTCCGGCGAGCTACGTGAAGAGGAGTCTCAACCCCAAATCTTCGAAGATAGATTCAGATCGGAAACGGAAGAAAGGATGTGACTACTCGTGTTTCTGATTTTAGCTCCACCAAACGCGGTGGCGATCTAGGTTTGTTCCTCTTCTCAAAATATTAATTTCATGGTTTCACCATCTAATTAAGATAATTGTACTTAATCTGATGAAAGGATGAATCAATATTGATTTCAATTTGGGTTTTGCTGGATCTTTGTGTAGTGAAATTGATCATAGGGAGAAGACATTGGTATGTTTAGATAATTCAACAATGTTTATAGTATACACTTTCTTGCTTGATGTATCTATAGTGCTCATTAATCTTACTGACGTCTGCTTTGTTCATGAATCTTACTACTTTCTAGTGTCTACTTGGATCATCACTAATGTTTTAGAGTATGAATCTTCTTCCTTGATGAATGTGTAATTGGTGCTGTGATGTATCTATAGTTCTCGGTGATGTTATGCTTAGATCATCACTAAACTATATTCTATTTATTAATTTTTTTAATATTTATAAAACCTTTTTTGTGATTAAAACTATTTTTTGTAATTATTAAATTTGTAATTATAAACTATAATCTACTTACTAAATTTTTTTTATATATTTATAAAACCTTTTTTTGATTAAAAACTGTTTTTTGTAATTATTAAACCATATTCTAAGGTTTTTTTATATTTATAAAAACCTTTTGTGATTAAAACTATTTTTTGTAATTATTAAACTATAATCTATTTATTAAAAGGTTTTTATATATTTATAAAACCTTTTTGTGATTAAAAACTATTTTTTGGATTTTTAAAATTTATATTTATTAAAACTAATTTTAAATATTTTTAATTTATATTTATTAAAACTATTTTTAAATTTGTTTTTTTTTTAAATGTCGTCGGAAAACTCCGAGGAAATACCGACGAACCAGTCTTAGGAAATTGTTCTTCGGAATTTCTTTCTCGGTATTCTTTCGGAATTTTCTGAGGAAATTCCGAGGATGTAGTGTTCCTCGGAATTTTCCGACGATGTAGTGTTCCTCGGAATTTCCTCGGAAATCCACGTCCCTCAGTATTTCATCGGAAATTTTTGAAAAAATTCCGAGGAAAATTGAATTTCCGAAGAGTTTTTTCCGAGGACCCTTATCCTCTGTATTTCCTCAGAATAACGTTATTCCGAGGAAATACCGACGATTACGGCCGTCGGTATGCCGCTGTTTTCTTGTAGTGTTCTTCCTAGATGAATCTGTAATTGATGCTTAGATATCTTACGGGTGTGTACTTAATACTTCTCTTAAACTATTTTTTGATAATTCCGTCTATATTTTTGTGCTCATCTATACTATTAAAGTACAAGCACATTTGGATTTTTTACTAAACATGCCCTTTCTTTAACTCACATTGCTTATTTCATTAAGGGTAATCAAGTAATATTAATAACTCATTTTTATTGGGTTATTTTTTTTTGATCCAGCCCACTGCCCACATCATCTCTCTTGGGCTATTTGGGCTGATTAAGAAATCAGATCCAATTCTTATTTTTTTCCCTAATTCTAATAATTTATTTTCAACCATTCTTAATATTTTGTGTAGTAAACAAAAATTAATAACTTAATTATTATGTTTTTTATTTTTAATATAATTTAAGCATTCATAAAAAATTTGAATTTTTTCATTGAAAAGTATAAATCTTTATTAAAAGTATATATTTTTTTATTAAAAAATTAACCACATAATAAAATTAATATATCAGAGTTATACTAACTTAATTCATTAAAAATAAAGTTTAATTTTCTAAACATAAATACTCACTAAACCTGGACGTTCGGATACCCATTCTGGTACGGATTGGTTCTTTCAGATATCGAGTTTTTCGGGTTTTAAAATTAAACCCCATTCGGGTTTTGAAATTAAACCTCATTCGGATATTATAAAATTTCGGGTTGGGTTCGAGTCGGGTCTTTCCGGGTCCGAGTGGATTCGGTTCTCATGCATAAGAACCTGCAAAATAACCAAATAACCAAAGTATCTAACGGGTTCAGTTATTTGTACTTAAAGTAACCAAAGTATCTGATTCGGTTCAAATTTTTGTATCCAAATTATTCAATAGTAACCAAAATATACATTTTATACAGTTTTTTGGGTAAATTTTTATCCAAACTATCATATTTTATCCAAAAATACTCAAAATTACCGAAAATAACTACTATAGTTAACTTATAAAATTAATTAAAAAATTAAAATAATTATAAATATAATTATAACATATATTTTTAGATATATTTCAGATATCTTCGGGTACTCATTTGGTTCTCGGTTCGGGTCGGATTCGGGACCGGTTCTTCGGATATAGCAATTTAGAACTCATTCGGATATTTACCCCGGGTTTGATCGGGTTCGGGACCCTGATTTTTGGGTCGGTTTCGGGTTGGTTCTTCGGGTCCGAATATTGTGTTCTGGCCTATACTCTTTTAAAATGAAACACGTTAAAGAAAAATAAAAAAGCTTAAATCTTTTATAAAAAAAACAAATATATAAAAATATGACATTTACTAAATATTTGTCAATTTAAAAAAAAATAAAGGAAAATAAACCCGCGCTTTGAAAGCGCGGGTCAAAATCTAGTCTATCTTATTAAAACAGAAGTACACATATAGAAATACCTTAGTTTTCAAATTTAATTATACTTCCATGCCACTGAGAATTAAATTGAGTTTCCTATTTAAATACTTGTCTTTTTCAGTTAGATTAATGTGTTTCTTTTTCTTTCCTATTTTAATGATTGTCTTTTTCAGTTAAATTAATGTGTTTTTTCTTTCTTATTTTAATGTTTGTCTTTTTAGTTAGATTAATGTATTTTTTACTTTTCAACAATTAATGATATTTTAAAGTTGTCTTTTTGTCAACTTAAAGTTGTCTAAACTATTTAAAAAATAGTCAAAAGTAAACATATAAAGTAGATAAACAATAATCAAATACCAAAAATATTTTAAATATATATTTATTTTCCATCCAAATATTGAAGTTCAACCTGTTTTTTAATTTTTAATTTAGGTATTTTGGCTTACATTACTCAAATTTATATGTTTTGAGAAATTTAAAGTATATATAAATTTTGAAAATTTTAAAATAATTTAAACTGGTTATCTGTATCCGAACCGAACCCGCAAATACCCGAATCAAACTGAAACCAAAATTTATAAATATTTGAATGTTGCTGAAATTTTTAAACTCGGAAATCTCAAACCCAATAGATTTTAACCGAACAGTGAGTATCCAAATACACATCCCTAACGTAGTCAATGTAAAATGATCAAATATTACAAATACATCATTTAATATAAATAAATAAAAACTAAAATAGAAAATTAATACCCGTGCGGTCGCACGGATCATGATCTAGTAGATATTATGCTGAAAGTGTTCATTGTTGATAGTACCAACTTGGTTCAGGTCCCTTTGGGCGAGGGCAAATGCAGAAGCCTTTTGAGGAAGCAATATACACACTAAAGGTGGGAGATATAAGCGAGATTGTGGACACATACAGTGGAGTCCATATCATAAAGAGACCAGACTGATCTGTCATCCCCTTCAGATCCCTATCATGTATCAAACAAAACATGAACTGAGAAGTTCTTTAACAATCAAGAACGACAATGAGCTTACTATTATAAGGAAGAAGCAGTGGGTAATTATTATTATAAAGACATGAGCTGTTAACCTCATAATTATCTTCTCTAGAAGTTGGACTTAGCACATACTATTAGAAACAACATCAGTAACCACGTGGTGTATCACATGATCCACATCTCAGTCGTATATTTTCGTGGCTAGAACGTGCGAATGAATGTGTATGGATATGTGTATTCATTTGTGTGTAAACGTGAGGACTAATCAGGGTCTAGAAATCATAAATATCCTCACCATCTGAAACATAGTTCGGAAAATGAAAAACTATTAACACAGCAGTCAAACTAGATCACGTGAGTCGAATTTACGAGGAGGTGTCTTGGATGATCAGATTATAACACTATTATGACTGAAGTTGGCGGCTGATATACTGAAATTAGCGGCTGATATTTATGAGGAGGTGTCTGCGACAGCTGAATAAATTAGTTTGCTGTTTAGTTTTTTGGCTACCGAATGACGGATGTATAATTAGTTGGTTTTTTGCTTTAGACGGATGTATAACTTTGTGGCTTTTGGATGCATAATTATGCAGTTTTACCAATGTTTTATATTGGATTGTCATTTAACACGTTGTTGTCTTGCTCTAGGAAGATAGTTTTTTCAGATATATCTAAATCATATGGATGTATCTGTATGTGTATATATTGTCCCACATATTAACGTTGGTAAGACTTTGCTAAATCTTATATATATTTGGTTGAAAATAAACGTCTATAATTAGCGTAATATGAGCAATAAGATAGTTAAATAGTTCTTATTGATTTTGAAAAAAAAAACTAATTGAAATACGAACAAGAAAAATGTAATGAAACACCAAAAGAGTATACCAACAAATGTAGCACCAATCAAAATGAAATCTAATGACCAAATCCTCAAACTACTCATCACTTAAGATATTTTGATGATTAAACAACCATGTTTCTCCAAACAATAAGGATTGCAACAAGTGATTAAACAACCATGAAAGGGATAACTTGAAAAGGAAGAAAAGAGGGATAAAAGATATGAAGACTACTGAAATTGTTTACCTAATTCTGAGTTTAATTGACCTAAAATATACTGAATTTGAGATTATTGTAAACCGGGTCGAAATTGAAATTAGTTTACATAAACCCAGATTTTCGTCAATAAGTCTGCCACAATGTAAATTTAAAAAACTGCCACTTCATAAATAAGAAATCTGTCAACAATTTTAAGTCAGTTATATAAATCTTCCGTAAGAAAATAAGTCGAACATAAGTAAATAAATCGGTCCATAAGAAAATAAGTTGACCATATAAATCTACAATTTATAACAAATCTGCTACATCATTCGACAGATTTATGCTTAAAAATCTATTTTCTAAACAAACCGAACAATTAACTCTGTCGTGTGAACAAATCTGACATTTTTTTTAAAAGTCTGACACCACTGTAACGATAGATTTATTTCTATACAGATTTTATAAACAGATTTATTACTCGGCAGATTTATATTTTTGAAAATAAATCTGTCATCGATCAAATATTAAAAATATTTTGGTAATATTTTTTTGTTATAACTGTGGAGAGGGGCAATTTTGACCATAAAAATATTCTAATAATTTTTAAAATTATGAATTATTCTAGTAATAATATAATAAATTTTTGTCATTGTAGTAAACTTCCCTAAATATTATTTGATGTCTAATATGAAAAAGTTTTAGATTTACTTGTCAAACAAATAAACAACATTTTTTTATTGCACAAGTTCAATTACTTTCATCTGTCCACGTGAAAAAGAAGTAAAACTCGTGAAACACTAACTTTTTTTTTTTGTGAAACACTAACTTATTCTTAGAGAAAGCAAATATGAAGAAGAGATTGTACTAATTCTGAGACAAGAGTCACTCAAAACAAATCAAAGGTCTAATTAACAGATTATATACTGAGGTGTCTTTTGATTATTCATAATCCGTACGCACATTACACACCGTTCTTCCTTGAACAATCAATTCAAATATGGCAAACATAGTTCTTTTGTTAGATCACTGGCTAGATTTCTCTTGCATCAGTCGAGTATGAGTGTGGTTGCCCATGCATCCTGCAGTCACATTAGCTAAATACTTCCTTGGCAATGCTATTCCGAATCTCTTTCCTTTTCTTTCTCTTTTCTCCTTTTTAACGATGCTTTCATCCTATTGTGTATAGTAGTGATTCGAATGCAAACATCCAAAGTTAAAAAGAATGATGTAGATAGAGATGTATTCAGTATTTAATTCATTGTTAAGTTACTTAAATTGTTGTAAAGAGAAATTCTTACCTCTTTTAGTTCTATGATGACGCTTTCGGTTTCCATCGATTTTCTTGTGTCTTCAGCATCTTTTTCTGTAAAAGAGAAAGTATAATTTGTTTCAATAAATATGTTTTGAATCATAGAGCAAACTAAACATATCTAAGACAAAAAGTATGTAACATCCATACAGTTTTGTATCGTAGAGAAAACTAAATATATATAAGACAATTTTAAGTAATATTTTTTTTTTTTGAATTATACAGAAGTATCCAGACTAGTAACGTGTTGCCACGTGTCGGTCTTTTGTCCCTGGTGATGCCGAAATGTTAATTCTCCAGTGACCAGAATTCGAATCCAGGTGGTGGAACTCACAGCTGTAAACCCTTTAACACCAGAGCTAGAAAGCTCCGGTTTCAATCTACTTAATATCCATATTATGAAAAAATAGCATTCCAAATAGAAATGTACTCCTATAGCAAATATATACATATATAAAGAGTAAAAGTTTCTTCTTCCTTACTTTTTTATTTGGTACGAAAATACTTGAAATAGCTTTAATTAAGAACGTAAGATTTACCTTCTTCTTCATCATCAGAAATAACATCGATGCAATAAACCCTAAAGCTTGGAGATCCAGGACATATCATCCTCTCATCAAAGTTGCTCATCCTCCCTCCATCATGATCAACACTATCATCTTCATCGTTCTTATCATTGATGACTTTGTCGTGCTCATTATGATTAGAATCATCATCTCCCTCTTTCTTAACATTCATGGCTAAATCATCAACAACATCGCTATGATTGTCTTCATCTTGTTTCCTCACAACTTCCTCCTCTTTCTTTACTTCTATAACATCATCTCTCGACGAAATCTTTTCATAAATAACCTCTTTCTTCTCTTCCACGTGATGATCAGGCGCAGGAGCAACCTTAGCCGACAACTTTAAGCTGTCGTGTTTCTCCTCCGTCTCTTCTCCGTCGTCGACCTCCTCGGAGGAGCCGTGCCTTAAAAGCTCCTTCTTGGACAGCGTCTGGTTTCCTTTCAAGACGCTTGCATGACTCCGTTTCTTCATCTCCTCTAATCTTCGCCGGAGAAGCGGACGTATACCCGCGGGAAGTGGTACAACGCCGCCCTCATCTTCCCTGGCCGCTGCCGTACCTCCTAGCCTTGAGCCACCGCAGCCCATAACAATATAACTAACAAATATATGGTGTAATCGCCTGCACGAAAGAGATCATAGGGCTGCGGTTGGTGGCAGACGAAGAATCTAGACAAACAATAAGGGAAAACTAAGAGGAGAGAAGAGAGCCAATTGATTGGGAGGACGTGACTGGAAGACAATATTTAAGAGTTAGAGAAGAAGGCGTGATAATTAAAGGGTTGAGATTGTGTGATGGGGTCGATCGGTAGTTGCAATTTATTTGCTAAATTTGGTAATTAGTGATTTATTTAGGCAAATGCATAGTTGGTTCTTAGCTAAGTGCATATGCATTCTTGTTGTCACTTTTGACTTACAGTTAGCAGCCTCTCCT
Organism: Raphanus sativus; assembly: GCF_000801105.2. Classification (NCBI taxonomy): domain Eukaryota; kingdom Viridiplantae; phylum Streptophyta; class Magnoliopsida; order Brassicales; family Brassicaceae; genus Raphanus; species Raphanus sativus. The sequence goes on along the minus strand of NC_079512.1, from coordinate 9,164,542 downwards.
GAATTTGCAGATAACTGTAATGACTAACTTACTATATTAGCTTTTTATAAAGGAAAAATGATTGTTGGCTACATGAAGTATTTGTCAAATATGACTTAAAACTTGATTTTAAATGTAAAATTATACTCAAATTTGAATCAAATGTAAAATTAATCTAAAAGCCTTGTAAAATTACAGTCAATCCTTTGTGACCAAACAAAAAAAACAGAACTCATTTTTATGAATATAGATCCGGAAAGTCTTGTGAGTCTTTTTGAAATATTGTAAGTCGTTTAGACGACGTCCAGACAAAATATTTTGATAAGTGAAAAATTGAAATGATGTAATTATAAACAATTTTAAGTGATATAAATTAAGATATAATAAAATTGAATTGTTTTCAACATTTATGAGTGAAATTAGTGAATCATGATATTATTTGGTTTAGGGTTTGGCAACATATGTTGTAGTATTGTATGTATTCTTCGGGTTGGATTTTAGAAAGAATAAATGTTTTTTTGAAAAATAAATTTGTTACCTATATGTTTTTATTTTGTGTATAATAAACACTTTTTAAGTTTAATTTAATTTTATGAAGTGTTTTGTTAGTTAAATAAGTTTAGGGATTATGTTTAGGGTCTAGACGACTTACAGAGAATTCGTCTGGTGATTAGTATTATCGGTTAGAAGACTTCTCTGAAAGTCTTCTAACTCTCGCTAAAAATATTTTAGTTTCCCGCTAAAAATATTGAATTTTTCTGGGCGAATAATAAATTTCTTGAAAGTTTTCTAGAAGACTAAAGTCTAGAATACTAAAGTCTTCTAAATCACCTTACTCGAATTTTTGTCTCCTTATATAAAAAAAATTTACACATTCTCTCCATTCCTCTCAAATGGCTACAACAAAAATGTAATGTTCCTCATTCTAAAACTCTCCAACCTCTCTCTAATCTCTTTCAACTTAAGAACATCAAACTTTATATCAATTTATTGTTATTTCATGTCTTCTCACTGATTTATTTTGTTTTTGCAGGTTTTTCATTTCATGGTTTTCATCTTCCAATTCTTTAAAGGTAGATCTATAAATCATATTAACCTCTTGTTGCTTAAAATTCTTACATTTTGAAAATTCTTTTGGTTTTTTTAAGCTCTTACCTTATTTTTGAAGTTTTTCTATGTTTTGAAGCCATTTTAATGCTTCTAGATATGAAGGTTTTTCAGATTTGAGACGGAATTTGAAGACTTCCCTAGAAGACTTCGCTGTAAGTATTTTGGAAGACTTCTCTGTAAGTCTTATGGAAGGCTTCCCAGAAATCTTTTAACATTTAATGCACTAGAAGACTTCATGTAAGTCTTTTGAAAGACTTCTAGCGGAGTCTTCTCACATGTCTCTTTTGTTATTACAAATCTGAGTGTTTTGATAAGTTTCTATGTTCGATTTTTCTTCATTTGGTATCCTCTGTTTGCTGAATGCTCTTATCTTTTTTCACAAATTATCATTTTTTGAAAACACCCAAATTTATATCAGTTTATCTATTTGTTTCATGTCATTCTAACTAATTCATCTAGTTTTTAAGGTTTTTCATTACATGGTTCTCATCTTCCACTCCTTTAAAAGTAGATCTATAAAACATAAATCACTAAATCCTAAATCATAAACATTAAATCCTAAATATTTGGGTAAACTTTGAGTCCTTGGATGAAACATAAATTCTAGGGTTTATGATTTATCTAAGGGTTTAGAATTTAGGATTAAAAATTTTGGGTTTAGTGTTATTAAGATCTATTTTTTAATGTTTATGATTTAAGGTTTAGGATTTACCCAAAAGATTAGGGTTTGCCTAAGGGATTGGTGTTTATGATTTAGGGTTTAGTGTTTTGCTGACGGAATTAATAATATTAAAAGAATTTTGTAATTACTATTATTTTTTATTGATTTTAAAGACATAATATAATTTGATAAATTTTTATTATTTTGTTTCCTTTTTGAAAAGATACTGAATCTAAAATAACTAAATTTTATTGGTTGGTAAACCTAGAGGTTCATTCTAGGGGGTAAACCCAAGAACTATTCAATTTCCACTAAGTTTTTCTTGGGAGTGAACCTAAAGGTTCACCAACCAATAAGATTTTATTATTTTATATTCAATATTTTTTAGAAAATGAAACAAAATATTTTCCAATTTATACAATATGTTTTAGAATAAAAAATAAAAATATATAAAAATAAATAAAAAATATTAGTAGTTGCCAAAATGCTTTTTAATAATTTAAAGCTATCACCAGAATGCTAAACACTAAATCCTAAACCTTAGGTAAACCCTAAACATTCTTGATAAATTCTAAATCCAAAATCATAAACACAAAACACTAAATCTTTAAAATACTAAACTCTTAATCCTAAACCTTAAACCCTTGGATAAATCTTAAACATTAGGGTGTATGGTTTACTTAAGAATTTAGAGTATATATAGTGTTTAGGATTTAGTGTTTAGGATTTAGGATTTAGTGTTTGCTGACGGTGTTAAAAATATAAAAAATACAGATTTAAGATTTAGATTAAGAGTTTAGTGTTTTTAAGATTTAGTGTTATGGATTTAAGGTTTAGTGTTATTAAGATTTAGTTTTTAATTTTTATGATTAAGAAGTTTAGGATTTATCCAACGGTTTAGAGTTTAACCAATGGTTTAAAGTTTATCCAATGGTTCATGATTTAGGATTTAGCGTTTAGTATTTTTATTACGGCGTTAATAATTTAAATAATTGTAACTACTACTATTTTTATTTATTTTAAAAATATAATATAATTTGATAAATTTTTACTATTTTGTTTCCTTTTTAAAAAGATAATGAATCTAAAATAACTAAATCATATTGGTTGGTGAATCCAAGAATTCCTCTATTGCCTAGATACTTAAAGACACATAAGGAAAAAATACGGGTTTTTTGTTATGCTTATGTGATTAAACCGCTACAAATTCAAAAGTTGAAGTTGTTGCACTACTCCATTCAATGCCAAAAATGTTGATATTGTTGGGTAGAATTAAAAGATGATAATATCCAATTATTCTCATTACTCATATCAACCTGATTCGAGGGTTCAAATGGTGACCGCGGTTTTGATAAAATAAGCGGTACGAAATTAAAGTACAGTACGGTCCAACTGCGGTTCATGCGGTTTGCGGGATAAGTGCGGATTTGATAAAATTAGTGGTGCGGAATTGTGTTGATTGGTGAAAATGTTGTTTGCGGAATTGAGAAATTAAAGAAAATTTAAATAATTTAAAATGAAGTTATCAATATAATTAATGTAACTAAAAATTGAAATTATCTATTTCATGTTATTAATGTAAAAATTATTATTTAGAAATTTTAGATACCAAAATTCATCTGAAATAAAAATAAAATAAAAATTTATATATTTAAAATTAGTTTAATAAAATAAATAATTATATTTACAAAAATACTTATAATTCTTTTCATCTAATAACTAATATTTATATAATTTAAAGTCAGTAATCACTTTTGGTTATCATAAATATATTCATATTTATAAATATTTAGTTTCATTACTAGCAAGAGTGTGCTTGGATTTAAAATAATTAATTAACATTAGTAATTTTTACTTACATTAGTTATTCTAGATTACTACAATACTCGAAAGATACTTATAGTTAAACTTTATATCACACTATTTACTACATATTATATGAACTATGTAAACTACTAATCATACCTTGAAAATCTGTATGTTCCTTTTAAAAGAAAAAGTCTGTATGTTGATTGATAAGTCAAAGAGAAAAAAAGTTTTTCTTTTTACTTTTGAGAGAAAGACAAAAAAAAAAGAGAACAGTGATTATTGTTATTTCATTTACCTCTAAAAAATATTTACTGTGCAAAAGCGTTTTATACTGAACCGCATGGTTTTGTATGATCTTACCATTTTTTGGAATTGTCCGCTCATAGCACGATGGAAGTGTCCGAGCAAAACTGAAGTGTGTTTTTTAATTTGCAGTGTATTTTAGCGCCTTCGAAATATGTGTGCAGTTTTGACTTTTTTATTTTCTAAAAACGCTATTGTAAACAAATATCGTGAATGGTGAAAGCATAGCGGTCTTTTCAAATACTCTTTGAAATTCGCAATGGGTAAGTCACCAATCACAACCTAAGATTATGATTGGGGCACGCGGTACGAGATGGAATTGATACAGTACAAAAGAGGATTTTTAAATGTCACCAATATAATATAAAACAAAAAGGAGTATTTGGTTAAATTTGGTTAAATAAAGCACTTAGCAAAAAAACTGTTTTTATTTGTTCTAATTTATTGAAAAATGCACATGAATCTGGAACACCTCCGAATGGTGACGGCGGATTTGTTAATAAAAGCAGTGTGGAATTAAAGTGTGGGACGGTCCAACTGCAGTTCGTGCAGAATTAAAATGCGGGACGGTACAACTGCGGTTTTACGTAAAAGCGGTACGGAATATTGTTTGATTGGTAACAATATATATTTGTGGTATTGAAAAATTATTTAATTAATAAAATAATAACGAGATGGGATATATAATATAGTTAAATAAGATAAATAATATACTAATATTAATTGACAAAAATATATATTATCACAATAAATATATTTTAATATATATTTAAAAATATTTTTTTCAAAAATGAAATAAGAAAATTACAATAAAACATTAAATAACAAATAGTTAAGTACTACCCAACAGAGAAATACTATCGATTGATGACCAAAAAAATGAGAAACACTATCCATTACGCTAATTTTTCCATAACATATTTGTAAAATTTAAGGGGTAGATTTTTTGGGTGAAATTTAAATTTTATAAAAATAAATATGAAATTTTTTAAATAAAAGTTTTAAAAACAGTTTCAAAAAGAATTTTTGACTTTAAAAAGTAAACTTGAAAAAAAAAATTTAAAAGAAACAAATTTGGAAAACAAAACTATAAAGAATTGAATTTTGAAATATATAACTTGAAATTATAAAAAAAAACTAAAAAACATTAGTTTTATTATTTTCATTATTTTATATATATATATATCTATAAAGCGATTTTTTGTATTTTTAATGAAATTTATTTTGGTCCCTTTTCTCGTTAGTGGTTCTTTTGGGGACAAAAACTTGAAAAATGATATTTGAGATAATTGCTCTTGTCTTAATGTAGGCATAGGCATTTGGGTCCTCGCGTTGGATTCAGTCGATTCTTATGAGGCCCTGGTCCTTTGGATCCAATTTGGTATTTATAAATTTCAGTTCGGATTCAAAATCGATTCTCGTAGAGTCTGGGTCGGTTCAGGTCTAAATTTTAATTGTCTTAAAATAGCCACAAATTTTGTATATTTGGGTTTGGGTTGGTTCAGATATTAAAAACCTGAAAATATTCAAAATACCCATAATAGACCCGACCCGAAAACTCGAAAAATATTTGAGTATATCATGCTAATAAAATTTTTACTATGTTTATTAGTTTTAAAAAAAATATTACAGAATACAATTTTGATTTGTACTGTTTGATATTATTATTTAAAGTACTTTGTGGTAAAAACAATATAGAATATATATAGTTCAAAATGATATATAATTAGATAACCAAATATTATTTTATCAAGATTTATCAAAATTACTAAATTAGATTATTACTCATATTGTATTTTGATTTACATGATTAAATTAAATACATATTTTTATATTCACCAAAAATATTTATCTTTAATTATTGTTTGACTTAAAAGTGCAACTGTAAAGTTCATATTTTTATGCTCTTAATAAAGAAAAAAGTGGTACCTTCGTTAGAAGAGATAAATTTATTTAAAAGAAATTATTACTGCAAAGAGAAACAAATTTATAGTGTACTGTGTGTTTCAATAAAAAAAAATATAATATACTGTATAAGGCGTTTTTTAGTTGTCCCACTACTAATTTGGTGCGGGAACCATTGAACTGCGTTTTTTGCATTTATACTTGTTCTGGTTGTCTTGAAAATCGTGTGCGTATTTCAGTTCCGTTTTTTTTCCAAAAACACCTTTTTAGTTTTTCACTCTGATTGGTAACATTTGAGGAAACTAGTCAAATCAATTAAAAAACGTCCCGCACTTAGTGTCTCCATTCTCAACCATCATTTTTAGTGCGGGTAAAGTGCGTTTTTCAAAGCTCAAGCTACGGCTTCCAAAGCTCTGACAGGTGCTAGAGAATGGACACAAGCTTAGGAGCCCCCTCCAAAAGCATCGAAAAAACACTCAGATCCATGGGAGACCTGACTCGATTCCCGCCGACACAGACACATGCAACTCTGATGCGGCTTGGAGGAAGGAATCATCAAAGGCGGGTCTTTCCTGGATCTTCGACTACTCTTCCCAATTACTAGCTTCCAGTGGTTGTAAAACTCAAGATCGAGTATCATCGGCTCTCATGGCGGAGGGTTTGGCGGTCAGGGAAGCACTTCTTCATGCCAAACAGATCGGCATCAACAAAATCTGGCTTAGATCAGACTATCTATCGCTTGTCAAAGCGATAAATTCTGTTTCAAAGCCGATGAATCTCTATGGAATTCTATCGGACATCGAATCTCTCTATGCGTCTTTTAATTTCTGTTGTATTTTCTTTGTTCAAAGAGAGGAGAATGGGCCTGCGGATAAACTGTCTAAAGCCTGCCTCCTTCACTCTGTTTCAACTTGGTCCTGAGGCCATTGGTTTTTATAAAAATTATACAGTTGCTCAAAAAAAAGTGCGTTTTCATTATTCAGTTTATGATTCTTTTATTTTATTCTTTTTACTGTTATGGTACTTTATTTTTATAAAGAAAATTTGCACATCCATTTAACTATTTTAATATATACTTGTTACAAAATAATTGGTTAAAAACATTAAAAATAATAGTACCTAGTTTTTTTAAAACAATAATAATACCTAGTATTTACATGAATTACCAAATTATCAAAAGATAAAATAAACATGAAAAAAAAAGTTTACTACTTTACCTATTAACGGTTCGGTTCAAGTTTTGGGTAGTTCGAGTAAGGGATTAGAGGATTCTACTTGACCTATTTTCGGTTCGGTTCGGTTCGAATAGTTTCAAGTTCGGTTCGGTCGAATAGTTTCAGGTTCGGTTCGGTTTGGATAGTAAAACTAAGAACATAAAAAATACCTGAAATTTGGTTCTCATTTGGTGTTGGTTTCGGTTCGGATACTTCAGATAGTTCGGGTAAAGTATCAATTATTTAGGATAAAATCAAATAATTAGGATGATTCAGATTAATAAATTTTGATATCTCAGATTACTTTGGAGATTTCAGATAAAGTTATCCGAATACTAATTCGCTTATTTTATAATAACTTAGTTACCTTCAATTATTTTTGGATTCTTTTAATAAATTTTAAGTTATAAATATATATTTAGTTATATTATGTATATATAATTAATATTTTTATTTATTTGAATACTTGTTTGGTTCAGTTCGATTCGGTTATTTTGAATATAGAAATACAAGAACTATTTGGATATTCGAGGGTCCTCAGTTTGGTTATTGGAAAATCAAAATAATCGATAATATTTTTCTTTTGTTTTCTGATTAACTATTTTGGTTATTTAATTTTTAATGTAATTTAATTATTTGATTTTCAAAAACATGTATATAAAATTAATTTAAATAATATTTATTATACTAATATATTATTTAACTATATTATATATTCAGAACTCCTATTTTAATAATTAAATAACTACTCAGTACCGCAAACATATTAAACACAAAGAGTGGGAGACAAAGTTTGCTAGAAAAGATTCCATGTGGTTTGAAAGGAATGAAACGAATAGGCAGACCATTCCATGTGATTATATTGCTGTTTAAATCTAATCTTTTATAATTTATTTAAACATTTAAACGATATCTATAAAAAAAGCATTAAATAATCTAGCACTACTTGAATTTTGACATCTGGAGATACTTTGAGGATGTTGTGAACCAGAGAAATATTAGTGGAGCAAGAAGCTCTCTCTGATAGTTGCAAATATATAAAACGCAATGAGTCCTACTTTTTCTCCTCCTACTACATGTGAGCCTTTGAAGTCTGAAGGGAGGTGAGTCAGAAACTTAAGCTCCACCATCAAAAAGATCTGAGAAACTGAAAAGGCAAAGACTTGAGTAAAGCTTAGAGATTCACCAGAAGAGTAAAGCACTTTCAACGGACAATGAATTAAGAGGAATTTGATATGATATACTAAACAACGCCACCATTAATTTCTTATTTAGCTTTATTTTCTTTCATTTCTGTCCTTTTAAGTTGGCTTTTTGTTCTAGAAATGATTTCAACTTTTAACTTAAAATAACAATCGTCTCTCGTGAGAAGTAAAGTTTTACAGGTATGAAGATGATATCAAATTAACAATTCTACATATCTCATGGCTTGGGACGGACAGTCGATAAAATTGAAATGATATATAGCGCTAAACTTTTTATTAATTTGAGCTTCCTCATCTCTTTCAAGCGAAACAATATCAAAATCAATATTATTGTTTTTATCACAAAATAACAATAAAAAATAAAATGACTAAAATAATTCATTTCTAAAGCCTCAGTTCAAAAAAAAAACAATATCAATATTATTGTTAATAAATTGTTAGTGTTAAATATTTAATACTAGTGGCGGAGACAGAAATATTTTTCAAAAGCGTCAATAATATACCATAAGTAAATGATCAAACCAAAAGTTTATTGAGTAGGTGCACAGTGAGGGTTTACACTTACATAATGAGGGTCATAATACTAAATTATCTATCAAATGTATATTATATATCCATATAAATTAAATTTGTCAAAAGTCACATGGATCAATTGATCTCCTCATCTCAAAGTGGCGGTGACTCCGCCACTGTCTAAAACTAAATGGTTCACTCTATTTTTCTTTCTAAATAGAATAATTTTATAATTGGTTGTTGCTCCAATGATATTTTATTTTATAGTAAAAGATAAAATGATAAATAAAAAATAACAAGTTACTTTATATATAGAATAAATCTATTTTATTCTATTATAGAATGGAAAATAGAATACCATTAAAATTTTATTTATTTTAAACTCTATTTTAAAATAGAAAGCAGTATAGAGTTGAAATTGAAAATGTCCTAAACGAGAGACTTAAGACATGCACTACACATAGTGATGACATAGCATGCTAATAAGAAATATTTCAGTTTATTTTCTCATATATTCTATTTTTTTAAAAGGCATTTGCATGGTTGGATATATGGGAAGGAATTTTGACCACTGAATAAGGCATATTTCTTTGGTTGGAGGCGAAATATTCCTCGAGTTACAAGAATATATACAATATTCACTTGTTCAAGTTAATCAAACAAATAATTAGCTTTCCATGTGAACAAAAAAAAATTAGCTCTCCACTCGGCAATGATTATTAGCCCGTTTAAGCTAACAATTATTCAGTTTCTTTTTTTCTTATTAGTAGAGGGCCAATCAACAACGGAATACTCGAACCAACCAAGATCTCACGCCTTTAGATTGGGACCTTTCAAGTTTTGAGTTTTTGGTTTAATAAATGATTGGTTAACATAGGCCTGAGCATAAAATCCGGAACCCGAAATCCGAACCGAACCCAAACCGAAAAACCCGACCCGTTATCCGATCTGAAATGTAAAAATACCCGAACGGATTTTGTAGGGTGGTATAAAAAATATCTGAACCCGAAGTGTTATTAACCGAACCCGAACGGATAACCCGAAAAATCCGAAACTAATAGTTAATATAAATATTTTGAAATATATATAAGTATTTTAGTTATTAAATTTAATATTTGTGGTAATATGATATATAATAACAAATATTAACAATATTAAAAATGTTTTAAGTACACAATTAGTTATAAATAAGTATTTTATAATTTGTTTATTGGAATAACAAGTCTACTCTCTATAGTATAATGTATATTGTTTATAAATAATGTTTGTTTTCATGCTTGATTTAACATTTTATTGTTATTTTAGCAATTTTATGTGTGATAGATTAATTTTTATAAATTTAGTTGTTTTTTTATGTTTTTCTTTAAGTTTTTGTTTTTTTACTTTGGTTATATCCGAACCGAACCGATATAACCCGAGCCCGAATGATATATGGTTACTTTATGGGTTTTAAGACGCAATATAATTTTTAACCGAACCTGAAGTGTTATTATCCAAACCCGACCCGTACTAATGAAATTTTACTATGGGACCTACGTACGTAAACCCGAAAACCCGAAAATCCGAAAAACCCGACCCAAACGCCCAGACCTAGGTTAACTTATGAAACTAGACTTTGAGGACGGGGACGTATCAACTCAAGAGATTAATTATAGAAAGAAATACTAGAATATCATAGAAAAATTGTTAGAAAACTATAACTAGACTTCGATCCGTGCAACCGCGCGGATATTTGTTTTCATTTATATTTACATAAATTATTTTGTATTTACATATTAGTGATATAATATAAACATTAAGCATATTTTCAAAAGTGTATATAACTTATTTAAATACAATAGTGTTATATTTAGTTACTTGTCATCCAATTGATTGTTTCAAAACGTCAATAGTATTTCTAATACTTATTGTATTTTGTTTTGTTAGATTTTTTCTTTGATTATTAGACGTTATAATATATGTAAAATTTCATAAACATGAAAATTATTTTCATTTCCAATCAATTTTGTTGTAAACTGAATGATAATGTATTATGTGTATAAATTTTCCATTCGCATAGTTAATGTTCGTAATTTGGTAAAGTGTGAAATGAAATGGGCCATAAATTATGGTAGACATAGTTTGTTACATAAAGCGGCTAATTGTCATTGTAATATATAAATTAATATATTGTTTTTGCATAGGCTATGCTTCAGAAAATAATTAAATCTTAGTGACAAAATTATAATATACCATGTAAATAAGATTAGTTTCAAAACAATTTTCCTCTTTTTAGTAGTATTTATATTTTTTTAAAGATATAATAAGATTTTATTAGATTACAATCTTTGAAAAATTTGTAGAATATCTTTTTATTTCTTTATATTCTTGTAATAATATAGTATTAAATGATAGATATATTTTCAATAATGTCTGTCTAAGGATAGTCCATTTTTTTAAAAAAAATAACACATGAAAAAAAGTTATGACTTCTGTTTTAATATATAACAAAATTAGAACCCGCGTTTTAACGCGGATGATGTTCTTTTCTTACAAAACACATTAAAAATAAACTTATACCATTTAATATTCTGGTTATTCGGATCTTATGGGATGATAGTATTGTCTTCGTGTCCACATATAATTGTCGACGACTTCTGAATTTATAGATTAGATTGAGTTTTATGATTTTTGTTGTGTTTTCATTGATAATAAATAGTCCATAAGACAATTTTTATGCAAAGAAGTTTTTTTTGTTTTTACATATTGTTCAAAATTTATAAGATTTATATTAAACCTATTAATATTTAGATCATTCAATCAATATATGTATAAACAGTTTGGTAAAATATATGGTATTTAACAGATATTTATAAATTATCAAACTGGATTATTTAAACTCTATAACTTTGGCATATTGTGTAAAATAGTTTAAATGTTACTAAAATTAAAGAATTTTTACTATGTACATATATAATTATTTCTTATATCATATCCAATTTTTTTCTGTGAAATCTGGTTATTTCACCAATGTTTATATATTTACAAATTTTATTAGACAATATATTATATTGTAAATAGTTTTATTTATACATTAGACAACTAACCACATATTAAATATGCTGCAAAATATTCATTAGTTGTGTGGTTAGTTTCTGTTCCAAAAATTAAACATGTTTCCAAATCTATAGATTTTTGAGTATTAATTATTTAGGGTAAAGAAATTTTGCAAATTATTTTGCATTGATTTCAGTTAGCACAAATGTATATTTAAGATAAGGAATATTGATGATTTTAAATATTCAATGATTTAGTAGTTGTGTGGTTAGTTTGATTTCAAAAAATGGAATATGCTTATTGCTTAGCAATCTTTAGATCTGTTTGTTAGGAATATATGTGATATAAAAATATGTAAAATTCAAGTGATCGTTTGAATTTGAACAAAATATACTTAAAATCTTCGTAATAATTTTATTGAATATACAGTCAAATTTCATTTAATATATAAGAATTAATTATTTAATAATGGTTATTGGAAAATATTTTAGTAAATTTTTTTTTGAATGTATGTATATTCTTGAATCAAATTTTGGTATAAATCAACTTTAAATTATGATTATGATTTGAAATACGTATATAAATTTAAATGTTGTTTTATCATTATTTTAGAAAAATATTTGTTTTAGATAAAATATATTTTAGATAATTAGATTAGCTCATTTTTGTATATTTTTAAAATGACCCAAATAGATAGTTTTCATAATATAATGGATTAAAAAAATTTTAATAACAAAAATCCTTTTTTTCTTTAATATGATGTTATCTATGTTTCCAAACAACATTATATCCTTTCTAATACTGCTATTCATGTTTCCAAATAAACATCTTTTTAAATTGTTATTCATGTTTTCAAACAAATATTTGTTAATCTGCTATTCATGCTTTCAAACAAACCTCTTTTTAAAATCCCTATCCATGTTTCCAAATAAACCTAATTTGTACTTTAGTTTTAATGATATATAGATTTGTACTTCAGTTTTAATAATATAGATGGCATGTAATTTTTGTTAATGGGAAATAAACATTTGATAATAAAGAAACAAATTTGAATGATACAAGCAATTAGTAGAGTGAAACCGAGGGTCTGACTTATTTTCCCACTACCACCCGCAAACACAGTTTTGCGGTTGGTAACGGTTGACAGCGTTTCAAAACAATCATCCAAATAGTTATAAATTGCTTCAAACCTTTTAAAACTAAAAGCTGGTTCCCACTAACGTTTGTGGTTGCGAGCGGTTGCGGATGGATTAAAAAAATGTAAATTTAATCTTTTGAAATATATTAAATTTTAAATTAAGAATTAAAAATGGAAATATTATAAATAAAAATATATACATAAATCAATATTAATTTAAATTCAAAACAGTATCATAATTTTTTTATAAAAAATTCAAACTAGCTATTCATTAGATTTTTAAAAATAATTAATATACGTACATATATAAAGATATACACATATATAAAACAAAAAAATATTCTTTTGAATTTTTTTTAAATAAATCTTCAAACAAATTATTAAAATTATAACTTTCTGCTAATTAAAAAAAAAAAATAAACGTATTATTATTAATCATATTATATTAATAATTATTATATTTAATCACAACAGTAAGTTTTATATTTTTTTAATACTATAATATGTTTATATTGTTAATTTATTATTAAACCGCTCCAATATCTCATAATAAATCAGTCACAAACATCTCGCAAACGCTATAATTTTTAAACGTTATGCAAGTCTTAAAAACACTAAATAACACTTGAAACCACAATCACCCGCATCTGCAAACTTCTGCACCCACAACCGCAGTTGTTGCGTTTGAATTAGTCAGGCCCTGAAAAGAATTGCATAGAAGTTTAGCGCCTGTACATGGTGACCAGTGGCATTGGACACATGGGAAAAAAGTTTGGAATGTCTTATGTCTATAATGGGCTGTTTGTTTCATCTAGATGAGTCATCTTGATGGAGATGAGAGTGTATTTGTTTAGATTTGAAAATACAAATCACCTTGATGGCTCATCAAGATGAGTCTTAAAACTAGGCTTAATTTTGAAAATCATCTGCAAAAACGCATTTTCCCGTTTAAACCAGCAAAAAAAAAATTTCTGCCAAAACCGAATTTTTTTTCGTTTATCCGCCAAAACAGAAAATCTTGTTTTTCGCCAAAACCAAAAATTTTCATTATTGTTTTTGCCAAAACCGAAAAAATCTCATTTCCGGAAAAAATCGAATAATCGTGTTTTTCGCTAAAACCAAAAATCTCATTTTTCTGCCAAAACCAAAAAAAATTGTATTTTCCTCGACAAAACCAGAACATCTCGTTTTCCCGCCAAAACAAAAAAGCTTATTTTCAAACAATATCAAAATATCTCATTTTCCTGTCAAAAATAAAAAAAAATTGTTTTCATGTCATAACTGAAAATTGCATTTTCTCGCCAAAACCAAAAATCTCACTTTCCCGCCGAAACCATAAAATTTTGTTTTCCTGTCAAAACAGAAAATTATTTTTTCTCGCCAAAACTGAAAAATCTTGTTTTCCCACCAAAACGAGAATATCGTCTTCCCCAAAAAGCAAAAAAAAATCACTTTTCCGCAAAAACTAAAAATCTCATTTTCTCACCATAACCAAAAATTGCATTTTCCCGCCAAACCCAAAAATTGCATTTTTCCGCCAAACCCGAAAATTGCATTTGCCCGCCAAAACCAAAAATCATATTTTCCACCAAAACCAAAAAATCTTGTTTTCTCGCAAAAACCAAAAATCCCATTTCTTACCAAAACCGAAAAATATTGTTTTCCCCCATAACCAGAAAATCTTGTTTTTCCGCCAAAACCATAAAATATTTTTTTCCGCCAAAAACGGAAATTCATTTTTCCCGCCAAATAAAACCAAAAAAAAATATTTTTTCCCAAAACCGGAAAATCTTATTTTTCCGCCAAAATAGGAAAATCACGTTTTCCCGTTAGAATCGAAAAATTATGGTTTCCCGCCAAAACTGGAAATTGCATTTTTCCGCCCGTAGCGAGAAATCGCATTTTTTCGCCAAAAGAGCAAAATCGCCATTTTCGTCAAAAACGAAAAAATCACGTTTTCCACAAAAAGGCAAAACTAATTTTACATATATTTATTTGAATATTATAATCAGTTTATTATTAATAATCTTTAGTTAGAAACTTTAAATTTTTTTAAGTACATGTTTATTAAACTTTTTGTTTATTATAAGTTATTATTGTAGTAAATTTTTAATACAAATCTAAATAAAATTTTGTGAAATTATAATTTATGAATGTCAAAATGCTAATTTTAAAATAATTTCAATATAAATATATTAGACTAAATATTAAAAATTAATATAGTTAAAATTAATATCAAACATATGGTTACATCAAAACATAAGTATTTTGGTAATTTGTTTAATAAATTCTTCTGAATAGAAATAATGATAAAGAAACAAATATAAGTTCATTTAGATAATTTATCTAGATGAACTATCTGAATGGACAAATAAATAGTCTCATAAACTCTAGAAAAATCATATAAATGAATCAGGTGAATGGAGATGCCCAAACAAACGGCCCCTAAAGAGTACACTAGACCTTGACCCGCCCGACCGGACGGGTAATTATTTTATGTTTTTTAGTTTTTATATTAAATTTAGTATTTATAATATTTAAACATAAATCTAGATTGAAAATTAATATTTGCATTTTTAATAAAAATTAAAATTCTAATAAAATATTCTGATATGAATTTTTTAATTTCCTAATTAAAATAATATAAAAGTGGATCATATTTTTTCCAATTCTAAAATCTTAGCATCCCGTAAAAACAAATAATATGAATTTATATACATAAAATGTATAGATATATTTGGAACTATAATTTCTATTAAAATCTATTAAATTTGTTAAGAAAATAATCTTGCGTTGTTGTTTTTTATTTCTAAAGCTTGACCCGTGACCATATAAATATTTTCTTTCATTTTAATTTATTTTATTTGTACTAATGGTATAATATATATATATATATATATATATATATATATATATATATTTGTAAATTAAAATGTATTACATAATTGTTAATATAACATTTAAACAAATAAATTTTTGTTTTATTACTTTGAATAATTATATTTTGTGATTTTAATTGTCTATTATATCACAATGTATCATATAAACAAATCTAATATTTATATATAATTGAACTTATATTAGGAAGCCAACGTTGGATAATGAAAAGAAAAACTAAAAAGAGCATCCCCTAGTCCGAGGGGCAGATCCAAATTTTTTTATAATATGGGGCACATAGTCATTTTCTCATAACTAAAAGCTTAGCATATATATACTTGAGCAAACATACACTAATTACTAATGAGAAAAAAAACAGGCCCCACTTTCTTGTACTGGATCTGCCAATGTCTAGTCTCCTAGATATTATTTGCGAAGTGATTTTTTAATTTTTTAAAGAATCTTAAAAAAAAAGAATTTTAAAAAAGATTCCGTTCAAGAAAATCTCATGAGTTCTTATAAAGCTTGCATGTTTATTATTATGATTTCCCATGATTTAAAGAGCTTCTGCAAAGTCAAATAAATATTGAGAAATCCTAATGTAGAGAATATGCTTAGACCAAGCGTAGAAACTGTAAAGATATGATATTACTAAGAATACAAATTGTTTCCATAAAATCCTGTTGTTACCGTTGATATATGCAATTGCTTGTCTGCTAATTTTTCTGAAAAGCTACGATATTATCAAGAATAGAAACTGTTTCCGTAAAATCTTGTTGTTAACGTCAATATCGGCAGTTGCTTGGCTGTTAATTTTTCTGAAAATATTTAATTTGTTGTTAAGTATTCTCCAAATCAAGCGATGAAGAATATATTAGGAAACAAACTATAGATATACTTCAATACTTGATTCGTTTTTTCAGGAAAAGTTTTGTTTTATTTATGGAAAATACATAACTTAAATTGAAAAAAAAAAGACAAGCATTAAAATAGGAAATTTAATTATCAGTGGCATGGAAGTGTAATTAAATTTGAAAACTAAAGATATTTCTATATGTGTACTTTTATTTTAATAAGATAGATGAAACTAGGGGATTTGAAACTGCACTTACCAAGATAGTCTTGGAGTGGTAACCGACAGTAACAGATGATTCATCGTACATATATCTTTGGTCCTATTTTGCACGTTCACACACACACCCAAGATACTCCGACATTAATTGAAGTTTTGTACTAGAGTCATGTGAAACGGCGATCACGAGGACATTGGAATTACTATGAATGATTTCATTTCCTTGTTCCCATTAAAACAATTATGTATACCAAAAAACCTATTCTATTAATATAGAATCACTATTTTTATCTACTATAGAAATTTTAGAGCAGCACGCAACCGTTGCTGTTGAAGAGCCGTCTAACTGAGGCTAAATCTCTAACCGAACAGGAGGAAACAACCATCAACAGTAGAGAAAATCAATGACCAGATCCATCCATGATAGAACAAAGCCACAAAATATCTGTTAATTAAAACACTTCAATCCGCCAACACACACCACAAACAATGAGAATAAACCTCACACACCACGACGGAGTGAAAGGCAGAACCAGAAGTTGGCTATGAGAAGAGACGAAGACCACCTAGCCAACGCTTCTGCCTTCCAAAAGGACATATTGTCTGGAGAGACCTTCGCCGCAACTTTGAGAAGTCACCTTACACCACCGCCAAGAAAACCACATGGAGAGAGCTCCACCACAATCATCTGGACTAGAAAAATAAGATTCACCATTGAAAAACCCCACCACCAGAGAGAATAAAGCGCAAGGAAAATGACGGAACAGCCCTCTCACAACGCCGGATACTGCTGGACGCAGGAGAAGCAAATCAATCTTTAATGGTTTTGCTCTGATTCTTGCGTGGAGAAGAAAGAGGGGCACATGCCAAGCGCGTGAGTATTTGATTATCTAGGAAATTCTTGAAATCACTTAGTAATCATTTCATTATATTAGGTTTTCACTACAAGTTTCCTAAATCAAGTGTAAGTATAAGTATACAAAAGTGTTTCTAATTTGAGACATATCAATCTAAGTCTCACATCGGAAATTAGATAAAAAAGAATCTAATATATAAAATGATGTTCAACTCTAATTAGTACGAGACCTATTGAGAATAAATTCAAAAGTAAATTCATGTGGACTTGTTTCTCAGATCCAAAGTGGATAATATCGTATTAATCAAATAATAAAAAATTGGACATGAGCTAAACAAAATCACAACAATTGGTATCAGAGCGGTTGACGAGAAATCTGCAAAAATACCAATATACTATTCAAAATATGAATGGTACCCATCAAGTTAGGAATGAAAGGTATGTGGCAGATATCAAGTCAGAGATCCTCGAAGAAGTTTAATTGTGGGAGGATCATCCTCAATTCGCTGGAGAAAAGAATACGAGATGAATGTGGATTTTACTTTGAGAGAGAAATTGAGAGATGTCAATATAAGCCTCACATGAGAAATTAGACAAATGAGAGACTTATATATAAAGATGTCCAACTCTAATTACTATGAGGTTTTTTGGAAAGAAATCTAAAAGTAAATCTAGGCAGACTTGTCTGTAAAACCAAAAATAGATAATATCGACTAATCAAATAAATAATAGAGAATTGGAGATAAACTAAATAAAATCTCAACATAATTTGTGATGAATATCTTATGATCACAAGTTCTTTAATTTTTAAATATCATAGTCAATACTTTATTAATATTTATAATTAATATATTTTGAGAATCTTTGTGAGAATTTCAATTGAAAGAGCTCTTAATTAATTTTTGTTTAGCTTTTGACTATAGATTAAGAAAATAAAACAAATCAACAGTGTTCATTTAGCTCAGCTCTAAACCTCACAATATCTTTTTTTTTTTGTCAAAAACCTCGCAATACTATTGTGTAACCATTTGGTTCTAGTAGTTTGACAGCGTAATCCATTATCGCCTCAATAATCATGAACTTGTTAGTTAGTGAAATCGATTTCAAGACTCGACTGTATCAGCTCAAATATTTTAAATTTACCAAAAATAATAAAAATCTTAGTGCAGCTACATACACTTTGATTGCCTTAACTAAGATCTTATTAGCGAATCATTAAGCTCAAGCCACTCTGCCGCTGATACATGTATTAGGGAATCATATACTTTGAAGGTGATTTAAATTAAATGAAAAGGCGTTATGATCATATTAGTTTAATGGTTAACTAAATGAGCAAACAGCCGATCAGGGGCTTATTGGTTACGCCGAAGTTAGTAACTAACCACTCGTTTAGTGACTTTTAGATGAACCTCTATGGATCGTTCTTTATTTTCGTTTTAAATTAAATAAACTGTTAGAACTCATTTGTATGAGTATGATACTAAAAATATATAAAAATTGGTTAGGCTTATAAAGTTAACACTAATTACAGACGCCAAGAATGTATACCAGATGAAAAAAATAATACATAATCATTTAAAAGAAAAAACATCAATTGGAAATATCTGAGACCAATAATGTCACTTGTTTGTTCAAAAAATAATGTGACATGTCCTTCTCTCATTACTCTGGAAACGATGTCGTTTCAAATGTATTGACATTGCACCCTTTCACATGCGAACCCATCTATATATATCGCCCATCACTAGGATTGTAAAATCATAGCTGAAACTCACAAAACTAGAGCTTCGCTTTCGAGAGCTAGTGGAGGCTTAAAGAGCTCTATAAGGAAAACATCAAGAAATGGCTCTACCTCACAATGTATGGGCATTTGTGTTCGGGATCATGGGTACGTATATATTTCACTCACATTTTCAAATCTTTAGTACGTAGCGTTTGACAAAAAAAATCAATCTATAGTAGATGCGTCAGTTTAATGAATGTTTATGATGTTTCTAACCGGTGATTTAGTGTAGAAAAATTCATCTAAACTATTATGAAGTTTTTAACATCTAAACAACGTTAAAAATTTTATATATACTTGCAGGCAACATCATATCATTCGTCGTGTTCCTAGCCCCAGTGTAAGCATCGACATGTTCTTGGTTACAATCTCTCTCATTTTCTTAGTCGATTTTTCGAGTTAGTTAAACTTTTTTTCCTCAATCTTATCTAGGCCGACTTTTGTAAGGATATGTAAGAAGAAATCTACAGAAGGCTTTCAGTCTCTTCCGTATCTTTCAGCTTTATTTAGCGCGTTGCTTTGGATTTACTATGCAATGCAAAAAGATGGCTCAGGCTTCCTTCTCATCACCATAAACTCTGTTGGGTGCTTCATTGAAAGCATTTATATCATCCTTTTCATAACCTATGCTAACAAGAAAACTAGAGTATGTTGAAGCAATTTTTTTATTTTCGATTTCACGTTTATCAGATACATGCCCATACATAAACATGTATAGATGTTTAATATCCGGTTAGCTAATAGCTAGAGCTTTTAAATGATCACCCATGCAGATATCCACTTTGAAGGTCCTTGGTCTCCTGAACTTTTTGGGGTTTGCCGCCATTGTTCTGATCTGCGAGCTCTTAACCAAAGGATCAACACGTGAGAAAGTTCTCGGAGGGATATGCGTTGGATTTTCCGTCATTGTCTTCGCAGCCCCTTTAAGTATCATGGTACGTATTATGCATATTTCTTGACATGCATCCAAATAGTAAAATTTATTTATACGAAGGAGCCTTGTTTTACGTATTTTTGTTGTGAAGAACATAATAAAAATTTATATTAATAGATGGAATATAAATTTCTAGACAGCCTCTTTGTCTTTCTTTCCTGTTTATATGGAATGACGTACTTTTATAATTTCACTTAAATAACTTAAAACAATGATACATTGATGCAGAGACTAGTGGTACGAACAAGAAGTGTGGAGTTTATGCCATTCTCTTTATCTTTGTTTCTTACACTTAGTGCCATCACGTGGCTCTTCTACGGTCTTGCTATTAAAGACTTCTACGTTGCGGTGAGTTTATTTATTTTATTCAGTTGCGATAATTTACAAGCATATAATAAAGGACAGCACAACAGTATACGATTATATTATTATGGTTTTGATAAAGTAAAAAGAGTAGTTTACCTTTGTCTCTTTTCAACATATTAAATTATATATGTAAATGCTTTTAGTATAATATGAATGTCGTGGCGACGAAATATGATTTTAAACCGTACGCATATAATTCGCTTTATGATTAGCACCATATAAATAACTGGACCTACTAAATGTACAATAGAATACTATAAATACAAGATGTAATTTGTTCGGTTGCGATGTCGGTCTTTTTTTTTGGCAACTTTTATGTCGGCAATAAATGGAATAATAATGTCGTCTACATCTAATTTTTTGAACTACTGAAGCTTCCAAATGTGTTGGGCGCGTTCTTAGGAGCTATTCAAATGATTCTCTACATAATATTCAAGTACTACAAAACTCCAGTGGCTGAGACGACCGAGAAATCCAAAACAGTGTCTGACCATTCCATCGACATAGCGAAGCTAACTACCGTTATGCCGGGTCCAGTTTTGGATTCAGCGGTTCATCTACTGCCTGCTATTCATACTGTTCCCGACACTGAGCTTCAAGTGACCGAGATCCAGAGCCAGAACATCACGGGTCCAAAAGATCAGCGCAACAAGGATTTCGAGAACCAAGGCCCAGTTTAACTAGTGAATCTTATTTAGAGACATTAATAATGCATTGTTTGAGTTGTGCACTTAGCTAAACTTTTCATATATTTTCGTATTTTATGGTTTTCGTATTTCTTGTTAGGACTCGTCTACTACCTCTTTCCCGCTATCAGTTTATTTCCAGGTATCTGGAAATTGTGCTATGATCAATAAATAATTCTTTTAAGAAAAACTATATTTTCTCTACGAGTTGTCATTAAATGAAATAATGTTTCCAAGTCATTTATTTTAATTCACACGTGAATCCATCTTCCGTTGCGCAAAGAATCGCATTCACTGAAGATCAGTTCATATTCTATCGACCTATTTGAGCTCTTTTCTTGGGACCAAATTAACATGAAAACTTGTATATTATGCTAGTTGATTGTAGAACTCACTTAAATCTCTCTGCATCATTAAATTGTTTCATTCGTTGGACCGAACACTCTCGCTGTATCGTATATCTTTTAGGATTAGAAAAAAAAAATTAGTAGATTATGATGTTAATTTTCCTGAAGACAAAGGAAATATCAAGTTCGAAAGTAATATGAATACATGTCTAAAATTTTGTAAATTATTCATTAATATAATCAATATACAAATTCTAAATAGATATTTACCTCACTTATTTTTACTTTCTTAATTCTTTTTTTATTTTCCTTTCGTTATATATTGTTTGAGAAGCATTGATAGAAAGTTTTGTTAAGACCAGATATGTTGAAGTAGGATTTTGAGGTTGAACACAAAGTTATATTGAGGTTGAACAAAAAGTTACACATCAACATTTAAACGTTAAGAGAACGTTTTTGGTTGTGATGACATGGCAACAAAATAAAGAAATTACATTAAGGAGTTTAGAGATAAGGAAAATCAGGTGGATTTGGACTTATCTAAATACAACTAGGTTTACTCTATTAGGTATATAAGGAGTTTTAGAAGTCGATTGTTAGTTTTTTATATGCTTCGTGGGATTTAAAAAACGTTTCTGTAAAGTCTGATAATAAGAGAGAATGTGAGAGATCTTAGATTGATTATTTAGAAGATTAGAGATTGGTCAGTGGCGATTCAGGTGTGTGTGAAGGCGTGTAATTCTAATTAGACAGAAACATATGTTTTCTGTCTAAATGATTTCTAATAAAACAGTCTTGTTTGGAAGAAGCAAACGTGTTCTTTGATATACATCTGTGTTCTAGGTTTTACAATTGCTATCAGAGCAGGTCACCTCCTAGATTAATAAATCTATACACAGGTTGAGACTCTGTGAAGAACATGGATGCATCATAGGAGCTACTGGTTTTTCAAAGAACTCTGATGTTGGACGAGAACAATTTTGAGCACTGGAAAGTACAAATGAAACAACGGCTTAAAGGGATTGACGAAGATGTCTGGACAGATTTAGAACTTGGTTGGACATAACCCACAGCCGATATTAATGGTGAGCTAGTACCTAAACCCAAAGATGAATGGACAGCATCTGAAAAGTTAGGATCTAGACTCAACTCCAAAGCAATTTCTGAGATCTTCAATGCTATTGATTCTGATCAATTCAAGCTTGTTCAAGGGTGTGTATCGGCTAAAGAGGCTTGGGAAATATTGATTGACTACTATGAAGGAACTGATGTTGTCAAAAGAACTAGGTTGGATTATCTTACTTCTCAGTTTGAGAATTTGAGAATGAATGATGATGGATCAGTTACAAGCTTCAGTTCGAAACTGAGTTTTATTGCTAATGAAGCTATTGTTCTGAAGCTGAGAAAAAAAAAGAATAAAAAAAAGTAAAAAAAAATACAGGTTGAGCTACTCCATTACTGGAAACAAAACACAAGTTTTGGAGATGAAACTCTGGAATGTGTTTTCGCAGATGAAACTGTAAGTATTAAAGTTATTAGCGTTTTATCCTTTTGCACAAAAATGATAATATAAGCTGTTTTTATATGTGCAGGGCGCAAAGATTCATGCTTCCTCCAAAGTAATCTCTCTGTTGGAGAATGGAGATTCGTCAAAAAAATTAAGGTTACTGACAATTCTGGCAAATATCGCCCAACTGACCTCAAATACAAGGTCGTTTTGACAGCTGACACAGTGATAACTCTATCTAGGTTATCGGACGTCAATCCCTCGAAGCTATTTGAAAATTGAATTCCCATGTCCCTAAACAGTATGATATTAGTTTTATTTGCATGTATATTACTATAGGTTTTTAGTCTTGAAATATAATTATTATATTTCTTTTTTATAGATGTAATGGGTGAAGTTATTGACATAGGAGGAATACAAACAGCCCAAGTTCAGCAAAAGGACAGAGAATTCATTTGGGTTCACATAACACAGCGTAAGCAGTTTATGTTCTTATATTTATAAGATATTGTCGAACTTAGCTATATTTTATTCACTATCCAATATTTTTGTATACGATTGTGTGCAGGGGTCAAGTTGTTTCATGTTGCTTGTGGGGAAAGTAAGCAGCACAAGTTTCATCTCAGTTTGATGATACAAATGATGAAACGATAATCTCTGATAATTTTTGCAAAAATCGGCTTCTACGAGGTATAAAAACATGTAAATAAAAATTCATAATGGAAAAATCTTATGTTGAGATAACAGTACATTAAATTTACAAAGGATGTGAACATAGTTGAAACACAAATCATAAACGCATTTGATGCTTCAGTTGTTACTCTCAATTCAGATTCTAAGGAAGCAGTCGATTTATGCATACGTAGGTGTACTTTTTTCTGACATATATTCTTGATTAGTGGTTACGAAATTTTACAATTTAAATGGTTATTGATAAATTTTCGTTTTGTTTTCAGACTTATGCAGAATGATCTTCCTCTTGCTGATATTGAGCAAAAGAATGATAAAAAGATGATCAAATGAGACTGTTGGGTATATATAACATTTTAAATTATCACTCGAAGTCAACACCGAAGAACCAAAGCCAAAACCTCAACAAGAAATTTAATTCCTAGGTACAATTTAGTTATTTAGTTTGCAAAAAAAATGTCTTATTCTAAGTCATAGAAAAATAAATCTTATTCAAGTTAATAACCCTAAACTAAAATATATTATATTTAAAAGACACTATTTTGTAGTTATAGTTTAATCTTTATTAGTTAAGTCGCATATAAGAGTTTAGAGGATAGAATTTTCTAATAATAAATATTTGTATAAGGTTGCATATAGAACAACTTTTAAAAATCAAGATTTTCAATATGTTAACAAATTTATGAATAATAAATAAGAAAGTGGTATATATATGATTAGTACAATATAATGTAAACAAAAAAATTGCACAAATGATACAATTTTCAAAACAAACTGCACAAGTTATATACTTTTCGATTTATTTTACATTAAAAAGGTACAATATGATCTAATAATAGTGTCGTCAAAAAAAAAAATCTAATAATAGTATTTCATTTGTTACAAAAAATAAGAATTTGATTACCAAATCAGATAAACAAGTTCATCAGAGTACCCGATTTGGATATTGTGTTTTCGGGATTTAAATTAAATAAATACATTTTTAATATTATATACATATAGAGGGGTTTCAAGTCGGAATATCTTCTGTCCGGAAAAGTTTGTAGGAACCAGAAAACATGTAAATAAATTTTCTTTGACACAAAACATGTAAATAAATTATATGTTTAAAAATGTTGTGAAATATTTCTCATAAAATTAAATAAAAATCAAAACCCGCGCGGGTGCGCGGGTCAAAATCTAGTATAGGTTACAAGCACTACATGAGAGTTTGAATCAGAAAATTGAGAATATTGTTGATTTGCTGGCTCGAAACTTTTAAGACACACTTGAGAGTAGCCAAGGAAGAAGCTCCAATTCACAGCGTGGCAGGAATCAAATGAGAAGAAAAAATAATGTTCAATGCTATGAATGTGAAGGAGTTGGACACTTACAAATCAGACTGTCCTCTCACTAAACACAAAGAGTTTAAATGCAGTGAATGTAAGGAATGTGGATACATCAAAACAGAATGTCCCAATCTTCAGAAGAGAGGTGATAAAACTCTATTAAGTTCCACTGATACTGATACCGATGAAGAGGCTAATTCACTGATGATTTGTTTTCAGTCTATTATATTAACTCAACAGTTAATTAATTAATCGATTTTACTTCTATTTGCAGTACTCAATCCGTCCTTGCGCCATTCTGCAACACTGCGTCATGATGCGTTGGGTCTGATACGTTTTGAGACAAGTGTTATAAACACTAGAAACTCTTGATTCAGATTTTGTTTTGGTTATTCAATGTGTCATTTTGTGAGTGCAGGAAACACTTCCGAATCTCTTGCTTTGCAACTGTCTGCACTACATCCTTTATGGTCAAGTAGAGAAGTTGAGATCAAAAGCACCAAGATTTGAGGCACATTCTAACCAACATGTTTATCTTTGAGAAAAAGACAAAATAACACCAAACCAAGTTTTTGTCACAAAAATAACATCACAAGGAGGAAAATGTCCAAAATAAGTTTTATTGAAGGGTAAATATGCATTTATAACCCTTGGGTTAATTAATTTACGACTTAGGGTTTAGAGTTAAGGGGTGGAGTTTTAGTAATGTGTTCAAATATTTAAAAATAAAAAATAAATATTAATATTTTCAAAACAAAAATGTGCTATTTCGGTCATTTTATTTTTTGAGTGCTATTTTGTGACAATAACTTAAAACGTGCAATTTTAGAGATTTACCCTTATTTTTTAGTAGTTATTATTTTATACCAATTGGTTATTCGTTTCTCTGATCTCTTATGCTAACCTCACAGTCAATTTTTTCTTCTTTCAAATACAGTGTTTATATGTAAGACCATTAGGTATGATCTTTTTCTCTTATCATGTACTAGCTCTTTTTGTTTCATGGGACATCTTCAACTATTCTATCTAATATGATTTTCACATACGCATTCTGGTCTTGCCATATACATGTGTATATCTATATTTAAAATGAAAAAAGGTCGATTGAGTACTGATAAAACAGGTCCGATGTGAGAAAAATAGATGTATAGAAAAAGTTAAAAGAGCTCTTTCTCTCTCTCTAGATATTTATCTCCAGCCTCTCACTAGACTTCGAAAACCCTAATTTCGATTTTCCGACGCCGCCGCGTCCTCTAAGGCTGTCGCCGGAGCCCCCTTTCTCTTCTCTCTGTCCTTCTCTTTCTCTTCTAGTTCATCTCTGTGATTTCTATTTGTTCTCTGCGGCGGAGGGGGAAATCTCCCTGAAGTTCTCTGGTTCAGATCTGGAGATTTTGGGTCTCGATCTGGAGCTTCCATGGCGAAATCGGTGGGCTTGAGGACGGCTCGCTTCTCGTTGTGTCGGCTCCATGCTCTTGCTCTGAGATCTCTGTCCGGTGAGTTTTGCTTTGTTGGGTCTTTCCTCGAGTTGACGGCGCGTGAGACATCGGGCTTTTCCGGTTCAAGTAGTCTTCTTCTCAGCGTGGCGCATGGCTGGGTTTGGAGACGTGCTCCTCCAGGAACTAGAGCTTCAGATCCTCGGCTCTCAAGTCTCTCTCTTCTGCTTTGGTGTCTTCCGATGGTATTCGGTGGTGCGTGTGGTGCTCCTGTGAGGGTAGGCTTCGTCTCTCTTGCGGTGGTTCCGATGGCAGTGCATGGGAGTAGTTGACCCTCTGTTTTGCGGTTTGGGCTTGCTCTGGCGCTTGTAGTGGGTTACTGCTCCTCAAAGTAGTGGAGGCTCGGCGGTGTGGCGCTCCTCGTCGTCTCCTCTTTCTCTTGCAGGTACTTTTGTGGCTATATAACCGAGATGGCGTTGCTCGGTTCTGGTGGCATCGGTAAGGTTCAAGTTTGGTTTCCGGCTTTCTAGCTTGTCAAGTGGGTACTACGTCGGAGGAGGTGTGCCCAGCTGGTCCCCTTACTCTATATGGGCTTGGCGGTTAAACGGGTCTACACGGTCTCGGGAAGATGGGTTGAAGGCAGCAATCTTCAGCTTCCTTCTCCGAACGACGGCATCGTCAGTTGTGGACCCTTCTCGTGCTGCCGGTTTGGTGTTTGTTGGATGAGCTAGACGGTCTGGGTTTGATTCTTTGTGCAGGCTGCGACTTGTGAATTTGCTGGAAGCTGTAGGAAGCGGTGTGCATCAAGGTTTGAGGCCGCCTTTCTCTCGGGTAGCTCGCGGCAACTGGTTGTTTCACTCTGTTTGCGCTTCGTCCTCTGGTCTTTCTCTGCCACACTTTAGTCTAGGCCTTTGTCCGAATGTCTTCTTCTTCATTTTGGTTATGTATGTTCATTAGGTACCTTCTGTTAGTTTCAATTCTGCATCTCTGCTACTAGTTAATCTCAGTATTGTCTGTAAAAAATCAAAAACTTGGTATAAAATCTTAACATTTTACCAAAAAAAAAAAAAAATAGATGTATATGGCAGATGAAGGAAGCTAAAAGTGAGAAGAGACACGAGAGTCACCAATGTGTTAAATTTATAGCCTGAGTTAATATGTTTTAGATGTAAATTTTCCTGTGGTAGTTTATTTTAAAAGTTTGTCATTAATTTGGTTTTGTTTTATTTTTCATTCCTAATAATATAATTTTATAAATTAAATTTTAAATTTAATAACATAATTTTATTAACAGTTAAAACTTATGTTAGGAGAAAATATAAACATTTTATCTTTAACAAATTGTTTCAAATATACTATTTGTAAATAGTAACTATCTATATAAAATTTTTAAGATAATTAAATGGCAAGCAGAAGAAAAAAAATACCAGTGAATTTAAGAAACAAACGTTTAAGAACAAAAATCAATTCATAATTTGTGTGTTATAGAAATTTCATTCTGCTTATTATAATAATAAAGGTAGAACCAACTTTTTAAAGGTAAAAAAATTACATATTCATGAAATTTTTTTAAATGGTAAGATGAATCATATGACTTCTGATAAAATTAATAAAATATAAATAGTGAAAGCTAATATTATTTTAAACTGAACAAAAAATAAAATTGTTAAATGGAAACTAAAAATAAAAAAATCTTATATTGTTTTTGTATATGTACAGTAACAAACCAAGACCATGAATTTTCGGACAAAAAATCATACTCATTAGATTCACAAACCACGTACTTCCAAGCCCAACGTAAAGAATTCATAATTTAATCAACCAACTAGATCATGACCCGCTCGACCGAGCGGGAGTCAATTTTTTTTTATCTTTGTTTTTACTAAATGTTATACATGATCGCAATGTGTATTAATATAAAATTTTGATAAATAACAATGTGTACTAATGTGTTTAAATAAGCAATGTGTTTAATTACTAAATTTGATTTTTAAATTTTATGATAACGTAAAGTAATTTTTTCTATATTATTTTAAATATATAGTGCTATATAGTTTGTATTTTCAACATTTATCATATAAACTTACATTGGGATGTTATTTATATGAAAATATGTATAACATAATATATTTATATATTATATAAACATATGCACACCCGCACATGTTTTATTTTAGAATGTATTCTATATTATTTAGTTTTATGTAGTATCGAGTTTGTATATTCAATTTTGTGTTTAAAGAACAATATCAAAACTGTCTTTCGTATGAAAAAATAACATTTTGCAATCGTGAGTTGTGTCTTTTTATTATAACACAAAATTTTATATAAAACTTATGTTTTTTGTACATTACGAAATTTAATTTTTTAAAATAATTATTACGTAATTTCAAAATGAATTTGATCTCTGAGGTCTAATATATTTTGTGTGTAATGGTTCAAAGCATTTTTGATATATATTATATTTCAGTTTGGTTTGTTTTTAGTATTACTGTATAATATAATACTATACAATATTACTATATTCTATACAATATATGAAGCTATGTGTTATTTGTTTTAGAACGTAGATTAGGCCCAGCATAGTTATAAGAATAGTCATATCTTTATGTATGTGTATATGACTTATCTACCTAATGTTATTCGTACTAATAAAATTAATATGGCCAATGAAATATACTGATCAATTTAAAATGAATTGTATAGGGTAATTATAGAATGATTAATATTTTTAGTATTCTTAGTATATATCTTATTTAAATCGACATGTAATAAATGTAAAAATCATATATGGAATATGGACAAAAAGAATAACTGTATTTAAAGAAATACATCAATGCAAAGTTAAAGTATGGTACGTATTATATATAAAGAATGAGATATTTAATTTAAATATACGAGGTCCATCTTTAAAAATCCACCTAGAAAAAGTTGTAATGTTCCTGTTTTAATAAGATAGATTGTTTGGAAGCATTGATAGTAGTATAAAGAAATAAATATATTGTTTGGAAACATTGATAGTAATATAAAAAAATAAGTATATTGTTTGGAAACATGGATATAATAGTATAAAGAAAGGAACATAAAATGATTTAATGTATGTTTAACTATAAAGTATAAATATGTATTTAATTTAAAAACTTACAAAATAAATGTTAGGTCCACCAGAATGTTTCTGTTTTAATAAGATAGATATGTATTCGCGTAACCAATAACATTTAACCAAAAAACCCATAGAAACCTCACCAAAACTATATATAGTATTATATATTTTCGAACTCTTAAAACAATACACAACCACCCCTATATAACGTACATGATCTATAAAATAATAAACCATCTATATCTTAACATACATAAAAACATCAAAGTAATTATAATCATACTTTCAAATCTCAAGTTAAAAAAATATAGTTCAAATAATA
The DNA here is from genome assembly GCF_000801105.2 of Raphanus sativus. Lineage (NCBI taxonomy): Eukaryota > Viridiplantae > Streptophyta > Magnoliopsida > Brassicales > Brassicaceae > Raphanus > Raphanus sativus. The sequence goes on along the minus strand of NC_079512.1, from coordinate 9,134,365 downwards.
AAATCCACAACAAACTAGAAATTCTAACATTTCAAATTTAATAGAAAAAGTAACAAAATGGTTCCAAATTTCTATACTGCCTTATTTTTCTAATCAATTATATATATATTCAAATAAAATGCAAAAACAATTAAATTAACAATTTGAACAAACTCCTTCGTGAAAAATACAAAAATTGGTTACAAACTCATAACAGTTTATTCCTAGAATTGACTCTACAATACTCAATTAATACATAGTTATAAGCAAACAGGAATATATATATATATATATATATATTTATATATAACTGTCCATTTTCAATACAAAAAACTACAAGCTTACTGTTCATAAAGCATGACTTATTTAGTATGTTATTACAGTGACATGTATAAATCTAAATTAATATACACTATAATTGTTTCAATTATTTTTAAATATACATCTCACCCGTAGGACGGACCGATCCTATTTTAATGTAAAATAGAGTGAAAAACGTAGTTATAAACCAATTAAAATAAAAAGCCGTTACTCCATATAAATTATGCATAGAATTGGAGATACTCTTAGAGTAATTACTATTGCTTATTATGGTTTAAGTCTCGTAAGACCCTTGATGTTTTTGTTGTCATGAACAATGTAACATGAAAGAAGATGATAATTTTTGACCAAAAAAGGAAAGAATGTAGATGAATGAAATAACTTCTTTTTCTATCATCTGAAATTCATTAAGTGAAAGTAGTACTGATTATAAACATACAAACAAACAAAGCCAGCAAGTTCATGGAGAACGTCTGGAAACTAAAGTCAAAGGGAATACATTCCTTGGAGACAGAGTCGATGATCAAAGATAAGATCTCAGAACACATTAAACCCAATGTTAAAGTTTCTAAAAAAAGAAAAAAAAAACTTAAGTTGCTAAATAATTTATTACATCAAGAACTAAAAAAGTCAGTGACGGACCTGAGAATAAATTTTGCCTTACTCAAACTATAAATTTAAAAAGAGAAAAAGTTTCTAAAGTGTCACTAATGGAAACTGAAACTGCAGGGATGTCACATGGGGACATTTCCTATAGACGTAGTGATAATTTTTTTTTCATAAAAATTGATATTTAATTGTATATGAGTATCTACAACTTCATTTTATTTTTTATTTCAAAATATATTTTGGAGAAAAAATACTCTCATGATATTTAATTTCGATCTGTTATCTTAAAAAGGGGTTGCTCGTTTGATGATAAAAGTCTTACAAAATATTTTATTAGCTATAAAAACCATGACTATATTATTTCATCTGTGTATTGTCTTAGCGTTTTTATGTTACTATATACATAATATGTTTTTCATTTAAATATATTGTACACAGATATTTTGTATATATGCTAATTTGTGCAATAGTCAATTTTGAGAGTAAAATTAAAAGTATGGTATTGATGTTGACATAATTAGATCACCTAGCTTTTTTCTCTTTTTCTTCCGGTTCTCTCATTTTTAAGCAGGTTGACGATGAAACTTTGTCACTTAAAAAAATGTGTTGTTAAAATGGTGGTGATTATAGCATCCACGATGATAGTGATAATATAATATAAATAAAATAGAACATGCTACTAAATGGTATAGTTCATGTTAATAAAATTATAAAATAGTTTAATAAATATCCAAATCTTTCATAAACTAAATTTAAAATACTAATCAATACATGCTAAAAAAATATAAACTCTAATTCAAATATCACAATATGCAAATAGTATACAATATAAAATATTATTAAAATAGAATAGTAATAAATAAATAGTATAGTACAAATAAATAAAATTTGGAAATGTATATAATTGCAGAAAATAAGGTAATATTTATTCCAGTATCAACCTAAACATTCCATAAATTAAACTCAAAACTCTAATCACGAAACCCTAAAGGGAAATATAAACCCTAACCCAAATACAAAACATGCACATAATACATAATATGAAGTAATATCAAAATAGAATAGTAATAAATGAAATAGCAGAGTACATATTGTTCAAATTTTAAAAAGTACACCCAAAATAGAAATATAAACTCAAACCTTCAATAAACTAAACCCAAAATAGAAATATAAAACACTAATCACTAAATCCTAAAAGAAAATATAAATCCTAACCCAAATACAAAACATCCACATAATACATAATATGAAGCATTATAAAAATAGAATAGTAATAAATGAAATAACATAGTACATATTGTTCAAATCTTAAAAACTAAACCCAAAATAGAAATATAAATCTAAACTTTCGATAAACTAAACCAAATAGAAATACAAACTCTTATCTAAATATCAAAATATTCACATACTACATAATAAGAATTATTATTAAAATATAATAGTAACAACGAAGTAACATAAACATTTTGTTCAAATAGCATACTATAATTGGAAACTTACAAAACATAGTATTGTGGGAGATAAATGCAGAAGAAGAAATATATACATTTATTAACTGACAAACAGGGGTAATATCATATATATTATAGTAATAATTGAAGGTGTTTTTTAGTTAGCTACATAATTATGATTTGTTTCATGGCTATCCATCCCAATTTTCCTTCGTTTTTTTTCTCTCCAAGATATTTTTTGAGTTTCATATTTTATGATAAGGCACATTGTACTTGAGGTAACCTTTCTTATTAGTCAAAGACATTGATGCCCTTATATTAAATTAAACTAAACCGGACATCTATTTTCCTAGATCCAATCATACCAAAACCAACTTATACCAACTTGAAACCTAGTGTCGATCTTCCCTCATTTTCCTTTTTTTTTCTCCCACTTTCTCTTAACGCTTGCGGCGGAGATGAAGAACCCTAGTTACATACTCGGCGATTTCACCTCTTCAATTCCAACCGATAAGAAATTTGCGTCTCCTTCTCACTGGCGTAGACATCTTACCAACATTTATCCAACTCTACGACCTTTTCCTGGATCTTCTCTCTCAATCTTCTAACCAAACACCCTTTCTAATGTATTTGTCTCTCTCTTTTCTTTGAATCGAATTTTAGTTTGTCACTTAGTGTATGGAAAATGTGAAAATTGGGCTTGATTCACTACAAGAGATTAGTTTCTTCACAACGACACAACCCATACATATTTATTCAGTTTGCTTCGATTTCAAGACATGTGAGGTTAGTTTCTTCACAACCCATACATATTTGTTCTGATTCTGGGTTTTAATTAGTTTATCCAAATTTAGATTCTATAAGATTCGTCTTTGTTTTGTTGGTTTCTTAGGGTCATTGTGGATTTCAAAACCCAGATTTACGAAGCTTCGATTTTAATTTTGACGGGTAAAGTGTGGACTCCGGAAGAGTGGATGGGTGGTGTATGGATACTGAAGGTGGATGGCTTGTGTGTGGACGTGGATGGATTGTGTGTGGACGGTTAATAAGGGGACAAGTGATGTGTATGGACGAGGACTAGACGTAATCTCCAAGGGTAGTTGCTATGGAGTTTCAGCGAGTGGATGAGCTCGGGATTCGCCGTGAATAAATTTGAGATCCGCTTTGGGTGAATTCCTCAATGTCTTGTCCACAATGATTCGCCATGAATCCTTGCTCAGGATCTGCCATGGTTGTGGAGCCTTTATATGTTGTGATTCAGATTCATTTTCAGTTCCCTGTCCACAACTTTCATTTTTCTGTATTCTCTATATTCTATGTTCATTTCCACAAAATTGTTTTACAAATTGTAAAACAAAATCTTGTCTATAATTTTCAGTTTTATGTTCATGTATTCTCTATATTTTATGTCCATGTCCACACAATTGTTTTAGACAATCTTATCCACAACTTTCAATTTATAATTTTGATTTTCCGATTTAAAGTATTTAATGGTCAAAAATAAAACAGCTATATCTATAAATCTAACCAACATAATATCTCGGAGGAAACAAAGACAAACCAAACCGGTACGTTATTTAAAAACAATGTATTATTTCTCTCATTAATAGCATTGTTGTCATAATACACACAAACTGCCATGTCTCACATGCTAAATGTGTCCATGAATGAAAGAGAAAGTCATATTGTGTCCTATCATGTAATCAATTCTTTCCCTTTCTTGTGTCCTTCTCCGGAATTTTATCATTCTCTTAATTAGAATGAGTTTACTCTCTTTATTCTAAGTCCGTAGATAGAGAGTTGACAAAAAATAAGATGATTTTAGATTTTGTTTTGCAATTTTTTTGTTGTAACAAAATGTTATGCTTCTCAATTAGACTGCAGAAACACATGTTAGCACCTCAGCTTGTAGGTTTGCCACATTGCCACTAGAGCTTGCCTTAAAATAGGCTTACAAAAAAAATACAAAGAAGGCGGAGAGAACAACGAAAACCAATAGTGAAGCAGATTCCTCCATACATGGATTCAATCAACAATATTATCAACTTCGTGTTTCCTCCTTTAGCCTTGTACGGACTTTTCGTCTTCTACCCAATATACCAGAGGCTGAAGTCCGCCGTCTCCATCTGCCGGAATGTTTTCTCGGAAAATGTCGCCGGAAAAGTGGTTGTAATCACCGGAGCAGCATCTGGCATAGGCGAGGTAAAGTTAAGGAACAAATATTTATTGTTTGATGGTTAAAAGGTTAAGTAGATGTGGATGTGATGGTGTGTCTAGGCTTTAGCATACGAGTACGGGAAGAAAGGTGCGTACTTAGCCCTTGTTGATATAAGAGATGAACCTCTCTTCCACGTGGCTGCTCTCGCTGAGATCTATGGGTCCCCTGAAGTCATCCCTGTTGTGAATGCAAACAAAGTCCCACATTGGAAGTTTAGACAAATAATGTCTAGTATATAAAGGGATGTCCAACTCTGATTAGTACGAGGCCTTTTGGGAAGGAGCCCAAAACCAAATCCATGCGGGCTTTACTGCTTCGGTCCAAAGTGGACAATATCGTACTAATCGGATAATAGAGAGTTGGACATGGGCTTGAAAAAAGCCTAACAAGTGGTATCAGAGCGTTGGTTTGAGCAGATAGAAAGTCTACAAGGCGAGTTATCACTTATCTGTTGCGAGGAGTTGGGAGTTCCAGTTTGTGCGGTTCCGTATTCTGAAGTCCTTGAGTTGTTACCTGAAAAAAAAAAAAGACAAGATCAAGACAAGTCAGTCAATGGAACCAGTTCCTGGAAAATTCGTGGTTGAGAAGTTTGATGGTAGGGGAGATTTCGGCTTATGGAAGCATAAAATTTTATGTCAACTAGAGCTAATGGGACTTGACTCAGTTCTAACTGACGGTGACGCTGCTACATCAGATCCAACTAAGACCGAAGATGATGATGATGCATCTACGGAGAAGAGTACTGAAAAAGAATCTAAGGTTGATCCAAAGGCGGCTGAGAAGAACAGGAGGGTGAGAAGTCTCCTGACTATGAGCCTTGGTGACAAGATTCTTCGGAAAGTTATGAAGGAGAAAACAGCTCTTGATATGTGGAAGGCTTTGGAAAGAAACTATCAAACCAAGTCTTTGCCAAACCGAATCTATTTGAAGCAAAAATTCTATAGTTTCAAGATGGAAGAAAACAAGAGCTTAGATGAGAACATGGATGTCTTCCTGAAGCTAGTCTCAGATCTAGCAAGCGTCCAGGTTAATATCTCAGAAGAAGATCAAGCAATCTTTTTGCTTAATAGTCTGCCTAAGGCGTATGAGCAGATGGCTCAGTCTCTGAAATACGGGAAGGGAAAGGACACTATCACTGTTGAGGAAGTAACAGAATCTGCATACTCTAAAGAAGTTGAGTTAAAGGAAGCAGGTCAGTTAAACAAGGCTAAGGCTGCATCTGAAGGTCTATATGTAGGCCAAAGAGGAAGGTCTGAAAAAAGGACTAACAGTGGTTATGCAAAAGGCAGATCAAAGACCAGAGGAAGATCCCAGATGAAGTTTAAGAAAAAGGGATGCTTCGCATGCGGAAAAGATGGACACTGGAAGAGAGATTGCCCAGATCGTCAAAGCCAGAAGATGGAGGATTCCGCAAACGTAGTTATGGAATTCAAGGAGCCATTGCTACTCACTGCAAGCAGTAACCATGTGAAAGATGAATGGGTACTGGACTCAGGCGCAAGCTTCCACATTACTCCAGACAAAGAGTTGCTATTTGATTTAGAAGAGTTTAATGGAGGAAAAGTTTTGATGGGAAACAACACACACTGTGATGTTCAAGGCATGGGGAAGATAAAGATTGTCAATCCAGACGACTCAGTTGTTATCTTATCTGAGGTCAGATACATGCCTTCTATGAGTCGAAACTTGATCTCATATGGATGTTTGGACAGAGCCGGATGCCATTATGAAGGGAAGCAAGGAATGATTCAGTTCTATAAAGGAGATCAGAAGGTGATTGCTGGAAAATACAAAGATGGTTTGTATTACTTAGACGGAGTAGTTTCTAAATCAGAAGCCTTGGTTGCTAAGCTCGACACAGATTTGACTAAAGTATGGCATTCTAGGCTTGGTCATATGAGTCAGAAAAATATGGATGTTTTGGTGAGAGAAGGATACTTGACTAAGAAAGACATTCAGACTCTGAGCTTCTGTGAGGATTGTGTTTTTGGGAAGGCTCATAAACTAAGCTTTCCAAAAGGAAAACACACAACGAAGGAGACATTGGAGTACATACACTCCGATCTTTGGGGATCACCGTCTGTAACCCCAAGCTTAGCAGGATGTCAGTATTTTATCACCTTCATTGATGACTATTCTAGAAAGGTGTGGATTTTCTTCTTAAAATCAAAGGATGGTGCTTTCCAGAGGTTCAAAGAATGGAAGATCAGTGTTGAGAATCAGACTAAGAAGAGCATTAAATGCTTGAGGACTGATAACGGACTAGAATATTGTAACTCACAGTTCAACACTCTATGCAAAGAAGCTGGTATTAAGCGACACAAGACATGCACCTACACACCTCAACAAAATGGTGTGTCGGAGAGAATGAACAGAACCATAATGGAGAAGGTGAGGTGCATGTTATCAGAAAGTGGAATGGAGGAAAGATTTTGGGCTGAGGCTGCATCAACTGCAGTATACCTAATAAACCGATCACCAAATTCTTCAGTAAACTTCAGACTACCTGAAGAAATCTGGTCAGGAATTAAACCAGACTTGAGCAACCTGAAACGATTCGGATGTACAGCCTATGTACATGTGAGACAAAGCAAGACAAGTCCTAGAGCAGTGAAAGGGAGCTTTGTGGGTTTTCCTCAAGGAACTAAAGGGTTTCGAATCTGGTTGCCTGAAGAAGAAAGATGTACTATAAGTCGGAATGTGACTTTTAATGAAGACGAGTTGTTCAAAGATTTGGAAGACTCGGCTAAAGAGAACAGAGAACAAGAAAAAGAAGCTCCAGAAAAGAAGGTTAAGCGTGTTACTTTCAGTCCAAATTTAATCCAAGGACCTTCAGGAAGTATTGAGAATGTCGTAAATCCAGCTCAAAGTGGAGAAACTTCAGATATTGAAAACAAGTCTGACTCTGAACCTAAGGAAGATGAAGCTTCAATGATTCAGGAAGAGCAAGTTGATTTGGAAAATTATGTCCTATCTAGAGACAGGGTTCGGAGAGAGATCAAACTACCATCGAAGTTTGATGATTATGATTTGTTTGCTTATGCATTAGCTGCAGCCGAAGACTTAGACATTGATGAGCCTAAGACGATTGATGAGGCTAGGAGATCTAAGTACTGGAAGCAATGGCTAAAAGCCATGGAAGAAGAAATGAGTTCTCTTGATAAGACGGGTACATGGGTGATTGTTGAGAAGCCAGAACAGAAAAAGACTATTGGCTGTAAATGGGTGTTCAAGTTCAAAAAGGGAATACCAGGCGTGGAAGAACCTAGATTTAAAGCCAGACTCGTAGCACAAGGTTTTTCGCAAGTGGAAGGTATTGATTATACAGAAGTTTTTGCTCCAGTAGTGAAACATGTTTCGATCAGAATCATGCTTTCATTGGTGGCAAATGAAGATTTTGAGCTTGAACAGCTTGACGTTAAGACTGCTTTCTTAAATGGAGAGCTAGAGGAAGAAATATTCATGAATCAGCCAGAAGGGTTCGTGAAGAAGGGGAAGGAAAGGAAAGTATGCTTACTAAAGAAGTCCTTATATGGACTTAAACAGTCCCCCAGACAGTGGAATAAGAAATTTGATGAATTTATGAAGACACAGGACTTCCGCAGGAGTTTATATGATCCATGTGTCTACATAAAAGGATCAGAGATTTCGCAGATGATCTACTTACTTATCTACGTTGATGATATGTTAATTGCTTCGAAGGATTTATCTAAGATCAGAGAGCTGAAAGAAAATTTGAAAGATAGATTTGAGATGAAGGATTTAGGAGCTGCAAGTAGAATTCTTGGGATGGATATTATCCGAGACAGGAAGAACGGATGGGTTAAGTTGTGTCAGAGAAATTATTTGGAACATGTTTTAAGAACGTTTAATATGTCTGAAGCCAGAGCAGTGGTCACACCAACTGGAGCTCAGTTTAAACTAAGAAGTTTGAATGAAGAAGAGCTAAGAACAGAAAGAGAATTGATGAGTGAAATTTCGTATGCTAGTGCGGTTGGTTCTCTAATGTATGCAATGGTGGGATCTAGACCTGATTTGGGATATGCAGTGGGATTAGTCAGCAGATTCATGGGAAATCCGGGAAGGATTCACTGGGAAGGTGTGAAATTTATTATGAAGTACCTTGCAGGAACATCGAGTTTTTGCCTAAATTTCACTAAGAGCTCTAACTTTAAAGTGGAGGGCTTTTGTGATGCTGATTATGCGAGTGATCTGGATAGAAGAAGATCTGTCACTGGATATGTTTTTCAAGTAGGTGGAAATACTATAAGTTGGAGATCAGGGCTTCAACACATAGTTGCATTATCAACTACGGAATCAGAATATATGGCTCTAACAGAAGCTGTAAAAGAAGCTATATGGTTGAAAGGATTTTGTGGTGATTTGGGATTTCAGCAAGAGAGCGTTAAAGTATTTTGTGATTCGCAGAGCGCTATACACTTGGCCAAAAATGGAGGTTTCCATGAAAGGACCAAGCATATAGACACTCGTTTGCATTTTATTCGAGATGTAATTGCACAGGGAGATGTGGTGATTGAAAAAATACATACATCTAAGAATCCTGCTGATTTTCTGACGAAGAACTTACCAGGAAATAAGTTCCGGGAATGCCTGGAGCTTCTAAAGATCGCCTAAGAAGAATTGTAGTCCTTGCAGGTTCCGTTTTGTTGACGTTTGAGAACCTGGCAGATGAGGACAGAAGATTGAAATCGTCAGATCGATATCATTGATCAGAAAGAACAGAATCAAGTAAGGAAGTCTGTTTTGAAATGTTGTTACCTTGAAGCGTGTGTACAGTGGGAGAAGCTCATCGATTCTGTGGCTGTAACTGGACACCGGAAGCTTGTATGGAAACGACAGAAAATAGAAGTATATTAGTTGCGCTATATTCTTAAAGAAATAGGACTGAGCAACTCTACGAGACTCAAGAGCAGTTGTGCAAGGAAGAGAACATTTAAGTGGAGGTTGGACCTATCACGGAGTTCTTTCAATACGAGTCTAAGTAAAATAGGCAGGTAGTATCTCTAAGCAGTAATGCTTTGCCTGCTGAATTGTCAGGAAGCTTGGAGCTTGTTCACTGGAAGTTAACTTGGCTGAGAGGTTCTCTGGACACTTGATAAAAGAAGCAGAACCTGTGTTAGTGTTAGGCACAAATCAACAGCCAAGATAAAACGGAGAAAGACTAAAAGTCTTACTTGGATTAATTGTGGTTATCTACAGATATGGTTTGAGGATTATATTGTTTTCCCAAGACTTGACTGAAGAAAACAGTGTTGAACGCATCTCTGAAGATTTGATAACAGAAGATTGAACAAGTGCATAGAAGAAACGAGAAGATACAGAGTCAGTTGTGAAATCAGAGGGTATTGAGAAGACATTTGAGTTGAATTTACCTGAGATTTGATTCGGGATCTTCACGAGGAACTGAGTGAGCAGAATGACAGAGTATTGAACACACGCCATTGGAGGCGGATGTTCGGAGCTTCACTAGAGCAGGGATTGAAAGGAGACAGGGGTCGACGGAGGTTAATAAGAGAACGAAGCTGGTTCTTTAGTTAATCAGGAAAGGAGCAATCGACAGGAGGTGGCGACAAGATGTCGAAAACTGTCGGAAGATCGAAAGAGGAAGGAGCTGCTACGGCATCTTTCATCAGGGTTTGGTGAGTCAAAGTGGAGATTGTGAACTAATGTGACTCAGCCCAAATCCATCCTGTCGGCCCATAACAAGCATCATCAACATAAGAGTAAGAAGAGAGACTTGGGCTTTAGTGCACAAAGGCCCACTCGCAAACGTGAAAGACAAGTCGGTGGAGCAAGACTTATAAATACATCTTGTAACACCTAGGTTTTTCATACGTTGTTTTCTTGTTGTTGTTGGCTGCTGTTCTATCTTGAGGTTGTGCTTGAACACCTGAGATTGAGACAGAGCAAAGAGAGATCATTAGTGCTTGTAAACTCCTTTTGATTCTAGTGAAGTTTGTGGGCAAGAGATCCCACACGAGACGTACTGGTTGATACCAGGAACTCGTTAAACTTGCGTGTGTCGTAGATTATCTTAACCTATCTAGCTAAATCGAACATACTATATCCTTCACAATTGGTATCAGAGCCAGGTTGACGAATATCTGCAAAAAGACCAAAATACCCTTTAAGTTCGAAGAACCTCCACTTCGATGGGAAGGGTGGGGTGCGTAGCAGAGGCCAGTCAAAGATCCTGGAAGCTTCGGTTGTGGGAGGAGAATCCTCAAGGTGACTTCGCGATTAAGTGGTGCCGGAGACTTATATCGAAAGTCTCTCCTTAACGACGATACAAGATTAGGTGGATATTCCTAACGGTGCTGTAAGGATTAGGTGGTGAATGTCCTAATGGTGCAGTAAATGTTAGGTGGATAAATCCTAATGGTGTAACAAGAGTTAGGTGAAGAGGCCCGTTGGTGATTACGGCGGTACAAGAGGTGTGCCAAGTTTCGCTGGAGGTTGAAAACCAAGGATTCATGTGGTATTTGGTTTGAGAGGAGGTTTGTTGTGAATGCAAACAAAGTCCCACATTGGAAGTTTAGACAAATAATGTCTAGTATATAAAGGGATGTCCAACTCTGATTAGTACGAGGCCTTTTGGGAAGGAGCCCAAAACCAAATCCATGCGGGCTTTACTGCTTCGGTCCAAAGTGGACAATATCGTACTAATCGGATAATAGAGAGTTGGACATGGGCTTGAAAAAAGCCTAACAATCCCCATTGTCGCCGATGTTTCTAAACTCCACGACTGCGAACGTTTTATCCAAGCCACGGTTCTTCATTTTGGCCGATGTATGTCAATAGTCCTAATTATATTCTAGATGGTTTGTTTGCGTTTTACTATAAATAATCCAGAGCTAGTACTTTATAAATCATTTGAGTTACAATGTAAACGCCAAACCAATTAAAAAAATATATTTGTTTTCGAGATTTTGTTTAAAATTTACATTAAAACTTATAACAAGTTGTAACTCGGAATTTTTAAATCATTATTCATATACACTACAAATTAAAAAAATCCGTAGTACTGATTGTGGATTTTTATTTCTTTATGTTTTATTTTTGGCAGTGGATCATCTAGTTACAAATGCAGGAGTTGCTCCACTCTATTTGTTTGAAGACATTGACGATCTTTCCAAAGCTACGCCAGCTATGGTAAACTTACTCAGACCAAAGATTTATGTAAAGAAAATATGTTTTCTACTTCGCTGTAAATTTTTTTTTCCCACAGGACATAAACTTTTGGGGATCTGTGTATTGCACCTTCTTTGCTTCTTCATACTTAAAGAAATCTAGAGGAAAGATTGTGGTGATTGCTTCTGGATGTGGATACATTGCTTCACCCAGATTGAGCTTTTATTGTGTAACACTTTTTTATCCATTTGCCTTTTTGTACTTGTTAACCTTCTTAAACACTCATCTGATATCCTTGATTTTCTCTTGATGGATTCAGGCAAGTAAAGCTGCTGTGATTGCGTTTTACGAAACTCTAAGATCTGAGTTTAGATCAAAGGTTGGGGTTACCATAGTAGCACCTGGGGTAGTTGACTCAGAAATGACCCAAGGCAAGTTCATGACAAAGAACGGACAACTCATAGTGGACAGAGAGCTCAGAGATGTAAGCATTTCTGGCTTAATTTATGAACTACTTTCATAGTTGTAATTTAAAAGTCAAACTCAGTATCATTTGGAGAATAGTAGGATGACCAAAACTGGTATGAGAACTTATCATTCGAGTTATACAATTTTATATATTTCTTTTTTAAAAAATATGTTTCCAAGAGTTTTGTTAATCTACTCTTTCAAATATATATATATATATATATATATATATATATATATATATATATATATATATATATACATGCATGAAGAATAACTAGAAAATATAAAACGATGGAGTTTAGTTTCAGCCTTAGCATTTTTATATCATATGACGCAGATGCAAATAAGCTTATTGCCAGTGGAATCAGCAGAGAGGTGCGCTAAAGCGATACTAAGGAGCGTGTGCAGAGGAGATAGGTACTTGTTGGAGCCTGCATGGATCAGTTGTGTAATACTTTGGAAAGTTTTCTGTTCAGAGGTAACAGATTCGTTGGGACGTTGGCTAGTGATGGGTTGACAATGACGCAAGCAGCTCCAGACGAGAAGATCTGTTGATCCAGCCAACAACAAATTACATTGAGGGACATTTGTGAACGGCCATGTATAATCTACCAAATATATAAAAAGTATCACCTATGAGTAACTACAGGGTTATATTTAGCAAAAAATAAAAAAAAAAACTACAGGGTTATATATCATGTTCTGTATAGTTTGTTTAACCGAAAATATCCTACTCACACGTATAAATATCCGGCCCGAAAGACTACAGAGAATGTTTCCGGGAAGCTATGATTTTCTTTTGTCGGCACCAGAAAGCTATGATAATTAACAGAAGATTGCGCACAAATACGCCTTGTTATAGTGGCGTTGGAGCAGAGAATATAAGAATATTATCTTTGAAGGAGAGTGCTAAGAAGCCAATAGACATCCTAATTTGTCTAAGATAAGTAGAGATGGAAACAAGATGACTTATCTTAGACAAAGTAAACATAGGAAAGTAACATTCTCATTTTTGTTTTGAAAGTAGAGCATTTCAACATTTTTAACAATTATCCTTTGGAATAGTAACCGATGAAGTTTAACTAGATAAACAACTTGAAATTTGCTATATAGGAAAAACGTTGGAGGTAAAGTTTTTTTTTATATTTATTTTCTAATTTCTTTGGAGACCAATAATGCATTATTTTTTATTTGCAAATAGTTGATTAAATAGTATCTCAAAAAAAACATTTTTAACAACTTTCCTTTGGAATAGCAACAAAGGTGATCTGTTGAAATGCTCTACTTTCAAAACAAAAATGAGAATGTTACTTTTCTAAATCATCTTAGACAAAGGAAAGTTCTTAAACAAATTGTCTACTTTCAATTTATCTTAGACAAAGGAAAGTTGTTACTTTGAAGAAGTTCAATTTGTCTAAAAGTTCAATAGCAACAAAGGTGATCTGTTGAAATGCTCTACTTCAAAACAAAAATGAGAATGTTACTATTCCAAAGGAAAGTTGTTAAAAATGTTTTTTTGAGATACTATTTAATTAACTATTTGCAAATAATAATAAAAAATGCATTATTGGTCTCCAAAGAAATTAGAAAAAAAAAAAAAAAAAATTTACCTCCAACGTTTTTCCCACATAGCAAATTTCAATTTGTTTATCTAGTTTAACTTCATCGGTTACTATTCCAACGGATAATTGTTAAAATGTTACTTCTTGAGATATCATTTAATTAAATATTTTCAAATAATAACAAAAAAAATGCCATTATTGATCTCCAAAGAAATTAGAAAATAAATAATAAAAAAACATTTTACCTCCAATGTTTTCCCCGAGTATCAAATTCCAAGTTGTTTATCTCGTTAAATTTCATCGGTAATTTCTCAGGATCACCCTCTAACTTTGTTTGATGTCCGCTCTTCGTTCATATTTAATAAATGAAAGTAGACTTTTGGTGGAAGGTCACTACAAGAAAACACGCAGATTCTGAGGAAAATACCGAGGGAAAATGAGTTCTTCGGAAATTTCGGACAAAATATCGAGGAAATACCGAGGAAACCAAGAAATGGGGTTTCCTCGAAATTTCCTCACTATTTTTTGAGGAAATTTCGAGGAAGACCAACTTCCTCTGTAATTTTCGAGGGGATACCGAAGAAACCAGGGTCGTCGGAAAAAATCGACGGATATTTCTAATATTTCGACGACATCTTGTAGCCGTTAGAGAGCCGTTGGGAGAGCCGTTGGGGGATTTAAACAATTTCGAGGAAATTTCGAGGAAATGCCTGTTTCCCTCGATATTTCCTCGATATTTCCTCAGTATGCCGGGATGATTTCATCTATAAATACAGCCACCCCTCTTCCTCTTCATTCACTCCATTTCTTTTCTTCTTCTCTCCTAGTCTCACGAATTTGATTCCAAAAAAAACATGTCTTCTTCAAATTATTTTCGTTCTTGGATGGATCGACCTCATTTGGATCCGGACACGAGATTGCTTACGGAAGAATACAATCAAGGTATAATCGAGTTCATGAGGGTAGCTCGCAAACAACCGGAAGCAGAAACAGGTAAGTTAAGATGTCCTTGCTCTAATTGTAAAAATAGAAAAGTTATTAAAGAGTGGGATGTTTGGACTCATCTATTATTGAGTGGATTTACACGAAGTTACAAAATTTGGTATCATCATGGGGAAACTGATTATGAACTTGGTAGTACTAGCGAACCTCAGCCGGCGGTTAGATTAGAAGAACCAATTAGGGCGGATGTAGATTATGGTGTAGGTACTGAGCAGATGATAAATGATCATTTTAGAAGGGAAGATTTACCCAATGCAGAAGCTAGGAGATTTATGAAATTTTGGATGCTGGAAAGCAACCATTGTATGAAGGTTGCAGAGATGGTCATTCAGCTTTATCATCTGCTATGAGGCTGATGGGCATTAAAACAGATTATAACTTGGCTGAAGACTGTGTGGATGCGATAGCTAATTTTGTTAAAGGTATTCTACCTGAGGATAATGTAGCTCCAGGTTCATACTACGAGGTTCAAAAACTCGTAGCTGGGGTTGGTTTATCTTATCAGGTAATAGATGTATGCAGCGATAACTGCATGATTTATTGGAGGGTGGATGATCAGCGGACTACATGCAAATTTTGTGGGAAGCCTCGTTATAAAGATACTAGTGGAAGAGTTCCAGTGCCATATAAAAGGATGTGGTATTTGCCTTTGACGGAAAGGTTGCAGAGGTTGTATCTTTCAGAACGCACAGCGCAACGAATGAGATGGCATGCGGAGCACTCAACAGATGGTGAGATTAGACATCCTTCAGATGCAAAAGCGTGGAAACATTTCCAATCAAAGTATCCCGACTTTGCGTATGAGAGAAGAAATGTCTACCTTGGATTATGTACTGATGGTTTCAGCCCGTATGGGAAGAGTGGAAGACAATATTCTCTATGGCCAGTCATTGTTACACCATACAACTTACCCCCAAACTTGTGCTTGCGACGAGAGTTTTTGTTTCTCTCCATTCTCGTTCCCGGACCAGAGCATCCTAAGAGATCACTTGATGTGTTTCTTCAGCCACTAATATATGAGTTGCAACAACTATGGGCTCAAAGTGCTGAAACATACGATATTTCGTGTACCGATGATACGTTGTTTATCTATTACCACTTCGTCCATAAAGTTATGGACAACTATGGGAAGCAGATGCACTCGTGGAAGAAGAAGTGGGAAATAAACAAGGTTCGTTTTTATTTATGATACAATTTTTTAATTTTTTAAAATATTTTTTTATTTATTTAACAATTTTTTTTAAAGGTTCCAAAGGGGATGGACCCGACGGTCTGGCAGGAGTTGAGTGTACATTGGAGTAAGAACGAAGTGAGAGCAACTTCTTCCACCAACTCCACCAACCGCAAGAGCGACCGTAAGGGGAAGGGCATGTACGTCCATAACTTGGGTGCTCAATCTTTAGCCAGTCTGGGGGATCGCTTGGTAAGCTTGTCGGTTTTTATTATATTATTTAAGATTCTAATATTTTTTTGTGCATTTCTTTTAATTACTAATGTTTGTTTAATATATGTTTTTTTCAAGGCGGAAGAAAATGAGGGGGAGCCGGTTGATCATCTCCGCCTAATAAAGACGGCGTATACCAACAAGAAGACCGGCGAGATTGATGATGGTGTTGTGAGGGATGTGGTCACCCTCATCGACAGTCAGATGGAACAGGAAGTGTCTCAGCTTCAAACCGAGGATGACGATTCGACGGGATCGACCGGCTTGCCTCGGGTTCGGATCAACCAAATCGTTGAAGCGGTAAGTTCATTTTTTAAAGTTCAATCCAATTTTATATTATTTAAATTTGACACTTTTTTTTTCAGTCGGTTCCAAAGAAGAAGGGCCGTTTGTTCGGTTTGGCTCGTCGGTCTTCCTCGGTTCCGTCTGCTTCTGCACCACCACCGTCCTATGTTGATCAAGAAGTCCTTCTAAGCCAGATGAGGGACAAGGATGCTCGCATATCTGCGCTGGAGTCCATGGTGGCGAGTCAAGAGGCGGGCTGGGAGGCACAGAGGAAGCTGAACGAGCAAATGATGGCGATGATGAGGAGCATGAACCCGAACGCCAACGTGGACTTCCCGACCATGCCAGACCCGGACTTCCAAACCCCGTAGTTTAATTTCTTTCAGAAACTCTAAATGTTTTCTTTTCTTTTGTATGACTTTGAATTTTAAATAATATGTTTTCAATTTAAATTTTAATTTTATATTTTTCGAATTTAAATTTTAAAAATATTTTTTTCTAAAAAAACAATTTTAAAAAAAAAAATAATTTTCAAAATATTCCGAGGAACAGCTGTCCTCGGTATATACCGAGGGATGTGTTCCTCGGAATATTCCGAGGGAACGTTTCCTCGAAAATTTTCGAGGGCTGCGTTCCTCGAAAATTTTCGAGGAAACGTTCCCTCGAAATATTCCGAGGAAAACTGGTCCTCGAAATTTTCGAGGAAATCGTCCCTCGGAATTTTCCGACGAAACTGTTTCCTCGAAAACTTTCGTAGGTGTTTTCCCTCGGTATAATCCTCGGTACATACCGAGGGAATTGTTCCTCAATATATTCCGAGGACCTCTTCGACGAAGGGCAGTCCTCTAAATATCCTCGGAATTATGTTTCCTCGAAATTCCGTCACAAAATTTCGAAGAAATTTCGAGGGAAAATGAAATTTCGAGGAGATTTTTTCGAGGGACGTTTTCCTCGGTATTTCGTCGGAATACGCTTATTCCGACGAAATACCGAGGAAAAAGTCCCTCAGTATCAGCGTGTTTTCTTGTAGTGGGTGAACAAAATGCAGGAAATTTTAAATCAACACTTGACGAACCTATATCTGAGAAACACCAAATATAATAAACAGTACATTGTTACCAAGATCTATGAACAAAAACAACTATTTTTCTCAATGTATGGCCTATGGTTGCCTTTGCAAAATGTTCTCTTGCCGCTATAATTCACCATACATTCTTGCCTTTCCATCATGTTTTGCAATGTATTTTGAGAGCTACTGAGATTGTTGCACTTGTTTACTGTTTTTGGACACTGGATAGTGGCTAATGCAATTTGGGAGTTCTGTCTTGATCTAAGTAAGAAAGGGAATGCTTTTGTTGCTGAAGAAGAGATCAAATATGAGGATTTTCTTCGCATGGTTTACATACAACAACATGAATAGTGAAATGAAAGCGGCCGAGTTAACTTATATACTGGCTAAACATATATATATTGGGGCAAATACCTAGCAACACGCCTCCAATGTTTTTAAGTAATGACATACAACTTGCAAATTTATCATATTTTTCAAGCCAAACATTATGTGTATTTATGTTTTATTGACTGCAAACAATGGTCGTCATGATGTGAATAAAAATCAAAAACGTGTTGTAAGAGAGAATACTGCTACGAATTTTGGTAATTTTGAAAATATTCAGTACGAGACTATGAAACCATCGTAAAACACTATAGTCTTCACATAAGGCTGCTATAAAACCATTATACCTGCAGAAGAGTGAAACCATTAACTCTCGCGATATATTCAGTGGCAAGAAGGAATTAATAATGAAATTACACAAGCATTCAGTGATCGACAAAACCTTGTCTCAAATTTTAAAAGACCCTAATGTTAGCTTTAACGAAAAAGCTGCTATGATATATTGATAGAGACATTACATAACTATATATAGAAGAATCCAATCCAATCTACTGTTTGGTTGAATGATTGAATTCTCTGAGCTCACTCTGCCGTCTTCACTAACTCTATTATTTTATGTGTTTACAAATCGGGACTCCACTCGTTCACAAAAAAATATATATATAAAGAAAGCTAAAAAAAGAACAACACACATAACCTTTTACATTTCCCTTGCCTTTTGGTACATCTTTTTCAGAATCAGTACCTAGAAATTACTATATCTAGTGCTTACATACAAGCTCAAGATTTGTCAACAATGGCATACGACTTGTTACAGCGAAACAGATGATGAAGAAATGTTGTTATAATTATGTCATAATCATTTGCATCTCTTCCATATTTATATCATCGACTTCTTGATGTTGGGCTTCTCATTAATCAAATGAGACCCATCTAATTTATCTTGCTTTTATTTGGTTTCAAATCACTAGGCCCATCAGAGAATATGAACCCATTACAGGAACAGAGCTCAAAAAACTGAATACCTCAGTCAATGCTTGCCATTCTCACACTATATAAGTATATATACTTATTAATAAAAGAATGAAAATTCGGCCAAAAAAAATCCTGAACTTTTCAGGAATTGCCAAAAGAAACATGAACTTTAGAGCTGATAAAAAAAACACAAACTTTTCATTGACTTTAGAATTAATTAACAATGTTTTCGTTGACTTACAATTTAGCACGCCGTCAGCAAATTTAACACAAAAAATAACATAAAAGTAAGTAGACCAATGAATTTGAATCCAGATTGTTTAAATAAAATGGCAAGGTACTTTACCACTTTATCACTAGGCTAGTGGTACATTCATTGTACGTACTAACACATTTACTTTTATTTAGTATTGATTTTGAATATAAAAAAATTATCAAAAACTTAAAAAGATCTTTAAAATTTCTAAAATAATTCCAAAAAAAACAAATTTCATTTTTTCGGATTATAAAAAAAATTTGAAAAAATGAAAAAAAAATCGAAAAATATTTCAAAGAAGTTATAAAATATTTCGAATCTGAAAACATATAATCAGAATATATATATATATATATATATATATAAATTATTACTATTTTTAAAATTTTTTTTATAGATTCTGATTATATGTTTTTTCGGATTTGAATTTTTTTTTTCCTTTTTATGAAATTTTTTTTTTCAAATTTTTTTTTCAATTTTTACTTTTTATAATTTGAAAATGAAAAATTTCTTTTTTGGCATTTTTTCTTATAAAATAAAAAAAAAATTTAATTTTAATAAATTCTGATTATTTTCAGATTCGAATTTTTTTATAACTTTTGATATTTTCGATTTTTATTTTATTTTTCGTTTTTTTATCTGAAAAATTAAATTTTCTTTTTTTTTTGGGAATTTGTTTTTAAAAATGAAAATGTTGGAAGATTTTTGAATTTTTATAGGAAAAATAAAATTTTATTTTTACTTTTAGTTTCAAAATTAATTTTATAAAAACTTTCTTTATTTTCATATTTTTGGAATTTTAAAGACTTTTTAAAATTTTAGAGAATTTTTTATATTCAAATGAGTACCAAATAAAACTAAATGTGTTAGTACATACATTGCATTAATTTGCCATTTGATCCAAACAAACTGGGTTCGAAATCCGGTCTCTTCGTATTTTTATTTTCAAATCGTGTAAAACGAAACGACGTCGTTTTACTTAATGCCAACAGTTAACATTGGGTTAACGCTGTCTTAACTCTTGTTTAACGGTGTGCTAATCTGGTCAGTTAACCGTGTAAGTTTCTAAATTATTTAAATAAGTCAACAAAAGTTTAGGTTTTTATTGGCCAGGCAAGTGTAAATGATTTTTTTGGCAATTTCCAAAAAATTCTGGATTTTTTGGTCGAATTCTCATAAAAGAATTCTTGCTAAGGCCAACTCCATAGGTAGGTTCTTAATGAGGTTTTAACCAAATAAAAAAAAAAATTAGAAAAGAGGAGAAAGAGAAAATTGTGTCAGAAGTTCTTGTAGTTGAATTTAAAACTCTCGAGTACAAATGTCCTTATTCAATTGATCAATCTTTTTATTAAATACAGAAGTTAAATAAAAACTAAACTTTTGCAGACATGTAATTATTATGACATACGGTTATGGTCTACGTGGCTATGTAAAATCTCAGTTTCAAGTCTCCTCCGTCTGTTCACACGAGCGATCAGATCATCAGCCCTCTGGTGTAGTGAATCCATCTGCATCGGACTAAGCTTACGCCTTTTATCATCTTCGTGTCTCAGTCTATCCATATTCTCTTTTGTTAATTGTTGACATCCGATTCCCATCTTCATGTTTGCACAAGACCACCAGTCACAAGAATTGTTTGTCACAGTCATGCACTCTTTGCGTAACTCGCTAGTTGGAAGAGCAGATCTTGATCTGGAAAACATTGATTCTCCAATGAGGGTGATCACGATGAAATTTGTGAGAAGGAATAAGACCTTGGGGGTTGACATGTAAGTAATCACTCTAGGGATAGTTGATATGAAAAATCTGAGAGAAACTTGAAGCCAAAACGGGCTGACAAAAACTATAACACCAACAACTACAATAAACGGCAAGAATAGGCCGTCGAGCAACTTAAGAAATGACTTCTTGTTATATTGGGACTCTTGCATGGCCACTACCGGTTCCATGTATGCCTTAAGTAAATAAGATTTAGTTTAAATAAGATGGGAATATTGAAGAAGCAGCTAGAGGAAACTTAGAGCTAAAGGGTGAGAGTCTGGCTGAACTTGAAATGACTCGATTTTTCGGATGATATTTATAGTGCGTGCTTGCATGCTATGCAGTTTGAGATTTTATATAGTTTAAGGGTTCTTACTCGTTAAGATTAAACTAATCACATGCTTCAAACATATATTTTACTTAATTAATTTAGCTTTTTACGTAACCATGTGGGTACGACAGCACTTTCGAATTATTAACTGCTTTATCCACTATTTTGAGTGTGTTATATTTCACCAGCTTTGTTTTTCTAATGCATAATTAATTGGATATATAGGTTAGAAAGAAAAGAACCAATCCTAAAAGTTTAACTTGAAGCACGTTGAGAACCAATTCTTAAAATATTCTACTTTTTCTGCGCACACGTCGAAAGTAAACGTGCTTGTCTTTGCTCCCAACTATCACGCGAAAATATATATTAATACTCACAAGTGGAATCGAAAGTCTAAAGTATAGAACAAAGGAAATTACCGGCCTTTCGTATGAAACTTCTTTCATGATAGGAACTCGAAGACTTTGAAGACTATCTTATAATTTGCATTGCACATAATGATTGATAGAAATTGTGCTATCTCAGTTGATTTATTTTTCTTTGGAATGATTATTCAATCCTTGAAAACTGATACCATCAAATAGGAATTTATTAACCGTACAAGCTAAATCCTCCTTTACTATGTTCCAAACTTTTGATAAAATAAAATTGTCACTCTATCTGATCCAAAAAAAATTTCCGATGCATTGCGAATTTGGAAAGTCTTACCTCTCATTTCGTAACTAGAGATATGAGATCCTTGTTTATCAAATATGTGATAGTCATAGTAATATTAGCTAATGCTTCATCTATCTTTCGGGTTCGATGATTCAAAAATTGTCCTGAAATGACTTATAACAATTGCGCACCTCTCCTTTTTCAATGCATATAAACATTTTCCCTGTCTCCTTTTCGCAGCCATAGAACTGTATTTTTACTTCTCGAACATTTCCTCTGTCTTTAGGACTTTAGAAAGAACATTTAAAGCAGTTGATATAGCTCGTTCAAAGTTGCAGTATCACATTCATACATGGTTTCAATTTTTTTTGGGAAATTTTCCAAAATAGAATGAAAATTTACCATCTTTATCCCTATAGTATAAAGTTAATATTATTTTGTTCATATAGTATAATTTTATTTCATAATCTCAGAACTGACCTTTGATTAATCAAATAAATACATTTTAATAGTATTTAAATATTAAAAATGAATTAAAAATAAAAATTTAATTAAAATATATATATAATTTAAGTCGATATTTTAGGATATATTAATAAAATAATATACTCAACTTTTATTTTTATATTAATAAAAATTTTATATAAAAAATTGAATTCCAAATAATTTTATAAATAAATACATTAATAAAAGAAATAAATATATTAACAAAATATACATACATACCTTTTTTTTATAAATTGTACATTTAAATTACAAACAGATATTTCCAAAATATCGACTAAAAATTTAGTCTTTATTCAACAATTTTTAGTGTATGTCAACTATTTTATAAATTATTTAAATATCTTAACATTTTATTAAATATTTTAATTGTTTAATCATATTTGATAAATAATTTTGTATTTTAATAAAATATAATAAGTAACGCTTATATTAATATGTTTATGATATTTATATAACTAAATTCAATTATTATTTTTAATATATAATTTAATTAAAATAAAATATTCTCATGCATAGCATGAGCAATAATATTTATTATATTTCCGTGATATACACAATTGAATTCAAATAATGCTATAAATAAATATATTAACAAAAATATACATACATATATATGTTTGTAAATATATAATAGATGTTGAATATATATATATATATATATATTTAAAAAATGTGTTTGTAACGTACTGGATTACAAATATCTCTAGAATATTTTTATGACCAAATATACACTTTTTAGGAAGTTAGAATATTACAAATATTTTTATAATATGTTTCTTAACGGTAACTTCCTAAATTTTCGCAAAAATCTGTTTTTTCTATCCGTAGAAGACATTTTCTACACTGCATAGAACCAAGATAAAAATTTCATAAACAAATTCTATCTCATGGAGCCGTTTGAGTATTGTTTAGATTTTTCATTCCGAAAATTTTAGAATACTTTATAAAAGTAAAAACTGCATTCACGAGAAAAGAAGTTATCTGTAAAATTAACAGAATTCACATTCCCAAATTTAGAATTTTAATTAAAACTAGATTGTTCTGTCTAAATAAAGTAGATGAATTTATTTAATCTGGAATTCGTTTTCTACTAATCCATTTTCCGTTGAAGACAAAATCTACTTTTAGTATAACATAATTTAAAATTTTATTTATCAAATTTCTCAACCAAAAGAAAATACTAGTTTGTTTATATAGGTGTTTATAATTTCTTAATATTTTTATAATTTTTTTTCATAAAAATATTTACTAAATTTAAGAAATAAAAAGAGTAAAAGAAATAAAAGATAGACAAATATAGTTTTATATCAAAAAGACAAACATGTTAAATTTTTATTTCGTTTTGGTAAATTTCCTTCTTTTTTTTAGTTCTTTCACTTGCTTTTCCGAATTTAAATTATTTTATCGTCTCCACTGATTAAATGCTTTGCGGTAGCATGATATTTGTATCATTTGGGAGTTCGGGTGAATTTCATCCGTAAAAAGTTACATGTCTAATCTCGTCACTAGTCAGCCATTGCTTATCAAATTTTTTAAAAATGGATTCGGGAGGATGGTTGCTAGAAAAAGATGATGCTTTAATCACCACAGACGCAAGTAATTAACTGAAGAATATGGGAGACTTTTATGCCTACCATTCCTTTTTTTGTTAAGTATGTGAATATCTATCAGATAAGTAATGGCACAGAGAGATTACAAGTTTTTGATGAATCAAAATCTAGTAATCTAAGGAGCTTATCAAACACAGATGCTAAAGAGAGCCACAAAAGAACTTAAAAACACTCTAAAGCAAATGAAGTTTAATCAGTTTCACTTGGAACATGATTAAAGCTTGGCAAACTGTACTACTTCAGAACAGCAATGTCGCCTGAGGAAATCACGACATGAAACTTAATGTCGGAACCTGCTCCAAGAGAAGAAATCATTGTAACAACCGAACAACAGTCCGAGGCACGCGGACTGTCCCGAAGGCAACTCTAACGGGAAGACAGGCGAAGCAGGGGTGACAAGCGCTGCTCTGAGAATCCAAACCAACACAGAGACGCCAACTGATGAAACACTGGTGAGATACTGGCTGATGGAAGTGGAGGACATAACATCTCGACACCAGTCCTGTCACACGAGCATGCACGAAAGATGCCAACAACTGAGTATAGAAAATGCAGGAAGCTGAGGTCGATTTCCTTATGAAATTTTAAGCACAGAGGAGGAGGACCTCCCATCAACAAGTGGAAAAGGATCATAAATCATCGTAAGGCATAGACAAATTGGAGCAACTTCAGAAACCCAAATCTATCTCGACCCATCAAACAGTTTGAGTACCAAAATACCATGGTGGCTGCTTCGAATATAGAAACAAGAGAGATTTCCGTGTTGAAACCCTCAAACTTCGCCTTTACGAATTCGACTGAAAATCAATTTGAAAAAATCTGAGCAGAGCAACCGATGAAAGAGACGGAGGAAGACATGGAGGCAGCAGCTGACCGGTGTCGCAGCGGCAACACACTAAAGCTCTGGCGAACTGGTGGAGCAGAAGTATCTATAGTAACCGATAGTGCAGAGGTAACGTTGAATTCTTCGAATGCCCGTTATCTAAGCCTTCTTATATCTGTTGAATGCTCAAAGAATGCCCAGAAAATAAGGTTGCAAGAGTTGTTAAAACACAAAGCTCTAGTTTATAAATCAATAATCAAAAGTAGTGATTCTTACAAAGCCAAGATATCACCTTATATAGCTATATGAATACCTAAGTTAATAGAATAAAGGAAAACCTAAGCTTAACCGACAAAGGAATGCAAAGACATATGCGAAAAGGAAATAAGAAAACCAAAACTAATAACGATAAGGATGTATGCTACATCAGGTCCCCTCCCCTATGGAGGATTCGTCCACGAATCCTGAAAGCATTGCATCATCCGGTTCGTACTTGAATAGATGTTTAACATTGAAAACATCATGCCTGCGGATATGGGAAGGAAGGCGAAGTCTGTAGGCATTTGCATTGATCTTCTCGATAATTTGAACAGGTCCGATCTTTCGTGGCTTAAGCTTGTTGTACTGACCCACTGGGAAGCGTTCCTTAATCAATACTGCCCAAACGTAATCGCCAACAAGAAAATGAACCTCACGGCGTCGTTTATCTGCATCACGTTTGTACTTGATTGCAGTCCCCGCCAAGTTATCCTAAGCCTTTGCATGAATATTAGCTATCTCGTCAACAAGCTCCAACGCCCTTCCATGAAACTCACCGGGTTGTGGAGGAGTAGACAAGGCCAACGGACCCCGAGGAAGCACACCATAAACTACTTTGAAAGGACTGAAACCAAGACTTCGATTATGGGCATGGTTATGAGCGAATTCCGCTTGACACAGAAGCGAATCCCACGAACGTAAATTATCACCAACTAAACAACGTAACATGTTACCCAAACTCCGATTAACAACCTCGGTTTGTCCATCTGTTTGTGGATGATAAGCAGAACTCATATTTAAGCTGGTCTTGAGCAGTTTCCAAAGAAATATCCAAAAGTGGCCGATGAAACGCGAATCACGGTCGGAGACAATCGATGCTGGAAAACCATGCAATCGGTAGATATCTTGAAAGAACAAGTTTGCTACTTGAACCGCATCTGTAGACTTTTTACATGGAATAAAATGAACCATCTTGGAGAAGCGGTCAACGACAACAAAGATGGAGTCATTGCCACGTTGAGTTCGCGGAAGTCCTAAGACAAAGTCCATACTGATATCACTCCACGGTTGAGTGGGTATGGGAAGAGGAAGGTAAAGACCTGCATTAGAAGCGTGCCCTTTACCTTGCTGACAAGACGTGCATCTCGCGACGAACCGTTCAACGTCCCTACGCAAGGTAGGCCAACAGTATGAATCAGAAACGAGCTTGAGTGTTCTGTCGCGTCCCACATGTCCCTCACGGTGTAACTCCAAAATTATCTGTAACCGAAGGCTACATTCGGGGACACACAAACGATTCCCGCGGAACACAAAACCATCGACCAAAGAATAGTCTGATCGCACGCCATGAGTAAGATCCAACCAAATAGAGGCAAAGAATGGATCTATAACGCCCCGACCCGCCCACGGCTAATGGGCCACCCACGCCCGTTCTCTCGGCCCGTGGGCCCCATCCCATCTGACGGTCGGTCGTTAATTTTCCAAGGCTCCAAATCATTGTTTACTGACCCTGCAATCACCACATGATCTTTCCCCGTGTTTTGGCCTCACTCACACGCTATCGCGAATCACTTCCCGATAGGTCACCCATCCTTCCACTACTCCAGCTCAAGCACGCTTAACTCTGGAGTTCTTTCAGGATGTGCTCCGAAAAAGGTAAGTCAACTTTGGTGACATAGGTAGCCAAATCAATTCTCTTAAGCCTTTTTCACATATCACAACTCGGGATGTTACAGGATCGGTCTGATATAAATCCGCAAAGCACTCGAATCCAGTAACACTAACACGCAACGTAGAAACCAAAGCATGCCGACGACTCAATGCATCCGCCACCTTGTTAAGCTTGCCGGACTGATGCTTGATCACAAACGTGAACTGCTGTAAATAAGCTATCCAAGAAGCATGACGAGAAGAGATCTTATCCTGTGTACTTAAATATTTCAAAGCCACATGATCAGTAAAGAGCACAAACTCTTTATGAGCAAGATAGTGACGCCAATGCTTGATTGCTTGTACGATGGCATAAAACTCGATATCATAAGTGCTATAACGAGCCCTAGCACCTGCCATCTTCTCGCTGTAATAGGCAACCAGACGCCCTTGTTGACTTAAAACCGCCCCTATTCCTAACTTGCTTGCGTCGCAATGGAGTTCAAATGGGAGATCAAAGTCGGGTAGTACTAAAATAGGCGCCGTTGTAAGCCTGGTTTTAATAATCTCAAACGCCTGGGCAGCTTCATTAGTCCATACGAAAGTTGTAGTTTTCATGCAATCTGTGACGGGCGCCATTATTGCGCTAAAGTTATGCACAAAACGACGATAAAAAGAGGCCAGGCCGTGAAAACTTCTAACTTCTGAGACTGTTGTTGGAGTAGGCCAAGAGGATATGGCGGCTACTTTCTGCGGATCCACGCGAAGTCCTGTAGCAGAGACGATATAGCCTAAAAACAGAACCTCCGAGACACCAAACTCGCACTTGTGCTTCGCGATAAACAGTTTCTCGCGACGTAAGGCGATCAGGACGTCCCACAAGTGGCAAAGATGGTCGTCCATAGTCGTGCTAAAGATGAGAATGTCATCAAAATAGACGACGACAAATTTCCCAATAAACGGTCGAAGGGCTTGATTCATTACTCTCATGAAAGTGCTTGGGGCATTAGATAATCCAAAAGGCATTACAAGCCATTCGAATAAACCTTCCCTCGTTTTGAAAGCTGTTTTCCACTCATCTCCCGGTCGAATCCGAATCTGATGATACCCACTTTTGAGATCCAGTTTAGTGAATATAGACGCTTTACCAATCTGGTCCAACAAATCATCGAGGTGAGGTATGGGGAATCGGTAACGTGTTGTGATCTTGTTAATTGCTCGACTATCGACGCACATACGCCAAGTTTTATCTTTCTTGGGAATTAGGAGGGCTGGAACGGCACATGGGCTGAGGCTTTCACGAACATATCCTTTGACGAGGAGGTCCTCAACCTGTCGCCTTAACTCCTCATGCTCTTCTGGGCTCATCCGATAATGGGCGCGATTAGGTAATGCAGCATTAGGAACAAGATCTATGTGATGTTGTATATCTCTGAGAGGAGGTAAACCAGCAGGAAGCTCGTCAGGAAATAAGTCACCAAACTCGTTGATGACTGGTGTGAACTCGATGGGGATGGTGTGATGTTGTAATGGTTTCGTATCGACAGCTACTAAAGCAAAAAGAGGACACGGCTCACGAAGTTCTTCCTGAAACTGGGACTTGGAGATGATCAAAAGATTCTGTTGTGGCGTGTGCTGATGCTTAGAAACGGTAGCGTCGGTATCTGGTGATGGGAGAAGTGTTATCTTACGCCCTTGAAATAAGAACGAGTGAGTATCAAGTTTGCCATTGTGCATAACTTCTCTATCATATTGCCATGGTCGCCCTAATATGATGTGTGATACATCCATCGGAGCTATGTCACAATAAAAGGTATCTTTATAAAAAGAACCAATTGAGAGGGATAGGAGTGTACATTGAGAAACATGGACCTCGGCCCCTGTCTGCATCCAGAGAAGGCGATAAGGGTGGGGATGTGTCTCAGTTACCAGGTATAGCTTACGCACTGCTTCCTCCGAAACAACGTTTGCTGAGCAGCCGGAATCCACTACGAACCGACAAACCTTGTTTTTCACCGTACAGGTAGATGTAAAAAGTGCTGTTCGCTGCCACTCATCGCTTGCTTTAGGAGCCAGGCAATTTTGTCTTAGCATCAAGAACGTTCCAGTGTCGCCACAGACTTGTTCTTCGTCAATATCATCACCTTCGCCGTCGTCATCATAGATAGGGTCTCCATTGAGCTCCTTATCACTTTCAAGAAGTCCACGTCGTCCGTGAGTTGGACAAGCTGTTTGAATGTGACCACGCTCGCCACACGAATAACATCGCAGAGCGTTGGGACGAGATGGGCGTGCTTCAGTGTTGGAGGTTGTAGCAGGGTCTCCGATGCGAGTGTTTGGTCATTGTTCAGTGGACGTTGTTGCAGTGTCACGTCCTGTCACAGCTTTGGTATCGTCAGCTGCTACTGAAGAACGAGGGCGAGAATTACCCGACCATTGTGTAGAGGTCACACGAGTCTGTTGTTCTACCAGTAAAGCACGTTGTCGAGCTTCTGAAACAGAGCAAGGATCAAACTGTTGAAGCATATTCTGTAGTTGTGGACGTATGCCTGCGATAAAACGAGCTACTAACTGATCCTCTGAATCCTGAATATCGATTCTAGTGAGCATCTGAAAGAACTCTTTAGAGTAATCATCGACGGAGCGGGAACATTGCCGTATGATATGGAATTTCTGAAACAGAAGGCGCTCAAAGTTATAAGGAATGAAGGTCTTGCGCATGTGTTTCTTTAATTTGTCCCATGATGATATCTTCTCTTTACCACGACGAGTACGTGATAGCTTAAGTTGATTCCACCACGAGGCTGCATGACCGCGAAAACGAGTAGTGACGAGAGGCACTCGTTTATGTTCTGGAACTTCCTTGAATTCCAGGAACTCATCGACAGTGACAAACCAGTCGAGCAGTTCCTCTGGTCGTGATCCTCCTAGAAACTCTGGGATATCAATTTTAACACCAGACATCCAACGATTATTGTCGGCGTGTTGGTGTTGTTGAGGATATTGATGACGATTTTGATGTCCAAATGGATTGTCCATGTTATCGTCGTCGTGTTCTTCAAAGACAGGGTTGTTGTTGTGGCGTTGTCGTGGAGGTGGGGGTAGTGGTGTGTTTGCTGCGTTTGCTTCCAAAGCAGCTTGTACTCCGGCTTGAACTCCGGCTTGAATTGAATTAGCCAATGTTCGTCGGACTTCATCGTGAAAGTTTTCTTGAAAGTCCTCCAAGAATTGTTGAAAGTGCGTCCAATCATTGGCTGGCTCTTTGCCTGGTCTCGGCGCCATCACAAGATCGAAACAATCGATAAGAATCGACGGTTAAAGTCTCTGATACCAATTGGTGGAGCGGAAATATCTATAGTAACCGATAGTGCAGAGGTAACGTTGAATTCTTCGAATGCCTGTTATCTAAGCCTTCTTATATCTGTTGAATTCTCAAAGAATGCCCAGAAAATAAGGTTGCAAGAGTTGTTAAAACACAAAGCTCTAGTTTATAAATCAATAATCAAAAGTAGTGATTCTTACAAAGCCAAGAGATCACTTATATAGCTATATGAAAACCTAAGTTAATAGAATAAAGGAAAACCTAAGCTTAACCGACAAAGGAATGCAAAGACATATGCGAAAAGGAAATAAGAAAACCAAAACTAATAACGATAAGGATGTATGCTACATCACGAACCCTCCGAGGGGAATCTGACCCAGATCCACCTTAAGGTCAAACCCTAGATCTACCTTCAAATCGGCGCTTCCTGTTCCGATCCTACATCGCCATCATTTCTTGGAAGCTCTGTACACACCAATTGATGCGCCTCGGATCGTACAACCCACGTCCTGCTCCTTACCGACATGGACCAGACTGGTTCAGATGAACCTGGACATTAGGCGAAGGGTTACCTTGACCAGATCGCATGGGAAATGGGGTCTTTGCTATTTAATACCATATCGCATGTGAAATGAAGTCTTTGAATATTTTAAAATTTTTCAGTCAATCTTTATCTTTATATTTCCTAGGCATGTTTTTCCTCAATATTTTTATGTCTTTCTTTGACCATTGCTATTATAAATATGTAATCTCATTCCATGAATAAATAAATCAATTTTCTCCTTTTTATGAGTTTATATTCTTCTTCTTTTTTCTAGAACATTTTGTTGTTTTTTGGTGCGTAATATCCAAGTAAACAGCCTCTTTTTTTGCTGGACTTGTGCGTCATATCAAGCAGCAATAGAAATTCGGTAATATCAGCAGCCTTTTGAAACTGTTGTGCGACCCTTCAATCCATCATTTCTCATTCAAATCGTCTTAAATCATATCCATTGACAATCCGGCTGAGTGATCCTTATTTAAGGGGTATCAAGTTGTTTGAAGAATTGAAGCCATATATCGGAAAAAAATTCCAGTATAAGTTCTAAATTTTGGTTGCAACAAAAATGTCCGGGATGACCTGCAGTATTTGGAGGTATGGTCATTTCATCCCAAAGAGTATGATGCAGGAAATGGAACTCAAAGAAACCATCACGTGATTGACAAAGTAAGAGATATGCGTCGAGTGACCAAACTAAAGTGGCTCACACAACTACAATGGCTGCATAAAGGTGGTAATGTGAACTTGATCTCTATTCCACCCACATTTTCTTTTGATCCGAGAGTCAGATTTGTAGACAAATCCTTTTGAAGAGGAAGGAAATGATGCGCCTCTACAACCCACGTCCTGCTCTTTACCGCCAGACTGGTTCAGATGAATCTAGACAGTAGGCGAAGAGTCACCTTGACCAGATCGCATAGGAAATGGAGTCTTTGACTAACTTTAATACCATGGAAAATAAAGTCTTTGACTATCTTTAATTTTTTTCAGTCAATTTTTATATTTCCTAAGCATGTTTTTCCTTAATATCTTTATGTTTTTTTACCATTGCTGTTATAAATATATAATCTCATTCTATGAATAAATAAATTGATTTTTCTTCTTTTTATGAATTTATCTTTTTTTTTTGTCTAGAACATTTTCTTGTTTCTTGTACGTAATATCCAAGTAAACAACTTTCTTCTTACTCGACTTTTGCGTAATATCAAGCAGCAATTAGAGTTCGAGAATATCGGCAGCTTTCCGAAGCTGTAGTGCGATCCTTTAATCCATCATTTCTCATTCAAATTGTCTGAGATCATATTATTTTTACAATCTGGTTGAGTAATCTTAATTTAGAGTGTATCACCCATAAACTAGTTTAGTTCACCGGACCAAGCCTCGACAAAAAACTAGAGATGGTAGAAACAAGGAGGAAGAGGTGAAGGCGAGCTTTATCAAACTATTCACATGATAAAATATGTTTATAATAAGTTTTATCCTTTTTATCTAATCCAAGACTTCTCTCTAAACTGTAATAAGTTTTATCCTTTCTATATACATGTGTTCTATACAATGTTAAATGGTAAATTAAGACCATCTCCAATGGAGGATTATTTTATTCTCTATAATTTACTCTATTTATAGAGTAAAATGGTTGTATCCATCTATTTTTCATTCTATTATAGATTCATTCTATTATTGAATTAACCATTGGAATAAAACCAACTCTATAATAGAGTTACTCTAAAATATAATGAATTATAGAAAAGAAAATAGTGTTCTATCTTAGATGTCCTACAGTGCAATATCTTTTCAGAAACTGTTATTTTTGTTGTCCTTGATCTATCTTCATCTTAATTTTGAAAAGTTATATAGAAAATATATATGTCAAATCAATCATAATTGTTTTTGAACACTACGATCATAATCTTTTATAATTGATTTGACATTTTAAAAACATTTTCAAAATCAAGAGATGATAGAGCAAAGAAAACGAAAATATACAGTTTTAGATCAATCACTAGATAATGTATTATCGTAATAATTTATATGATTATTGTACCGTACGCATAAATTTAGCTTTGCATTTCTCATCATATGAAGTTCATACATAACATAATTCATAATGTTCATAAATCAGTGAAGAGTTTACGCAGAATTTTATATGTTTTCAATTCATATTTAATCCGCTCACAGAACATTTAGTAGCTTAGTTTGTACTACGCAAAAAGACAATATAACTTGGTGGAATGAAGATTGATCTTATCCACTTGAGATATAAGGAAAAAGAAAACAGCGAGTATACAAAGTGATCGATGTGCGTTTTCGTCATCTTCATCAGACAACGTGTCGTGTCGTTGCCATGCAATGATGCCACTCTGTACTCCTGATCCTCGTGTCTTCACGCTTTGTCTCATCACCGTTTAGCCCGAAATCCAATTTTAAATTCTCTTAGTTGTATTTTATATATAACGCAGAAGCAAATGATCGAGGAGAGTACGTATCCCATTAATGTGTATTGTGTTTTGATCGAAGATGGAATTGATAAACGATTTCCTCAATCTTACTGCACCTTTCTTTACTTTCTTTGGTCTTTGCTTCTTCTTGCCCCCTTTTTATTTCTTCAAGTTCGTGCAGTCTATCTTCTCAACGATTTTCTCTGAAAATCTATATGGGAAAGTTGTTCTCATCACTGGTGCTTCCTCCGGAATCGGCGAGGTTTGGTTACAATGCATTTATTCTAAAATTTCAGATCTGAGAAAGGAATACTATTTGTCTATTTATTGAATTTATATAACTATATACTACTATTATTATCATCAGCAATTGGCATATGAGTACGCAAGTAAAGGTGCATGCTTGGCTCTGACTGCCCGAAGGAAGAACCGTCTAGAGGAAGTGGCAGAGATTGCTCGTGAAGTTGGATCCCCCAATGTTTTCACCGTTCACGCTGATGTTTCCAAACCTGATGATTGTAGACGAATTGTCGATGAGACCATCTCCCATTTTGGCAGATGTAAGTCACCATGCTGACTAGTTCCTTAGCAGCGAAACCATCTCTTTTAATTAGTTACCATTCTCAAGTTTTAGGTCCACCACTTTGCTAGAAAATCAGAGAAAAAAATGAAATATTTTTATCTCAAGAATGGATCAGTAAATCTGTTTTGTTTCATTTGACCTTGCAGTGGATCATCTTGTTAACAATGCTGGAATAACGCAGATTTCAATGTTCGAAAATATTGAAGAAATAACTAGGACAAGAGCAGTTATGGTAATAGATACAGTTATCGTGATTAATATGACCCAATCTTTCTAACAATTATTTTTAATTAGAATACCGCCTAATTTTTTTCCCTTTTTGGTTTTGTATCAGGATACCAACTTCTGGGGATCGGTTTATACAACTCGTGCTGCGCTTCCGTACCTTCGACAAAGCAACGGTAAGATTGTGGCTATGTCGTCCGCTGCGGCATGGCTAACCGCCCCAAGGATGAGCTTTTATAATGTACGTCACTACATAAACACACATCTCTTAAAATTAGTGAAGCAGCTTTGCTGGACGGGCTTGTTATACTTTACGTGATTATGTTAACTAGGCTAGCAAAGCAGCTTTGTTGAACTTCTTCGAGACGTTGAGGATTGAGCTTGGCGGCGATGTACACATTACAATCGTCACACCTGGTTATATCGAATCTGAACTCACACAAGGCAAGTACTTCTCAGGTGAAGGCGAGCTAATAGTCAACCAAGACATCAGAGATGTAAGCCAAGGCTAACTCCTTAATCTACATGTACATAATTATGACTTGTATCGTTGTTGTTTTCGAAATTAGGTTCAAATAGGAGCATTTCCGGTAGCATCGGTATCAGGTTGTGCCAAGGGGATAGTGAAAGGTGTTTCCAGGAAACAAAGATACGTGACCGAACCATCGTGGTTTAAGGTGACGTACCTTTGGAAAGTGTTTTGTCCGGAACTGATCGAGTGGGGTTGCAGATTGATGTTCTTGTCGGGACATGGTACATCGGAGGAAAATGCACTCAACAAGAAGATCTTGGAAATTCCTGGTGTACGTAGTGCTCTATACCCTGAATCTATCAGAACGCAGGAAATCAAGTCGGAGTAGAGTGAGGTTGATACTTAATAAGTGTCTCACGTGGAGTCATGTTTTGTGGATGGACTTTCTATTATGCATATGTTAGTAGTATGATGTAGCTGTTTGTTTATGTCTATAAGAATAAATGAACTGTGTAGTATCAAACACCTGGAGAGTATCCAACCACGCACAACTAGCAATTTACCAACCAAGAGCAACACGGGAAAGAATAACTTTTGATTTGGTTACAGATGTTTTCAAAAAGGATATAACTCACAGTTAGTCTATCTCCTTAAGACATTGCTTAGAGCAGCACAGTTAGTCTATCTCCTTAAGACATTGCTTTGGTAATCTCAGGCCTGGGCGTTCGGTATCGGTCTGGGTGATTCGGATTTTTGGGGTTATGCTTAGAAGTATTATTCGGTATTTACTAATTATCGGATCTGATTCGGTTCGGTTCTTTCCGGGTTCGGTTCGGTTCCTTTCGGGTTCGGTTCGGATCGGATGTAACCAATGTTTAAAATTGTTGAACTTCAAAAAGTGACAAATTTTTGTTTCAAAATATATAAATTATTTACAAATCTAATTAAATATTAGTTAAACTAATTAAATTAGCTAAAAATAATTCAAAATAACAAATAAAATAAATTACAAAAATATTTTGGATAGTCAAAAATATATAAATCACCTTAAAATATATCAAAACATTAACATATTTAACTAATTTCGGATATTTTCGGATCCTAGTTCGGATTTCAAATCGGTTCGGATTATAACCAAACACCAAAGTACTAAGCTCATAGTCCCGTTCGGATATTTTTGTATAACAGTTCGGATTTGGTTTCGGTTTTTCCGGTTCGGGTGATGCTGTAAATCACCGAACCAATTAATTGGAGGCGACCTACGAGGGAGAGCTGTCTTGCTGTCCATGTCGATATGCGTTTTCCTGACTCTTTCGAACAGTGGAGCGTACGTTTTGTCAGTAACGGGAGCCCAAGATATCTCACTTGTAATGTACCCACCTCAAAGGGAAACTGAGCAAGAATTGCTTCTCTATCTTCACACAATCCTGCCAGGAATAATGTAGATTTCTCTAGACTTATCTGCAGTCCAGATATGCCTGCAAAATCTTTAAAAACTTGTAGAATCCCTTCGACTGAGCCTTTCTTCCCAACTGCAAAGACCAATAGATCGTCCGCGAAAAAAGGATGTGTAAGCTGAAGGTCTTTGCAATAAGGATGATATCCAATCTTTTCCTCATTGGCCGCTCTATTCAGTAGCTTGGAGAGAACTTCCATACAGATAACAAACAAATACGGAGACAGTGAACACTCTTGACGAAGTCCTCGAGAGCTGTTAAAATATCTGGCAAGCTCGCCATTGATCCGAACCGAAGAAGAGGCTAGTTCAATGCACTTCTTAACCCATAGAATGAACTTGTCCAGGAGTTTGATGGCAGATAGGATAGATAGTAAGAAAGACCACTGAACTGAATCAAAGGTCTTGAATATATCAATCTTCATCGCACAACGAAAGGATATAGTAGATTTGTGGTAACCTTTCACCAGCTAAAAGCAAGTAAGACAGGATCTTTGACGAAAGCTGACTGGTTCGGAGATATAAACTTCGGAAGCACCTTTGTCCTTCTCTTCATCTTCCTTTTTTTCTTCTCATCCAACAAATCTATTCTATTAAAAGAGAAACATTCTGAAAAAATCTACTTATACAAGGTTACTGCACTCTTTCATTTAACTAACAATTATTTGGTCTTACATAGTATTAGCCTATTAACAAAATATAACCATATATTTAGGTAACTTTATTTATTACACTATATTTATTACGCCACATTTAAAAAACTAATATACCAACTTTATATTTGGCATACTAAAACATGTTCTACACGATAATGTAGCTCGCGACAATATTCTATACAACACACTATATAGTTTATAATTGAGTTAAGCTATACATTATACATTTTAGATTCTACCACCATAACTATTATTATAATTTAAAACGTGATGGGCTCAAACCTATTACACAAAACAAATAGTTAAACATATATTAAAGCAAAAGCTCATATATAATAACTCTAATGACAAATATGTTTATAAAATAAAACAGCTAACAATGTTTTATTTTAAAAAATTTAGTTTCTTTATCAAAAATAAAAAATATATAATTATTGGTTTTATTTTTCTATATTTTGATAGTTAATATTCATAAAAATATTTGAAAAATATTCTTTATCAAAAATAAACAATTTTTTTGAACACTTCAAAAATAAACAATTTATAAAACAAAATTGGGGTTTTGGCTCGGGTCAGTTCGGTTTATTCGGTTTTCGGGTTATTCGGATTGGGATAGGAACAATTTAGGAACCTGACATTTTTTCAGATCTGTTCGGTTCAGATAATGTCAGGTTTCTATTTTTTATAAAACCAGAAGTGGAACCGAATTATAAATAATTCGGGTTTGGTTCGGGTTTAAAGCCAAAAACCGAAAAAATCCCGAAACCCCGAGTTAAACCCAAAAAAACGAAAAAAAAATATTCGAGTAGTTTGGGTTTTATGGAATTTTTTTATTTGTAAATTATATTTTATATATATTAAAGTTAAAAATAATTAATAATATTTTTAATATATTCAAAAATAGTCGGGTATCCATTCGATTTTCGGTTCGGTCTCGGTTCGATTTCGTTTTTTCGGATTTAGAAATATAGAAACCGCTCGAGTTTTTGTAATCTTTTATCCGGTTTAGGTTTCAGTTTTTTTTCGGTTTGGTTTTCGAGTTTCAGATAATATGCCCAAGACTAATTATGTTTATGCACATCATCGTATACAATTTCATTAGAAAAAAATTACAAAAACAAATCCACGCTTTCTAAGCGCGGATCAAAATCTAGTATTTTATTATATGGCTATATTGTTAATAACTTAATATTATCTTTCAATATATATTTTCTCTTTCGCATATATGTCAATATCCTCGTGCTCCTCTTTCTTTCTCTTTTTTTTCTTTTTTTTTTAATTCATCTTTTCATATTTAGTAAAACGATTATGTTTTTATACAATTGGTACAAATGATTTATTCTACATTATTGATCTAACATATATAATATAATTTTTAAGTTTCTCATTGCATAAACTAGATTGACACACATGCGGAGAAGCAGGGCCGTCCCTTCTATAAAGCTCGTGATGCTTAAGCTTCAGACCACGAATTATTTACACTTAGAAATAATTAGTGTCAAATGGTTAGAGAAACATAAATCTGATTTCTTATTCTGAGTTTGAGTCTTGTTTTTCAATATTGTGGTGATTTTTCCTTTCTTTTTAATATGTTCATTGTCATCTATTCTATTAATTCTTCAACATGTCCAATTGATTAAAGGTTGTGTCCAACATAAAATATAATACATCTAAATAATTATCTAGATATATTATGTAATTACCTTTATTAAAAAAATTGTAACTTCCACGTTGGTTTCCTAAATCTGTAACTTCCACCTATATGTTACGTAATATGCGGTTATTTTTTTCTTTTGGGATCCATCAGAATAAATTCAGTTCCAGTAATTATTATTATTCATAAAATAATTTTGTAATGCTTCTAAGATGTATGCATATTTTGTAAAGTCACCCTTTAATTCCAAAATATTAGTGGTTCACTACTTATTACAAACTGTGGACAACCTTACGTAGTTCAATAAATAAAAATTATATCATTTGGAAACAATAATATTGATACTTTACATTAATAAATATTATGTCCACTATAAAAATTAATGGAAATGAAATGTGGTTTAATTAAGATAATATAATACAATTTAGATTCTGATCAACATTTCAAAGAGTGAGTATATTTTTTGTTTTACATTTTCTAGAAATTCAATTTTTATATTTGTATCTTTTTAATTATATTTGTGTTTTTCTTTGTAATCATATTTGTGTAGAATATTTTTCTTAACTGATTAGTAAAAAGTTTTAATAATTTTATAAAATAGCTGGACTATTAATAGGTCATTTTTCTAATTTAATAATATATTTTATAAATATATCAGTATTAAAAAGTAATTTTTAAAAATTTAGAATTTTTTAAAATTTAAATTATTTATATTTCATTTCACATAAAATATAATTTAAACATTTTCTACAACAAATTAGAGTTACGCTATATAATTCAAATACAAATAGATTCTGATCCCCTCTTAAAAGGGCGGGTATATTTTTTGTTTTATATTTAAAAAAAAACTGTGTTTTTTTGTATAATATTTCTTCTAAATAGTTAATAGTTTTTAATCTATTTTATTAAATAGTTGGACCACACTTATATCAATAGGTCATGTTCATGTTTTAAGATCCGCGGGTATAAGTTTTGTTATGTTTGGTATAGGTCAATAGGTCGTGTTCATATGTTCACCTATACCAATAGGAGATAAAAATACTTATGTTGGACATGACTTTTATCAATTAATAATTATCTAAATATCTAATTAAAACATTGAAATTAAATTTTAAATTTATAAAAATAACAATTTAAATAAAATTGAATTATATCAATCACCTATAGGTTCAACATGCATCCTCTGGTTTTAACGGTTTTTGTGGGTTTTATCAAAATTTTAGTTGATGAATATCTCTTGAAATCCAAACCGGATTACATATTGAATCACTAGATCTATAGATTTGAAAACATATCCAAATTTTCCTGTTTCAAAATAGACAAAATCTTTACGAATTTACATAATTTTTGTAAAATTATTAATGAAATTTTACATCATAAAATATATGGTGCTTTCAAGTGTGGGGTCGAAAAATTGTTTATGTTATTAATATTTGAACACAAATATTTTAAGTTGTTGATATTTTAATATTTATTATTAATAAATTAAGAAGTTTAATTATATGATGAGATTTTGGTTTAAGTCTATTCAGAATTCAAATTTTTGTTTCAATTCATATTTTATGGGTTTTAGTTTGGGTTTGACTATCCGTTTAAATCATATAAAATTCTATAAACTAAAATATATAAATTTCAAATTAAAAATAAAAAGAACAAATCACATATAAATTTTGTAATACATGAACAAGTATCTAAATTTAACATAAAATTACTTATGTCTAAATCTTTGGTTAAAAACCCAATAAATGTGACATATTGGATCCATCTATATATTTCATTTATTTAAAAGACTATTATATCAAATTAAATTAGTAACTAACAGAAATATGATTATAAAATAAATCAAATACAAACAAATAATTTTTCAAAAAAAAAAGTAAAACAAAAAATATACCCGCCCTTTGAAGGGCGGGTCAAAATCTAGTTTTAGTTAAAATTTTATTGATGACTTCTATACTGATACATAATTTATATTTTTAAGAAATCATCTTATATATATATATATATATATATATATATATATATATATATATGTTTTAAAATAAATTATGTAGACATAACCACAAATTTGTTAATATGCTTCAGGCCACTGAATACATTGGGACGGCACTGCGGAGAAGGAGAAATTGATTCATTTTTGCCTGGAATTATCACATCTCAAACCAATTTATTATATAGTTAGTTGATCAATTTTTTCAGCTGCTATCTGTATTACGCTATTTCACCATTTTATAAACAAAGGACAAGCTATCATTTTCCTAATCTGTCAACTTTTCCATAGAAAACACTATCGATCTCTCTTATCTATTTTCAAAGTTAGTCGTTCAAAGTGTTCGAAGAATATTGACTCTATTATCTAGTGATGCATAAACAGTTTAAAATGGTTTTACTCTGGAAATCTGGTTCGGAAAATCCCATTTTATTTCAGTCAAAAAAAATCCCATTTTATTAGAAGTGATTTCAAAAGTTACAGAAATAAATATCATATATCGTGACTTCATGGTTGTCTACGAAAATGTTTTCAACATAACTTTCTACTTATCTATTTACTTACGAACATTTACATACTGATCGTGAATTTCAATTTAATTTTCCAGCTCCTACATATACAAAGTCAAAGTTCCACTCAATAACAACACTTTAAGTCGTGACAATCCTTTATCGTTTACTTTGAAGACTTTTGAGTCGTAGTACACTTGGTCAGGCATACAAAGCCAAAGTCTTTCCAGAAATTATTTCTAATCGTTGGAAATATCATGTGTCTTTTACTTCGACCCAATAGCCATATATAGTAGGAAATTGCTTACTAGAAAACAAATATGCTGAGTAAAGAACCACATATTTCTATTCCAGGCGTAAGTATATACCAAGAAATAATTCAATATTTAAAATTAAACCTTTGGAATCTGCCAAACACACTTGAATAGAAAAATAAAAATGTTCAACAAGAAAGAAAAGACCGAAACTTACATAGAAAATTAGTTGCCTGATAAGTGCTCATCTTCAAGTTGTCCCGTCCCATCCCGTCCCGTACCGCACGGGCTCATCTTCAAGCAAGTCAGGTACGCGCGGACCGCAGTCCTCAAAATGGCCGACCAAACCCGTCCTGAAAAAATGTAAGCCTTTGCGGGTCGATTGTTTTATTTGCATGTTCTACCTTCTTCCTCTGAAAGACACAATCTGAGTTTTTTTAAAGGCAATTTTGAGCTGTTCCTTCAACTACATGACCTATCTAATAAAACATGATGATGATATAAGGATATGAATGAAAAAAAAAATTCAAATAGAAAAATTTAATATTCTTGAGCTGTTTCTCCAGCTTTGTTACCTAGTCGCTTTAATGGAAAACCAAGAATCAGTAGAAGAAGACAATAAGACAAAAAGACATATGTTCTCCATTAATAAGGTCTTTGCGCATTGCGCAGCTGCGAAAGAACAAAAGTGAGTTGTGTTTGTTGAATTTTCATAGGTGCATATCAAAGACGAACGGAAAACAGGTATTTCATACTTTAATAAGTATAATATATTTTTTTACAAAACCACTAGAACTCAAATCGTCATCAGCGGAGTTCAAACCATCATCGCTGGAGTTCGAATAGTAATTGTCGGAGCTCGAATTGTTATCACCGTAACTCCCTTCATTTTTTCAGGGGAAGTTACACGAATCACCTTCTTTTCACTCGCTCTCTTATATTGTTTTCAGATAAAACATGAAATGAAGAAAAAAATGCGGGTCCATGTAATCCCGCATGGCCCGCTTCGTCCCATTTCGTAAAAGACCCAGTCCCACAATAACCCGTCCCGCGAGGTCCGCTAATTTGCGGTCTTAGAAAATCTCGGCCCAATCTCATCCCACAATATTCTTTTACCGACCAGACCCGTGGTCCAGGTCCACTATTGCCATCTCTAAGTGCAAGATACAACACAATAATAAAATAAAACGTAACTTAATGTAAATCAATGGATATAAATAAACACTTTCTACTTTATTAGAAATCACTTAAATAATATTTGTAAGATTTGTTTAATTAGCTTTACTTGATTCTTATAACACCCTAACAATCAATAATGAAAGATTTCTAAGATATCCAACTTATGTTTCTTCGTCGCTTGCTACATCAACATCTAACTCAAGATGATCACAAGAACACTTTCAACAGATTTTTTACTTTTCTTTTATAAAATCAGCTTTAACTGTTTTCTTTGGTCAACACTTTTATAAAATTTTCTTCTAAACACCACTTAAAATGATACGGAAAGCTGTCTTCTCGATTTTTCATGGACCTCTCGGTTACTTTATAGTGATCTATAAGTTCCCAAAAATCCAATGATCTTCAAAGAGATTCATGAACAATTTTCACATTTCCTCCATATCATTTTAAGTGGTGTTTAGGGGAAAATTTTCTGTTTCAAAATAATTGAGTTTTCATTGTTTTAGATAAAATTTAATATCATTTGAACTTTGTGACCAATTACAAAATATTGAATCTTTTTTTTATTGCTTGAATTAGTTTCGTTAATGATAGTTTTATGTAACCAACATAAATTGTATAGAAATTTGTATTTTCTTAATCTATGTGTAAAAACCTTAAAAACCACTTAAAATGATACAGAGGAAGTATATACAGTTTTTTTTTTGGAATTGTACTATTTTTTGTTTCAAGGGATAAACTTTCCCTTCAAGTTTATATTTTTACCCATGATCTCTTAAGCGGTAACTTTCTTCTCGATTTTACCCTAATCCAGCACAGCATAGTGCATCCATATGGTTCCCCCACTATACACGCTTACTAGAACACTGTGACACTAACTACGTCAGCGGCCGCTGACATCGACAACTTCATCAAAGCATAAACTTTCTTTTTTCAAGTTTATCTTTCTCCAATTCGACATCTTGCATCCATGTGGTCTCTCCACTCTGAATATGCCTTATGGGATTTGAAATTTTAATTTTGTTTTATTTGAACAACTATTGAAAACTTGTTTTTCTCTGTGTAATACTAGTATTTATATGAATACTAGGTAAGATTAGTATTGGATCTGGATTCGGAAGATTATACGAGTCTCTCTCTATTCTCTCTGACATCTCACTAGAAACTTCACAAAACAATATCCGTGTTCGGTGACCGGTGGTTATCACCGCCGGTTACCATTTTCTTTTTGTTTTTTTGATGTATATACTTCGCTTGGCGAATCCTTTCTTTCGCGTTGGCGATTTGGATTAAAATTTCGCAAGGCGACTTTTGTTGTGTTTTTCAATCTTCAGTCGAGTTGGTGTTCAAGAGTTTTTCATCTTCTGCTCTCGATTGAGTTTGAAATGAATAAAGTTTTAAATCAAAGTCTTTCACTCAGTTTTTATTTTCATCCCGTTCAATTATATGTCAGATGTTTTTCTTCACCGTTCACTTGAATCTCTTTCTTAAAAGTATCAGTCTCTGCTTTCTTAAAGCCTTTAGTGGCTGTTATGGCAGAGCATCTTGGATGAATGAAGATCAAGTTTGATGGATCTATTGAGTTTTATTTGAAGCGGATTCAGAAGAGTTGGCGCCTTCGTAGCGGTCCGACAAAGAGTCTACCTTCAACCAGACTCATGCTTCCACTGATGTACTTCCCGGTGAACCAAAACCTCTCTGCCTATGTAGTCACGGCTTTAGTGAAAGGCAATCTCATCCAAGTGGTTTGAATCCGGAAGATCTTGCCTTTGCTTAATGATTTGGATTCTCTTTCATCTGGCGGAGGAGTAGACGGCGAGATCTCCGATGAAGAAACGGTGGCTCATCTCAACAATTTCCAAGAATGACACGTTGCCTCTACGTTGAATAAGAAGATCAAGACACGTGTTTTTTGTGTTTATCTAAACTTGTTGAGTAATTTTGGGCTTCTGTATTGGGTTTAATGAGTGCAAATCACTTGTAAACTTTGGGCTTATAGCCATTTAATATTATAAAGTTGACAAAAAAAAAAAAAGAAGGTAAGATTAGTATTGCTAAAACTATTTTTTATTTTGTTTCTTATAAACTAGTCGTACATTACAACTGGAAACACATGTTAATCGACTTA
This sequence comes from Raphanus sativus, assembly GCF_000801105.2. Taxonomy (NCBI): domain Eukaryota; kingdom Viridiplantae; phylum Streptophyta; class Magnoliopsida; order Brassicales; family Brassicaceae; genus Raphanus; species Raphanus sativus. Next base: position 9,090,240 of record NC_079512.1, on the reverse strand, counting down.
CATTGACTGTAAGACTAAGAAAACAAAAATTTAGCTGGTCAAAGCAAAATATATCATATTAGCTTATAATCAAATAATTTACATAACATACTACACATATTTTTAAGTCACATTGTAAAATAATTGACAACTTAAGATGAAAAGCTACAAAATATAGTTTGATAAATTTTTATTGCGTAAAACACTCAGAAACATGTGTAGACAGTCTAAATGGAATGTAAAACTAGGAAAAAGAATTAAGTGCATGTAATACTAATTTAACTGAAGAAGAAGAAGAAGAAGAAGAAGCTAATGCATAAGATAAATGGTTGAACCGGTAGATGGCTTTCGAAAGGAGGAAATAAAGTGTTGATCAAATCAATCCTATTAGCTCTCCCGATATATGTTATGTCTACTTTTTTGTTCCCTTTGGAGATCTGTGAAAATTTAGCAAGTGCTTTTGTATAATTCTAATAGAATTCAAATCCATCAAAGAGAAAAATCCATTGGGCAAAGTGGGAAAAAGTCTATTTACCCAGAGAGGAGGGTGGGATTGGTTTCCGAATGATCCACGAGTTTAATCTGGTTCTATTAGCAAAACAACTATGGAGGTTAGTACAGCACCCCGATTCACTGGTGGCTAGAATATTGCGGGGAAGATACTACAGAATGAGTTCGCCATTACAAACAATTTCTGTAAGTAGTCCTTCATATGTGTGGACCAATATCTCAGCAGCTAGGAAATTATTGTTATTGGGAATCATGCAGAAGATACACTCAGGATATGATGTCAAAGTTTAGGAGGATCCTTGGATCCCGACAACACCAGCTAGAACAGCCCGCCCATTAGCCCCGGACTTAAATCCAAACATGAGAGTCAGCAATTTCATTAACCAAGACTCAAAGGAGTGAGATGTTGGGCTCCTAGAGAATTATGTGGCCTCTGAAGATATACCTTTCATAAGGAGTTTGGCCATAATCTCAGCTCATCGCCGTGACTTTCTGTTGGAACTACACGAAGAATGGCCATTACACAGTCAAATCAGGTTATTGGGTAGCTCGCAATATATTGAAGCATGAGGATGAGAAGGAGATATTAGAGCCTAGTGTTACAAAGCTCCAAGCCTTTGCTTGGAAGATAAAAGCTCCACAAAAAATATGTCAACTTATATGGCAATTGATAATAGGTCATGTGGCAGTAACAAAGAATCTCATAAAGCGTAATATGAGATGTGCTAATTATTGTCCAAGATGCGGAGAGCCAGAAGAATCTGTTACTCATGCAATCTTTGAGTGTCCACCAGCTTTACAAGTCGGGGCTTTGTCTTTGACGCTAACATATCCGAATATCTTTCCTCTCTCGAGTATCTATGCGAATATGGATTCTCTTCTGGAGGAAGAATATCATTGCACGTCCAGATTTAGATAGATACACTTATCCCTGGATAATCTGGTATATATGGAAGGTCAGAAATGATAAACTCTTTAGAGGAATTGACCGGAATCCTTTGGAGCTGGTTCGATATGTAGAAAGTAAGTGTCAAGCATGGTACTCTGCAAACGAGATGGTGCCAGAAATCCCTCAAGACCATAGTATTGATGAACCTCAAGTCTTAAGCTTGGGTAATATTTGTCTGATAGACGGGTCTTGAACATCAGTAGCACAGTTTAGCGGGTGTGGATGGGCTTTGATGGATAGCTTCGGGAAAGCTCAGCTTATGGGGACACGTAATTATATTCGAAAAGAGACTGCTTTTCATTCAGAACTTTAAGCACTAAGATGGCGACGGAGAGTATGTTGCAATATTCGACTTGTCAAAACTTTGGAATGGATTGTAAAAATTTGATTGTTATGATCGAGAAATCCCATGCTTGGCCAAACTTTTCGATAGAATCGGAAAGGATAGCAAACTCTATAAATATGCTTCACGGAATTCAAGATTACTCAATACCACGAGCACAAAATCAAATTACAGATTTTTTTGCTAGGACCGCGAGATCTTCTCATAAAAAGCTACATTTTATTGGTTGTTCTGTTCCGATCTGATTACCCAGACCACTTCAAGTTTCAGTAATAGAATATCATTTCGTTGTCAAGAAAAAAACACTGTAGCCAATAAATATTAGGCATAGATACAATTTTTTAAAGTATCTTCTCAGAGAGATGTCCCTCGAAATTTCCTCTCTCACAAGCATTATATATATACAACTATTTCTTGCTGAGGTACATATACCAAACTGGAAGATAATGAAGATAGTAACCCGTTTGATAATGGCAGATCATGATTGTGAATCACTTAGCTTGGTTTCTTTCCTACTCCTTGTTTTGATCACCGGTAATCTTCACTTCCTTTTAGTATTTTGTTCATATTGTGCGCCCTGCTTTGTTATCTGCTTCTTCTCTTCTGGCATCTGTTTTTTTTTCATGCATGTTTACTTCATTATGTTTCATTATGAATTTAAATTCTCGTTATTCTGGGTTATACAATATGTTTAAAGCCCGACCATCCCAGATGTCGGACCACATGTGACCGGGTTAGGTTTCACTCAAACTTAAATTTTCTTTTAAACTGAAAAACAAAACAAAACAGTTAACTCATTTTATAAAATCATAGAGTTGAGTTTTATTTCAATCAATTTTAAAATAAAAATAGAGTAATGAAAAAACTACTCTATTTTATAGAGTAAATCCATGAAGTAGGGCAAAATTATTATTTTTTTACTTCAAACTCTGTTTTAGAGTGATATATTAAGTGAAAATGGTGATGTACTGAGTATCGTTAAATTTAAAATATTTACATTATTTTCTTAAAAATTTTCATTTCAACTTATTATGTACATTTCAGAATTATCCTCGTGTAAAAAAAATAATTATCCTTGAAGGCTTTTTAACAAAAGAAAAAAAAGAACTATCCTTGGGTAGCACCAAAATTAATAATATATAGCATATATTAAGACAAATTGATATCACAAAATAACATATAAAACTAAAATATATCATTCATTAAAAAATTAATTCATCCATAATGAAAATATATATAATAAAATATTTTTTAAAAAATATATATTAAAATAAGGAAAATTTGGAAAATACATTCAAATGAAATTGTATTTTGAAAAATACACTGATTATTATTATTTTGAAAACTACACTTATCTATAAGGGAACTGACTAGAGAAACCTAATTAGATATTTATAATAATTTTAATCTAAAATTGAAATTTATATTTAAAATTCAACATTTCCATGTTTTAAATTTTGTACAAAACTCTGTCTCATACCAATCAAGAGAATTCTAGAGTCTCATTTTACTTTTGCATCTATCTACTCCGATTGATTCACAGTGGTCCTATTTATCTATCTTGTTATCATGTCAAATTTCCGTGGTCGCTTATTTAGTATTCCCAAGATTCGTTGGTTTGATTTGGTGTAGTCTTTTCTTAGGTGGAAGCCACAAACTTATCTTTTTATTCTTTTTTTTTTTTGCAAATGATAAACTTTTATTATTTTTTTTAGAATATTGAATTTTACTGATATTTGTTACGCAGCTGGTAAAGTGAATCAATAATAAAAATCGTTTTAGTAAAGAAGGCTACAAACGGTTAAAAAGAATTTCTCTTTCCTCTAGCTCTGCCTTCTTTCTAAGAAAAAACAAGAAAAGTTCTCACCGCCGTGTTCTGCTTCTCCGGCCGACGGGGCCGGTTCTCTCAGCCGCCGTCGATCCGGCCACTGTTTTTTTTTTCTTTTATTTTGCTTTGCATGTATATCACGGAGGGGAGTAATCGGTTTTCTCCTTCGCTTTTGACTCTGGAGTGAGAAGCTTCGTCAGTTCTCTCACCGCCAGCTTAGACTCCGGGAGGTAGAGGTTTTCACAGCCTTGCGTCTCCGGCTTCAGGGTTTCAATCGGTGTGGTCAGGAGGTGTTATTTCGGGTTTGGGTGGTCAGACTTCTCGCGGTGACAGTTTGGAGGAGATCTCGAACTGATCGATGAAGCTCTCCGAATTTGAAGCCATGTCGAGGAAGTTGACCGGAAAGGAAGTTCGAGTCATCTTCAATCTAGTGTTTGGTGGCTTGGTGGCTCTGGAGGAGACCGCGATGTTATTCGCTTCGAAGCTCTCCGCTAATGGAGCACGGCCGTGGAAGATGCAGGATTCTGGTGAAGTGTCTGGCGGACCGTCGTTTGGTTCGTTGGCGGTGGAGAGGGATCGGTTTGAGTGACACGTGTTTTCCTCATTGTCGAGGGTAAAACAAGTGTTTTAGTCGTGGCCGCTGTAGCCTTTTAGTTTAGTGGGCTTTGTAGTTTTAGTTCTTTTGGCATGGGTCTGGTTATGGGCCTCAGTTTGTAATATCGGTTGGGCCCAGTCCAGTTGGACTTGGTCCTTTTAATAATATCATACTAGATAGGTACCCGCGCTAAAGCGCGGATATTATTTGGCGACTAATCTTCAAAATATATAACTGAGATTGGATTATATAATTCAGATTTATGGTTTATAATTTGTGTTATATAATATGTGGATACAATATCGTTTTGTTTTCTCTTTGACATATATATATATATTATTTTATTTACATGTAAATAATTAATTTTTGTTTAATATGTGTTGTACATAACATTACTTTGTACAATGTATAATGTTTAATGTGTAGTAGTTAATTGGTTTGGCTTATAAGAAAATTAACCTATACAATATTTTTATATTCTTAATAAATTTTAGAAATTTACAATTTTACCAGAGAAAAGAACATTGTTTTAGTGATGGAAGTTTAATGTAATTATAACAGAAGAGAAATTGATTTTGGTTTGGATGCCATATTACAAATACAAATGTGTCACTATAAAGAAGAGAAGAACATGATATTAATGGATGAAAATGTATCGATATGAGCTGATGATAAGCAAATACAATTTTGTATACCAGTTACCAACCTGATGTCCATATAGAGACATTATAGAAGAATTTCTATAATCAGAGTCGTGTATTATTTGACCAGGCCTAATCTAATTTAATAAGGCGTTGGTTTAGTAATAACCGTATCAGCGTTTAGTGTCGTTGGTTTAGTAATAACCATATAGAGACATTATAGAAGAATTTCTACCACCACCTTGGTTTAGTTTTAATGAAACTTTTAAGTAGCATTAATTAGATTGTAACATTTTTAAAAGGGTCCAAAAGTTAATAACAACTTGTATCAGTAGATAAAAAATAGGACCCTAAATTAATAGATTAGATTAGATGGCAAAAAAAAAAAAAGTGAATCAATAATATGGAATTGTAGCATATCCTTACCCATACGTAAGAGATTCTAAATGTGGAACCATTTATTTTGGAGAGTCAAAACTGATAGAGATATGATCCCCTATATATTAAAGAAGAAACATTTGAAAAATTGTAACATAAATTTTGTAATAATTAAAAAAGATCTCATGCTTAGGTGTCACTCAATTAGATATTCAATTACATTCAATTGAAAAACAAGTAGGTCAACATTCGATTTTTATATGTCGTTAGATACATTCGTTGGTCAAACTATATGATATGATGATGATATGATATGATATTTACGATAGAAGCATTTATGATTGTTCAGCTATATATAATTACTATCTTTTTTTCTTTAAATAAAACCTACGGAATTACCATAAATGAATAATATATATATGACAATTAATGATTCTAATAATAAAGATTTGATAACAATTTATATCTCCTCAATCATTTTTGTTTAATTTTATATTATTAAAATAAATTAAATAATCAAATTAGCTATAAGATTAAATTTTAGATTTTTTCGTATATGTTATATTTTGAATTTAAGAAAACGACAATAAATGACTAAAACTATTAAAATTATTATGTTAAAAATTAATGATCAATGGTTTAACATTTTTATCATAAAAAGATACTTATGATTTCAAAACCATATGAGTAAAAAGTATCATTATAAAACAAATATATATATATATATATATAGATTAAACTATATGCCATATAAGATCACATGAATATTTTAATTTCAAAAAGTTCAATGAACTTTCAAGAACATTTATAAATTATAAACTTAATAAATTTTTAACATTGAAAATTTTGTTATCAATGATTTAGATATTTTGTTATAAAACGATATGAATGATCATAGAACCGTATGATTATAAAATATCATTTAATAAATAACTATATAAAATATACTATATATAAAATATACTATTCTTAGAAAAATAGGTTGGTCCATCTTAACTTATATTACACTTTTTATTAAACTAATTATCGAATTGATAAATAATGTACAAAAAAACAATCTCGCACTTTCCTTAAATAAAAACTACGAAATTACCTAATATGATTAACGTATATATGAAAAATTAATTATTATGAACAATAAATATCTGATAACAATTTTTGTATCTTAGTTCTTTTTTTTAATTTTATATTATTAAAATATATTAAACAATCGATAATATGATTTTGTTTTGGTATATACCATACAAACCGAATGGATGTGATTTTATAAAAACTGTAGGATTTAGATATGATTTGATTTATAACCGATTAAATTGAAACATGTAAATATGTATATATTTATAATGACGCATAAATATCTATATGTTACATGAGTTGAACTATAATTATATTTTGTAAATCACTTGAATCACTTGAATTATAATTAAGTAACAATTTATTGCAATTGATGCTTTTTATTTTTTTAGTCTTTTCGATCTTTTGAAATAAAGATTATAAATTTGATGGACAACAATTATGTGAAATTCTTTACAACTTTTGTTATCTTTAAACAAACAAAGTTGTGTTCAATCGAAAACATATTAATTTGATGAACACTAAACATGGAAGAATATAATTTTTTTCTTTCATGCTTCTATTTTTTTTTTTCAAAATTTAGAGCTTTGATATTAATTTTAGATTTGATTATTTTATTAGATGATATAAGCCTTTTCATTTTTTATTCTTTTATTTAAATATATATAATGTTTTTTTTCATAAATGATTTTTTTGTTTCATTTTTCAAAACATAATAAAATAACAACTTCGTTCCGGGAAAGGTGCGGATCTTATCCTAGCTAAGTAATATTCCTATTCCGGTCTTCGAGACATGAAAAAGATGATTTAATGACTTCTACATGTGGCAGCCTGGCCCTGGACTTAACCATCTGTAACATTTGAGTTAGAATGTCTCCTTTTCAACCCTCTGTTCTGCCTGACTCAGTCTTTGATGACAAAATCGTAACATTTTGTAACATTTGATTTAATATGAATATTATGTAGCTAAGTCATTAGCTGTGTGTGATAGTCAGAAGTCATTTTAGCTGATACGAAAGCGGATGTCACCAGTATATTTTCTTTCTGTGGATCTGCATCAGATAAATTAGAAGCTCCAAACAAATGAATAGAATAAATACATTATTAATTTCTTTCCATAATTAAAAGAGATTTATATATTTAAAAAATTTAATAATTAAATTTTTAAATATTGAAGGATTAAATATATCACCTCTAGTAAACTAATAAATTTATTTGTGGCTTCAAATTTTAACTTTATTTATTAAAACATGGGCAAAAAGTCTTACTATATATGAATAAGTATACTTTTCAATAATATTAAAGGCAATATATTTTTCAAATTTAAAATCCTAAATATGGTATTTTGAAAATTATCCAAAATTAAATTAGTGTATATTTAAAATTTGAAAATATTTTTTAAAATTGATTAAAAAATATTTCCAAAAGCAGATTCAATTTAGGTTATTTCCAAAAAAAAAACAGATTCAATTTGGGTTCCAAGACATTTTTTTCAGACTCTTTCTTAGGTTCACCCCCTAGGGTTTATAATTTAGAAATTAAAATTTATCCAAGGGTTTAGGGTTTATCCAAGGGTTTAGGGTTTAGGGTTTAGGATTTAGGGTTTATGGTTTAGAGTTTAGTGTTTTAAGATTTAGTGTCTAGTGTTTATAATTTAGAGATTAAGATTTATCCAAGGGTTTAGGATTTACCCAAGGGTTTAGAGTTTAGGATTTAGGATTTAGGGTTTAGGGTTTAGTATTTTTTTTACGGTTTAAAAGTTATTAAATTTATTTTTAAAAATTCGTTTTTTTATCAATTACAATTTTTTCTATATTTAAAAAACATAATATAACTTGCATTTACTTTATTTCCTTTTATAAAAGATATTAAATCTAAAATAACAGAATACTATTGGTTGGTGAACCTAAAGGTTCATCCTAGGGGGTGAACCCAAAAATAACTCTTTTTTCAAGATTCTTTTTTCCTAAATTTTTTTGTTTAAAATTTCATTTCTAAATTCTATTTTTACCGATAAACATACACTTTTAAAATATCTTCTGATATATATATATATATATACACACACATATATGAGAGTGTTCTATTAAATTTTAAATTAATTTAATTCATTATATAGTTATGATATATTTGTCTTTAAATGAATTATAGTTGTGATTTTAACAAATCTTGTGTGATATTTTTAGACAAGTATTCATTATAATTAAGGTTTTTAATATTATTCCATTAGATAATTATGGTTATTTTAATATTTATTGGATATAATTTATTTTAGATAAGTATGTAAAAATATAATTTATTTAAAATTTTATCTCATATATCTTTATAATATTATTTGAGAAGTCAGTTTTATATTTGTCGTGCTCACGTTAATTCTCATGACGGTTAATTACTTAGTTACCCTTAAAAAAACAAAAATATTATATATGATTGTCATTAATAACAACTATTTTTCCTTAATAAAACTTAAAAAAACTTTTTAATTAAATTTTCCTTTTTACAAAAGCACACAAAAATAAGAAAAGGAATGTTTTAAAATGTAGTTTATTTATATGAAACCATGTTTAATTTTCTTGCCGTTTATCTTTTCACAAAGAACATAAAAATCTAGTTTTGTTTTTAAATTATTTAATTTTTTGTCATCTAAAAAAATATTTACTTATATTTATAAAAAAAAATTCACAAAACAAATTGAAAAAAATAAAATAATTTAGACATTTTTTCTATAAGATAATAATATTTTATTATGGACGTTTTATCAAATTATTAATAAGAAAATAATTTAAAAACATAAACTCATCCATCTAATATCATATTTTGTACAAAATTTAATTACATTTATAGGTAATCTTAATGAACTAAATTTTATACCTAAACACCATTATTGATAATGATTTTGTTTTCCTTTTTAATAAAAGTTAAATTTCTTTTTAACTTAAATTTCCTTTTTCAAAAAAAGAAAAACTTTAATCACATTTTTATAATGGCACATTAAAATAGAATTAAATATTTATAGAATATAAAAGATTGATTATACATAAAAGAAAATTATTTGTATTTTTATTCATATTTGTCCAAAAATATAAAAAAACAGAAATATCTATCAAATTTAAAAATATAGACTTATATATTTTCTTGAAAACATATATAAATTATGAATAAATATATTTATGAACCTAAGGAAAACTAGAGAAAAAAAATTAATCAGCAAAATGATTTTAATTTAGTCTAGTTATAACCAAAACATTATGATTAAAATGATATAGTCCAATATACCAAAATACAAATAACGAAACCAATCAAAATATGAAAATTAAATAAACCAATTATTACGACATATCTATTTTATATATATTCATATATGTGAATAAATTTTCAATATATTACAAGTTATGTTTATTAAATGCATATCTGATTTATTTTTATTTTTTTCTATTTTTCTAAAACAAGATATATCAAATTATACAAAATTTTATGAAACATATTTACAAATATAATAGGATAAATTGAATTACCTACTAATAAGATAATTTTAAGCTGATGAAAATATCATCATTTATTTAACAGAATATATACAACTAAAAATACCAAAATGAATAGTTGAAATAATAAAAAATATCATACTTAAAATTACATATTTAATTAAGATAGAAGCATAAAGATACTTAATACATTTTTTTATACATACAAATAAAAAATTACTTAAAACATATAAACAAACAAATTAAAATACTTATTTGTAAATGTTTATTCCCGTGTATGAGCACGGAAGAATCACCTAGTATATATATATATATTAATTATGAATAATATTTACTTCTAAAATTATACTATTATCTGAAAGACAATTAATTTATATTTTGTAAAATAGTCTTGGCGCGGACAGAGTATATTTAAGCGAACCTCCCTAGGGTATCCCTGAAAACATTGTTGTCACAAATATAGCTTTTTTTTTTTTTTCCGTCAATGAGATTTCATTAATAATAAAAAAGAGGGCCAAGCCCATACATATACCCATTACAATCAAAGCCCAACCACTACCGGGCCACAAAAGTTGCTCAATTGGGCCTAAACCACACGGCCCAACTTGAAACAAACCCTAGAACCTCTCCACGAGTCTGCAGCCGCCTCGCAAATCGAACTGATCCAAGCTTGGACACGTGTTGCCATCCTCGGCTTCAAGGGGACACGTGTCGTGAGAGCATCTCGCCGGCACCGCTTCTCGACTCTTCATCGCCGGAAGACTCGACCAACGACACACCGGAACACACCGGATCATCATGTCTCCGTCGATCTTCCCGACAAGCCTCTTGACCACCGTGGGTCTCTAAAACCGAAGAGAATCAATCGCCACCGTGGCGAGATCTCATCCACCACCGTTTCTCGCACAAGACCCAGAAGATAGTTTCACGAGCCACATCGCTTTTACCGCCGTGGAGCTTCCTCCTCCACCGACGAGAACACCAACCAAGAACACAAAACGCAAACTAAAAACTAAAACATGATGAAAGACGAAACCCTAAAAACCTAGGGACCATAACCCAGCGAGATAAGGCTGTGTAAGCCCTCACCTCCCGGTGACTAAAACCGACACGGCGGATCTGTCGAAGAATCCTCCTCACGGTGACAAAAGACCGGCGGCGACGGATCTGTGAAAGCTTCCGTCTCCCGGAGATAAAACTCAAACTACTGGTCTCTTCACCAAACCATCCTTTCCGCAACCGCGTCGTGACTTCACGAACAGGAACACCTCCTTCGGCGACTGACCAGAGCTCCGACAGGCAGAAGACGGGGGAGACATGGAAGAGACGAAGGCCCACTATCTTTACTGCATGACAGACCGGCTCCGGCGACGGCACGGACGCTCACGCGCCGGCCGAACGCCGGAACCAATTTCAGATCTTCTTTTCTCTCTTTTCTCTCTCTTCTCTCTGCCAGTTGCCTAAGCTTCTCCGTTTCACAAATATAGCTTCTAACGAACAAAATAACTAAAAAGTTTTATTAAAGAGGTAAATACACATTTATATTTTTAGGATTAACTAATATAAAACTTAGGGTTTAAAGTGAAGGAATGAAGTTTTGGGATTGAGGTTTAAAATTTATAAAATAAAAATAAATACTAAAAATCTGAAAATAAAAAAAAATTAAAATATTTTCAAAAGCATTTTTGAATTTCAAAAAAGATTGAAAAAGTCTTTGAAAAATAAAAGATTTCGAACAAAAAATGATTAATAAAAAAGTTCAAATTTGAAAATATATAATTTGAAGCTATAAATTTTTTCTTTATTTATATGTTTTTTTATTTTTGTATTATTTATTATTTTTATTTGTATTCATATAGCGAAAGTATAAAAATCCTTTGTCTATTAAATGAAATATTTTGCTCATTTTCTTCTTTGAAACTATTTTTATGACAAAAACATAAAAAGTCTATATAAGAAAATTTGTGCTAAAAATGTCTATTTAGGAAAATTGTCCTATATCAGTACTTAAATTGTTATTCGGTTTAGTTTCAAATCAAGTTTTAAAAACATTATGAAAAATTGTCTCAGACTCTCAGTTTTGGCTTTGTTTGACGAACATGTCAAGGACTTCTAGAAATTCTATACGAACAAGAATGACATTTTTTATGATCCTTTTGCATTTACTATAACAATCTAACGAATTTGTTTCTTTTTTGTGTGCTTTTATTTTCTTGGGTGGCAGCCATATCTGTGGCGGGAGGTTCTCTGGACAGTGATAGAGAAGTCTTAATAGACCTAAAAGTGTACCTCGAATCTCATAACCCAACCAACGGTGGAATTTACACGGCGTGGAAAATCGAGGAGCACGATGTGTGTCAATGGCCAGGCATCACATGTACGCCTCAGAGAAGTAGAGTCACAGGGATCCATCTAAGCGAGTCCCTCATCGCAGGTGGTCTATTTGGTAATTTCTCCGCTTTAACGCAGCTCACATATCTCGATTTATCTAGGAACACTATTGGAGGTCCGATACCAGATGACCTGAGCCGTTGTCAAAAGCTAAAGCATCTGAATCTTTCTCATAATATCATTGAAGGGGAGCTTAACTTAACTGGGTTATCAAATCTTGAGGTTCTTGATCTATCAACGAATAGGATTGCAGGCAGTATTCACTCTAGCTTCCCGTTGTTCTGCAACAGCTTGGTTGTTGCAAATCTGTCGACAAACAAATTAATGGGTAGAATCGACAAGATCTTTAGTGGATGCCGGTATCTGAAGTACGTCGACTTCAGTACCAGTAGATTCAGTGGAGAGATAGGGGCTGGTTTGGGAAAGCTGGTGGAGTTGTCAGTTTCTGAGAATTTTCTCTCCGGGAATATCTCAGGATCAATGTTCAGGGGGAACTGCACTTTGCGAGTGTTGGATTTGTCTGAGAATGGTTTCGTAGGGGAATTTCCAGGAAAAATTTCAGAGTGTCAGGATCTGAGTGTATTGAATCTGTGGGGAAACAACTTCACCGGGAGCATACCAGCCGAGATAGGCTTCATATCCTCTCTCAGAGGTTTGTACTTGGGGAACAATAAATTTTCTCGAGACATACCGGAAACTCTCCTGAAGTTGAGCAACTTGGTGTTTCTTGATTTGAGTAGAAACGGTTTTGGGGGAGATATACAAAAAATATTAGGGAGTTTCACTCAAGTAAAGTATCTAGTTCTGCATGGAAACTCATACGTTGGAGGCATCTATTCTTCCAAGATTTTCAAGTTGCATAATCTTTTCAGGCTAGATCTTAGCTTCAACAACTTTTCGGGCAAGTTACCTGCTGAAATTTCCCAGATCAAGAGTTTAAAGTTCTTGATTCTTGCTTATAATAACTTCAGCGGTGGTATACCACATGAGTATGGGAACATGTTGGGGCTTCAAGTACTTGATCTCTCCTTTAACAGGCTGACCGGTTCGATACCAGCTTCATTTGGAAAGCTGACATCTCTTCTGTGGTTAATGCTTGACAGTAACTCTCTGTCAGGAGAAATCCCTAAAGAGATTGGAAACTGCACGAGCCTTTTGTGGTTTAACGTGGCAAACAACCTGCTCTCTGGCGGATTTCATCCTCAATTAAGTAATATGGGTAGCAATCCTTTTCCAACCTTTGAAGTGAATAGGCAGAGCAATGATATCATAATTGCTGCAACTGGGGAATGCTTGGAATTGATGAGATGGCTTCCTGTGAAGTCCCCTCCGTTCCTGTTTATATTCGCAATTCTTACAAAAAAGAATTGTAGAAGCCTATGGCGCCATATTCTTGAAGGGGAGGGTCTGTTTCCTGGCTGCGCTGCTGGTCTCATGGCACACACACTTGAAATACCAGCTTATCTTCAGCTCAGTGGAAATAAGATATCAGGTGAGATACCTGCAAGCATCTCTCAGATGAAGAGGTTGAGTATGCTTCATTTGGGTTTCAATGAGTTTGAAGGGAGTCTGCCTCCAGAGATTGGGAAATTGCCGCTATCTTTCCTCAACCTTACGCATAATAATTTCTCAGGCCAGCTTCCGCAACAAGTAGGAAATCTTAAGTGCCTGCGGAATCTTGATCTGTCTTGGAACAATTTCTCAGGAACCTTTCCAAAGAGTTTGAATGACTTGAATGAGCTGAGTACGTTCAACATCTCCTACAACCCTCTCATTTCTGGTGTGATTCCGGTGACGGGACAACTTTCAACTTTTGAGAAAACATCTTTTCTTGGAAATCCGCTGCTGCAGTTTCCTACTTCCTTCAATAGATCAGGGAACAACACTAGTTCAGAGGAAGCAGATAATGGAAGAAAAGGAAAAGAAGACAAAGATGAAGATGCTATTGACATGTCTGTCTTCTATTGGAGTACATCTTCAACTTATGTGGCTGCACTGATAGGCATTGTTGCACTTATGTACTTTGATTGTCCTTGGAATCGAGCATGGTTCCGCCTTGTTAATGCTTTCATCGCCTCTGCGAAAAGTATGTGGTCTTAAAATCATATCACTCAGCTCACTTCTTGGATTCCTCCACATACCATAAAAGGCATGGGTACATTGTGTTTCATAAGTATATCATATATGTAACAATTACATAGAGGTGTGTATGTTCAACGAGATTTATCCTCTCTCAAGATATGATCCATCATTAATCATCCAACAATTCCATTGGTAACACACCTAGAATTTCTTAAATAGTATTTAGCTTTTGAGCCATGGAACAAATGTCGAATTGTCACCATTTTTTTTTTCACGAAAGTGGGAAGATTCACTTTAACCAAAATAATATTCTATTTTCTGTCAATAAAAAAAAATAGTTGTTCCCTACAAGATTATTTCTGGGGGTTGGGTATTATCTTCTAAAATTACAGTTGCACAAATAGTCCAAAAATATAAAATCTCTTACGTATTATTTGAAAAGTAATTTTTTTTTTAAATATGATAAGACTTAAAAATCGGAGATATGACATTTTTTTATTATGACATGTACAATCTCAATAACAAAGATTTTGTTTTTGGTAAAATTCCTAATGTGAGATAATAATAAATGGGTACATACTATATACAGTATATATATGTAAATTATATACATTGTTATTGTAAAAACATTTAAAATAAGGGAAATTGCAAAACAGTATAAAATTTTAACATGGTTGTCCATTTGGTAAAAATAACTTTTGTTTATTTTGTCTCCATTTTACCCTTTTCATTTCTGAAACTTAATTAAATAAATAGTTTTATGAATTAAAAAAATTATCAAAAATATAAAAATAAATAAAACACTCATATAACACAAACTTTTTTTTTGTTGAAAATTTTGATAAATAAAATTTTTAAATTACATTCTACAAAAAGTATATTTCGTCTTCTATGGAAAATGACTTAGTAGAAAACGAATTTTAGATTAAACATTTTCATCTACTTTTTTAGAATGAACCATCTACTTTAAATTAAAATTATAAATATGGAAAATGTGAATTCTACTAATTGTAAAGATAACTACTTTCATGTCGAATACAATTTCTACTTTTACGAAGTATATTCTAAAATTTCTGGAAAGCGAAATCTAGACACTATTCAAACGTCTATATGAGGTAGAAGTTGTATTCATGATTTTTATCATGGTTCTACACAGTATAGAAAGTGCCTTCTACGGATAAAATAATATGTTTTGCGAAAATTAAAAAATTGTAGTTAAGAAAAATATTTTAAAAAAATTCTAATTTCTTAAAACGTGTTTTGATCGATTTCCTTTGTCAAAATATCAAAATAAAAAAAATTTCCTTTTATTGTAAAGTCAGTATTAATGGAAGCAGTTCTTTCTATTTCTCGTTTGTCTATGGCCATCCAAACCAAGCATCACGTTCTTATGTTTGGGAAAGGATAGAACGGATTGGTATGAGTAGAAGAAATGAAGCTTGGCTCTTACTGGGAGATTTCAATGAAATCTTAGGCAATCATGAGAAAATTGGAGGACGAGAGAGACCGGCAATCTCTTTTCAAGACTTCAGAAACATGGTCAGAAACAATAATCTTCTTGACCTCAAATCTATTGGTAATAGATTCTCTTGGGTGGGACAGAGAGGTACTCACAAGGTTCAATGCTGTCTTGATAGAACGATGGCAAATGGGGCATGGTTCTGAATATCCTGCTTCAGTAACATAGTTTTTGGAAATTGGTGAATCTGATCATAGACCTTTGGTTACTTTTATTTCACATGAGCAAGATGAGCCAAAAAGAATGTTCCGGTTTAATAGTAGAATGTCACATAAAGATGGGTTTCGTGAGTCTGTATATCGAGGATGGAAGGGTTTAGGACAGATGCAGATGTTACAGAAACCACTAGCACAAAGACTAAAGCAATGCCGACACCAGATATCAGTTTGGAAGAGACATAACAGAAGTAATACAGAAGAGCTTATACACACATTGCGTGGAAGACTAGACCAAGCCATTGTCTCTAATTCTGCAACTACTCAAGATGTTGCAGTTTTAAAAGATGAGTTGAATCAAGCATATTTGGAAGAAGAAATTTTCTGGAAACAGAGAAGCAGAGTAATGTGGTTGCGTGCTGGTGATAAAAATACCAAATATTTTCACTCCATTACAAAGATGAAAAGAAATCGTATGCATCTTTCATCTATTCAAGACAGCAATGGAGTTATTCATCGTGGTCAGAAACAGATAGCTCTTGTGGCACAAGAATATTTTCAAACTCTGTTTCGAAATACAGAAGATAATTCTCAACTATATGCTGATATTTTTGGGACTTTCCAACGTCGTGTTACAGACGAGATGAATGCTGATCTGACTAAGGATGTTACTATAGAGGAAATTCAAGCAGCACTATTTGATATTGGAGCTCATAAAGCACCTGGGCCAGATGGTTTTTCTGCAATTTTCTATCATCAATATTGGGAAGATATCCAACCGGAAATAGTTGCTGAAGTTCAAAAATTCTTTGACGAAGGTATTTTGGATCCTCTGCTTAATCACACCAATCTATGCTTGATACCTAAAGTGTATCCACCTACAGGAATGACTGAGTTTAGGCCTATTGCATTATGCAATGTTGCTTATAAAGTCATTTCTAAAATCTTGGTGAATAGATTGAAGCAACATCTCAGTGGTATGATCAGTGAAAATCAAGCTGCTTTTATTCCTGGGCGCATGATCACAGACAATGTAATAATAGCTCATGAGATCTTTCATAGTTTAAAGGTACGGAAGAGGCAATCAACTTCTTATATGGCTATCAAGACTGATATTACAAAAGCTTATGATCGACTTCAATGGGATTTTCTGGAAGAAACAATGAAGAATATGGGCTTTGCAAGGAAGTGGATTGACTGGATCATGACTTGTATTTCTCTAGTTACATACTCGGTCTTAGTGAATGGATCTCCAGAGGGTCATATTGTCCCTGAAAGAGGCATAAGACAAAGGAGACCCTCTCTCCCCTTATCTCTTTATTTTGTGTGCTGAGGTACTCTCCCATATGATGAATACGGCAATGGCAGATAGATCACTTCGTGGAATTAAGATAGCAGTTCAAGCTCCAGCAGTTAATCATCTACTCTTTGCTGATGATTCTCTGTTCTTCGCTTTGGCTAATGTTCGAGCAGCAAAGAAGCTTAAAAAGATCTTGGAAGATTATGAAGCGGTATCGGGTCAGGCTGTTAATTTAACTAAATCTTCCATCACTTTTGGTTCTAGAGTATCTGATGTTCAGAAGACAACGATGAGACACATTCTCGGTATACATAATGATGGAGGAATGGGGAAGTATTTGGGTTTGCCAGAGCAATTTGGAAGAAAGAAAAGTGAAATGTTTCGATATATTGTTGAGAAAGTTAAGAAAGTCACACAAGGATGGCACCAAAAGTTTCTTTCTCCTGGAGGTAAAGAAGTGCTTCTAAAAGCCATTGCATTGGCAATGCCAATTTATACTATGAATGTCTTCAGATTAACAAAAGAAATCTGTGAAGAGATAAATAGTATACTTGCAAGATTTTGGTGGAGCTCTGGAGAGAAGAAGGGGATACACTGGTTCTCTTGGCAGCGAATGAGTCGGCCTAAGAGAGAAGGGGGTTTGGGTTTTCGTGACTTAGAAAGCTTCAATCAAGCTTTACTTGGAAAGCAAGTATGGAGAATTATGCAAAATCCAGAATGTTTGATGGCAAGGATACTAAGAGCTCGTTACTTTCCAGAGGGTAATATATTAAACGCCAATCTACCGAAGAAATCTTCATATGCGTGGAAATCAATTCTCTATGGAAGAGACTTGGTTAAGAAAGGAATGAGATTTGTTATTGGTAATGGAGAATTGATTGATATGTGGTCTGATCCTTGGTTTTCAGAACATCCACCAAGGGCCCCTAGAGCTTTAACTTCTACACCTATCTCCTGTAAAGTTAACGAGTTTTTTTCTTCCAGATCGTAACCATTGGGATGCAGAGAAGCTAAGACAATTTGTTGTCCCTGAAGATATTGATAAAATATTGGCTATTAAGATTAGTTCTAAGGCGCACCAAGATTTGATGGGTTGGCACTATAATGAGGATGGCATCTACTCAGTCAAGTCTGCATAGTCAGTTCACATCAAGCAGACCTTGCTGTCATACCAGTAATACCAGGGAGTATTGAAATCAAAAAACGGCTATGGAAACTGAAGACACCTCCGAAGTTAAAACATTTTCTCTGGAAAATACTATCAAGAAGTCTTCCTGTGGGTTCCAATCTGAAGCGTAGGCATATATTACAAGATGCAGTTTGTAAGAGATGCTATCAAGAAGAGGAAACTGAAGTACACCTGTTATTTGAATGTCCGTATGCTAAAATGATCTGGCGAGCGTCGGGGTTAGCAAACACTATCATTAACAACTCTACCACAACTCTTGAGGAGAAAATTGAGGAATGTATCAGGTGCTGTTCTGCTTCATCATTAGCTCACTTACAAGACCATCCTATCTGGCTCTTATGGAGGATTTGGAAAAGCAGAAATATGCTCATTTTTCGTAGGAAGGTTATTCCTTGGAGAATTGTACTTCAACAGAGTATCACTGATGCAAAAGAGTGGCATGAGAATTCTCGGGATATGGATACAAATTATCAAAGTACAAATTACTCAACAAGACGTAGCAGAGTGGTGCACTGGAAGAAACAATCAGGAAATTGGATGAAGATCAATGTTGATGGAGGCTTCCAAAATAATACAGAGAGAAGCAGAGCTGGATGGGTTTATCGTGATCTTTTGGGAGTTTATCATGGAGGAGTACAAGCTGTAGGCAAAATAGTTAATACTCCTCTTGAATCTGAACTGCAAGCCATTTTAATGGCTATCCAACATGCATGGAGTAGAGGTTTTTCTAACCTCTGTATTGAGTCTGATAGTAAGAAGGTGGTGGATATATTAAATGGAAAAATTCTACATTTTGATAGCTACAATTGGAAACGTGAGATTCTCTGGTGGAGAAATCGAATGAAAGGGGTAACATTCCAGTGGATAGGACGTGAAGGCAACAAGGTGGCTGACAAATTGGTGAAGCATCAAATGGAAGACAATGTTTATTTCAGATTTTATTTCTATGTTCCTAGATTTTTATCAAATGAACTCCACTATGACTATGTACATTCAACGTAATATTAATGAAGTAAGTGTTATAAAAAAAAAGTTTTTTCCTTTTTAATAAACTTTTTAATTTTAACGTGTTTAAAAATGTTTGTAAATAAATAAAATAGAACTTTATGAAACATTTTTAATAAAAAAATAAAACTTTGTAAAACATTTAAATAAATATAAAACTTTGTAATCTTTATAAATTAAAAATAAAACTTTATAAAAATCTATATTATACTCCTCCATCTAAGGGAGTGGGAATATAATTTAATTGGATAAAAAGATATGATTTCCGATAATATCTTCCTTTAAAAGTTTCATGAAAAAAGAATCATGTTTGTCCATTAATTTTCATAGTTGTTTTGCTAATAAAGCAGTATTAAAATCTTATAAATCCTGAAAACCATTCTCATTGTCCTGCATATCATATCCTAAAAAAGCCAATAATATCTTTATAATTTTTACTATTCCACCAAAAATGTGCAACTACACTTTTCAAAATTTCGTTGCTGTATTTGGCAGAAAAAAACATGACATAACATTAGTGGACATAGGTGATGTCATTGATTTGATAAATACTTTCTTACTCCTTTCGTTTGACCACCTACAATGGGGTATTCACCCTGTTCATAAATTCGCTACACGCTATCCGTGCGGTAACTCCGGGCTTAGCGAGTTGTAAAAAACTCGGAAATTAAGCGAGGATTAAGTGGAGAATAAGCGGAGATTAATTTTATGTGGTTATCGTATATATATTAGTAAATGTGTTATCATACCAAGAAGTTACGTTAGTCTGTTGTTTCAAGTGCCTGATATTTAAGCAGAGGACACGGGTTTTCTTTAATAAATACAAATTTACCAGAATACCCTCGTCTTCTTCCTTTTATCTGTCGCACAAGAACCCTAATTTCTGGGTTTCTAACATTTTTTTTTCACGATTCTTCCACGTTTTCACTGATTTTTCTGATGTTTATGCCTAGTTATGATAGATTCACAACGAATCTTATGATTTTAAGCTTAAAAATTAGATCGAACTTTTTGTGAAGGAACCGAGTTTTTGGGCGAATTGGGTCAAAACGCCACGGTAGCTTACCGATTCACGTTTAATCGCCGATTATACGGTCTCCGCGGGCGCATTTTAGAACAGGGGGTATTCAAAACAAAATTGAATGCAATGTAGAGTGTTGAAACTTAGGTGGATTAATCTGTGTTGAATTTATTCAAGGTGTTGAATCATCTAAAGAGGAGAGAGACAATAACAAGTGATGCTATGGTATTGGCTATTTTATTTTTTGTATATAGTTTTTCATCATAATTGTTTGTAATGATCCTTTATATACTAAATAAATTTAATTTTTATTTTATTCCATATCACAATTTTAATTTCTTATACTCTATAAATAGAGATTTGTTTTATTTAATTTGGATACAAAACAAAACCACCAATTTTAATATATTTTGTTAGTACTATTTGATAAATTTAGTTTGAATTTTTAACAGATTTTAATAAATTTATATTTTTGAAAACTTTAAGCAAAATAAATATTAATAATAGTTTTGACCTTTAAATTCTTTAATGATTTCAATAAGTAAATAATTATATAGGATGTTGAACTTTATTAAACAAGATCATTCTAACATATGAAAATAAAATGGATGTTGAATTAATAGGTGGAAGAAAGAAAAGATGATGTATAATGTTAAAAAATAAAAAAAAATGAGGATGTTGAAGTGGTAGACCACTGCACATAGTCTTAGAAACCAAACAGTCCAACAATTCACTTTATTATTGACTTTGTCACTGAAATAACCAAATATTTGTGTCTTTGAGCCTCCTAAACTTTTTGAATCCCCAAATAATTATCTATGCCTTCTAATGTGGTAATCCCAAGCAATCTTTGCACTTATTCGTATAGATGGTAGTATTTCATAGCTCATTTAGTGATTCAAATGTAACTCACCCTTTCTTCTTTCTCTTACAAGTAAGCATGACAAATAATTGAATATACAGACGGTGTAGTATTGTCTTGGGATGTTTTTTTTTCTTAATTTCGGGGTTTACTCAACTTTTCAATGAGATTTATTTGAGTTATTTTTATAATTAAATTTAAACACATATTTCTTTCAAATTTATTTTATTTAACATTTTAGTATTATATTCAACTTTCATAATTTGGTCTAATTCGGTGTTTTATCGTAAGTAATACGCCATTGTAGAGAGTGAAGTAGAGAGGTGTTACAAGAACTTTCTCATATAAAATAAAACAAATATATCCAAATATATACACCGCTAAAATGAAAATTTCTTCACTAAACTTCTTTAACTATGAAATTTGATTAAAAAAAACTATGAAGTTTTTGATTAACCTCAACGAGAATGAAGGTGAGTAACTTCAACCGAAAAATATAAAAATAAAATCAAATCAAAAATCTGAAAATAATATTTCATACACAATCTATAATCAAATCATTAAAATAGAAGTAAATTATAAATAAAATCTTTTTTTGAAGACATGACCAACCACTGATATTCTATAATCAAAAGACGTGAAAGCCACAAAAGGAACTGTGACTGAAAATTAAATAAATTGAGACGGTCTCGTTTGCTGTCATGAATACTAGGGGTATCAATTTGGGCAGGTTCGGTCCAACCTGCTAAATCCGTCAATATTTGAATCCGTCCCGATTCAATCCGGAAATATGTTGGACTTAGAATTCAAAGTCCATTCCGGTCTTTATAGGGTTACAAAGTTTTTTAAGTTTTTAGCTTTTCAAAAAATAATTTGTCATTATTATTTCTAGAGTTTTAATATTTATGAATTTTATAAAAAAAACATTTTGAACATTTAAAATAAAATGTAAAGTGAGTTTAAATTTTTCTTCTCTTTCAAAAATATTTTACTTTTTCGTATGCTTAAAAAAAATTATAAACTAACCGAATATAATAAAATTTAAATAATCAAATATAAATTTAAACTAAACATATAAAAGAACAAAATTTATGATAAATAAGATTAAACGTTTCAGACTTTGTATGTTGAAAAAACTATGTTATCAAAAAAAAGTTACATTTGCAAATTTTAAAATATGACATTTGTAATAATTAAACAATAAGATGCATTACCAACATTTATATTTTTATTAGAGTTTGGACTAAAAATAGTAAAATAATATGTTAATACTAATAAATATTTTGATTGCAGGAATGATAATATTTAAAGTAAAATACAAAGTTTCGGGTTTTTGGGTCGGTCCTAACCCAGACGGGTTTAAGCTCAAAATATCTAAAGCTAAAATGAGCTTAGTCTGAAAGACCCGATTTATTTTAAGCTTATAAAACTAAGACCAAACCGGGTAACTTTTAGGGTCAGGCAGATTCGGGCTGCGGGTTTGGACCATATTTGACATGTCTAATGAATACTCATATCTGTACAAAAACACTTCAGACTTATAATAAAATATTTGATAATGCAAAATGAGAAGTGTGTGTTTTATTTTCTAAACAAAAGGGGAGGAGCCAAATAAGATTAGAGGTTATTGGCAAAGGTTACTTGGGAGCTTACCCGATCCTAACTCTTGCTTTGAATAACAAACCTTTTTTTTTCTTTTTGTTTTTTTAATAAGTCAACTATTTCATTTCCTCTGGCTCTGGCTTTCCCTCTCGTTCGATTTTTTTTTCTCTCTCCAGGGTGCTCATTGATTGGCTCACCTGAAATTTTCAGTTTCCTTGAACGGCATTTCGTGGCCGATTGTGTTTTTTCTCTGGCTCAAAGCATAAGGAAATTCGAAAATTGTTGAATCGCGTCCTTGCGCACAGATAGCATTCGTATGATTATTATCTAGCTGGTTTTGTTATCTTCTGAACCGTAACATTTCGCTCTTTGGATTATTTGTGATATGATCATCACTCGTTGTGTATATTCGTTTAACGGGAATCTTTACGTATTTTTGTGGATGATGCGTGGAGTATTTTTTTTTTCTTGCTTCTGGAAAAGGACAAAATCTGCGTCTGATTTGATGATGATTGTTTGTCTGATATAAATTCAGATATTGAACGAGATCGGATCATTTGAGATGGCTAATCAAGGTGGTTCGTCAAGGAAAAGTCTATCCTTCTCTGGTCAATCATTTCAAGGGAAGAAGAAACCTCCTGAAAACAATGAAGGAGGAAGCTCTGACCTCCCACGGAGATCTCTCACCTCTTCTCGTTCTTCCATGTAATATCACCCTCGACCCAACTTCTCATTTAATGTTCCATCATATTACACATTAATTGTTATAAATGTTTAATTTTTATAAAGGGAATCTTAAGACTCGTGTTAGCTAGGCTTCTTGGTATTTATTTATTTATTTTGTTTTGTTTTGCGCAATTCCTTATTATTCATGTCGTTGTAGGAGCTTGAGTGGCGAAAGGAGTGGAGAGAGAACTGTAAAACGACTTAGATTGTGTAAGGCACTTACCGTACCGGATAGCACAACTTTACATGAAGCATGTCGGAGGATGGCTGCACGTCGTGTTGATGCGTTACTGCTCACTAATTCTAATGCTTTACTTTGTGGGATCCTTACGGACAGGGTAAAATTTTACATGACCATTTTCGCTTCAAAATATTGTTCCGTTTTTTTTTTCTTTTGCTTGAATTGATCCGTTCATTTTTATTGGTTAAAGGACATAGCAACAAGAGTTATTGCTAAAGAACTCAACCTTGAAGAAACTCCTGTTTCTAAAGTTATGACCAAGAACCCTGTCTTTGTTTTGTCCAACACCATCGCTGTGGACGCCCTTCAGAAGATGGTGCAAGGTTTTTAAATTTTTTGAAACCACACTTTTTTTTTTGCTCTCTCGTTGTTTATTTGTTTTATATAAATTCTTGAAATTTCAATTGTAGGCAAGTTTAGACATCTGCCAGTGGTGGAGAATGGGGAAGTTATTGCACTTCTTGATATAGCAAAGTGTTTATATGATGCAATTGCCCGTATGGAAAGATCAGTTGAGAAGGGTAAGGCCATCGCTGCAGCTGTTGAAGGTGTTGAAAAGAATTGGGGGACATCTATCGCTGGTATGTTACAAATATTGTCTCAAACAGATTTTAGTTCTCTACCTGCTTGAATATTGTCTTGCTTGTGTTTAAATAGAAATGACTGTGGCTGATGGTGTTTTGTTGAAATACAGGACCAAACACTTTTATGGAAACACTTAGAGAACGAATATTCAAGCCTTTGCTTTCAACTATAATTCCAGATGATACAAAGTGGGTAATTAATATCCCTTTTATATATCACATTTCATATCATTTGATCTGAATAGTTGTTTCTGTTAAAAGTAACGCAATGCTTAACGAGTTTCGTTGGTAATGAAAACATACAGAGTTTTAAAGGTCGGATTGGAAGAGACGGTGTTAGCAGTAACCATGAAGATGGTTGAATATGAGTCTAGCTCAGCCATGGTGATGGCTGAGAACAAATTAGTAGGGATTCTCACGTAAGTCTCCTGGTTGGCTTTTATTTCCATTTATCTGGATAATATATGCTTTTATTTTGTTTCTCTGTTTAAAGAAAATATGTCCCTGGATAAACTAAAATCATATCCCAAACTTTTGTTGTGGAGTTTTTCTCTTAGTTTTAATTTTTTTTTGTTAGTTCGAAGGACATCTTAATGCGGGTGATAGCCCAAAACCTTCCTCCAGAGACAACTGCTGTGGAGAAGGTAAATTTTTCTCCATAAGTTGGGTTTGTGGTAGGTTTTTCAGTTGTTACTACATTCGAATATGTGAGGAGTCATTATCTCAGTTTTGCTTAAAATGAATGTTTTTTCTAGTCTTAGTGGCTTATTTCCTATTATTCTATAGGTTATGACACAAAATCCAGAATCTGCAACAGTTGATATGGCAATTGTTGACGCCTTGCATATCATGCATAATGGAAGATTTCTTCATCTTCCTGTATTAGATAAAGGTAGCAAGATCTTCCAAAAACTGACTATGACCAATCTAAGTATGTGAAGCATAGTAATTTCAGCATTTGGGTCTAATGTTAATGCTTTAACACAGATGGAGATGTTTTCGCTGTGATTGATGTAATCCACATAACTCATGCTGCTGTTACCACGGTACATTTTTTTTATTTTCTCTTTTAAGGTTTTACAATGCACCATTGACATGAGATAAGGTTGGTAAAAAGAATCTTAGAGTAGAACGATATTTAAGAAGAGCAAAATTAGTTAAGTGTTGTGTTTTGGTTATTCTCTCACATCTTTCGGCAGGCTGGAAGTACGGCTGGAATAAATAATGAGACAGCAAACTCAATGATGCAAAACTTTTGGGATGCCGCTATGGCTTTATCTCCCAATGAAGATGGAGATGAAACAACGAGGAGGTTCTTGTTTATTTTCCTTAAAACCATTTAGCTTTTGACCACTAAGCTAGGTTCCTCAATCTGTTGTTGTTGGACGATCATTAATTTTTGCAGTGAAGACGAATCATCAATTAAACTACCTTCGGAGATTGAAGGAACAAAATCATTCTCATATCCCAACACATTTGCTTTCAAACTACAAGATAAAAAGGGAAGAATGCATAGATTTATGTGTGGTACGTTTAATCATATAACACCATATGTTCCAAAGCAGAGACATTTCATAACGGTTTTCAATTCATAATGATAGAGACACATAGTTTGGCAACTCTGATAACTGCAATACTACAACGGATGGGGGATGACATTGATCCTGACAACTTGCCTCAGATAATGGTTTGTATTTATTTGAAAGCTTTTGAAATAAGAAGAGGAAAACTATGATTTTCTTGAAATATTTTTTGTGCTATGTAGTATGAAGATGAAGACAATGACAAAGTCATTTTGGCATCCGATGGTGATCTTGTAGCTGCCGTAGAGCATGCAAAATCAATAGATTGGAAGGTAACTAAATAATTACATCATTCATTTTGTCAATCTTGTTTTGGTTTGGGTTTTAGAATATGGTAGCCAAAGCTATAACCTAATCCATACTTGGATCCGTTTAAAGAATAGTTATGGTTTCGATTCAGATTTTCGGTTATGGAAATAGTAACATTATTTTAATCTTAAGGTATATTTATTCTCTGTTAAAATTAAGTTGGTTTTGAGGTAAAGAATAAAAAAGGAATTCTAAAATTGGTGCAGGGTTTGAAATTGCACTTGGACTACGTGGAAGCGAGAGGGCATAGGAGAGGTTTAAGCACAGAGGATATGGAGTACGATAAATCAAAGTCATGGCCAGTAGCTTACAAGACAGTTGCGGCCGGGGCTGCTCTTGCCGCTGGACTTGGGGTTTTGGTATACCTTAAGCGCCATTCAAATTAACTGATTCATTTTTGGCAAGGTGCAAAGGTACTAAACGTTTTTGTCAACCAATGCTTACGCATATGATTGGGAAAGTATTATCTCCTCATTTATTCGTGCTTTTTTTAAACCTTGTTACTCATTCTTTTGTTTTTTTAACCTTACTCATTTTTTGTACATAAATAAGTAAAACACTTATCTATATTGATTATTGACAATGATTTGAGTTAGGCTGGACATTTTATACATACTCTAAATCAAACCTGAGTACGATCCAAGAAACATGAATTCCAATCAGATTTTATCTATAAAAAATATCGGAATGTGTATTGAGTTAGATCAACAGATTGGATATCCAAATCCAATCAGAATCAGGTAATACTTGATACCTGATTAGATATCTGAAATATTTATATTAACCATAAATCTTTAATAGTTTAGAGTCATTTTTTTCTTCATAGTTTAATTTACGCTAAACCTAATTTCGTTCTCCACATTGGACTTAATTGTCTTGTTTTTAATTTCTCTACCCTTTTCGATTTTACTGGAAGATACACCTTTTCATCTTTGAGTATTTGATTCCCTGCTCAATCTATACTATTAAAGCAGAATCTCTCATATGATTCTGCCCCTGACTTTTCAAAATAATTACAACCCTGTGCTATTGCCTATTTCCTTTTAGAAATAAAATAAATGTCGATCAGATTTTTTAACCAATCAAAACTCTTTTGTTTTAATGTCCTATCTATAACAAGACCAATTTAACGCCAAACTAGCCCAGTTCCAAATAGCATGTTAAGCCCATCGAGATCATCACGATAATCTAACCTTATACCTGAAAAAGAAAAGGTTTCGGGGTTAAAACTCTAAACAAACCCAATTCCATAACATAATAATTCTAAACTATAAAAACACTATGTCACTATCCACTAAATATGATGTATAAATCAATGTTCAAATGCTTATTTTTAGTTCATTCGACCTACCTATATGTTATTTCAGATATCCATTTATGTAATATTTTTTAAAAATCTATTTATATTTTAAACAAGAAGTAATTTATATATACAAAATATTTTTTAAAAATCTATTTATATTTTAAACAACAAGTAATTTATATATAGCTTGGATACAAATTCTATTGGAAGTATATTCTTTAACTCATTCCATAATTTTCGTGTTCAATTTTAAAAAATCGTAAGGTATTCCTAGATTATAGCGAGTATTCCTAATATTAACAACATAATATTCGCTATTTGATATCCTATAATAAATTTAAATCAATATATAGAAAAAGAAGATTATACATTTAGCAACAATCACGGTTCAAATATTCAATCTAATCATATTGCATGTCCAATACACTCACACAGAATATCTTGGGTTTCAAATTAGTAACTGAATTTCCTAATATTAACTAGAAAATCTCGTGAGATTTAGAGTATGCCACAAGTTTTTCCAAAAACCTAAACACTTCTCTCCCTAGCCCCTTCCTATTATAAATAACAACGCCCCTTCCTAATCAAACTCACACCGTCAAACTAACAAGTGGCTTCTAATATGTAAATCAAAACATCAACTGCTTCTAATGAAAAAGTCACCGGCATGAACGACTTGAGGCCATGGAAAAACAATTAGTTTATTCATGTGAAGGTTTTACACTATTGGAAACAAAAACATTCAACTATCAGGGGAAACTATGGAATTCATCTTGGTGGATGAGAATGTAAGCAATCCCAACTTTCTACTTATTTTTTTCAAATATGTTTTCTTTGTCGTTTATATCTTATTTATAAAACTGAAATTTAGTTAAAGTTCTAAAGAATACGGTAAGCAATATATTTTGACTATTTCAAGTAATAACACAAATCAATCAAACTACGGTTTCAGTCCTAACTACCGATAATCGCATCCATTTCTAAATTCTAAAACATTACAAATGAGTAATAGTAACTAACTGAGTAAATGCACAGAAGAAAGTTGTGTTAATAGTAGCTGTCTTGCTTCTTAATTCAAATGTACCATGTAATACGCATATTGTCCTGTCAAAGGAACATAACAGTAAGTTACTGGAATATTTAAAGATTCTTATAAAGTATAAAAAGATACTTATCTTTTTGGGTGGTAGGATTGGTTCACGTTCAATCCCTTCCTATCTGGAAGTCAAAGCATACAATCAATATTCCTTATTCATTCAACCACCTAGAACTGAAACTAAAACAAGTATGTTCATATTGTGATTTTAATTGTCAAATACAAAGCAATCACATGAGCGCTGACGAATTATAAATAAAGGGTTTATAAGAATTATTAGGATTTTTTATATTCTTAGCATTGCTAACCTTTCTACACTTCGTATAAACCTTCTTTCTTCAGCTATTTGTATCTCCATGGTGCTGCACCACCATTACATCTGAACTTTGATTGCATGTCTGATTTAACTGCAAAACAACAACTAATTTAGTAATTTTATTGTAAACTTAGTTCAAGACAAATAAATATACCAAATTTAATCGGAGGTGGTTTTGATGGTTTATATTCACTGTATTATGGCCGAATATATTAACAAAAGGTTGAGTTGTCCTTCAGGCTTAGATTTATCCGAACTTCCCTCTGAATCTAACACGGCGATGGTAATCATTTATTACCCTAAATGACGTTACTGAAAATTAATCAAAAACTCAAGAGTTTATAAAAATTATAGGAGAAGCTTTGATAATGGTTACCAACATTCTTCAGATGTTTTAAAGTCTCCAACATTTGATACAGTTGAATTCGTCTGTTTTCTTTAAAAAAATTCAGATCTAAGAAACTCTTCATCTGTGAAAAGTAAACTTTTTCATAAGGATCTGTGATAAAAAAAAAAAAACTTCAACTCTTTGTAAAAGAAATCGAAACAACTAATAAGGAATCAATACCTTTGTATTTATTAATTCTGACTTTGTCTTTCTCAAATATATGTTGTAGAACTCTGAATATCACCATCGATTTCGATTTTCATCTCATAGATTGGATCTGTTTTTTTTTCTCATTTCATTTTCTATTTTCATTTGAATTGGAAAAAGTGGCCGAATTTTTTTTGTGCTGTTGGATCCAACAAAAGCCCATATTGTTTAATAGAATGTAAATCTAACAAAGGCCCATTTCATTTACATTAATAATTAATTAAACTTAATTTAAAATTAGTTATATCTATATTATTTCATTAGTTTAAGAAACAATACATTTTATAATATAAGTAAATAAATATCCACTGATTTTAAAATTCATAAAACTTACATTAACGTTGTTAATTATAAAAGAGTTATTAGTTATAATTATTTTGAAGAAAATCAATAGGAAATTATTGTATTAAGTTTGTAATAATTTAAATTTAATAGTATTGTCTTAGTTTCAACAACTACAAGTATAAAATATATAGTTATAATATACATGTTATAAAATTGCATATATAGTTATTAATTATTACAAATTTAGAAAATTTGATTCATATATTAGTTTATTAGTTGTGATAGTAAAATTTGTCTGAGAATATACAAAAAATGAAACCAATTAATATTTGAACTCTTTCAAAACTTCTCAATTATAAATAAATACATTTATAATATATATATTATATTACATTTATATACCAATACTTATCATTCTCATTATATAAAACAACTACTACACATATAACATAAAACTCTTACTAAAAATGATATAAATATAATATGTTGAAAATATATTTCAAAATAGACAATCCCGCGCTTTGAAAGCGCGGGTCAAAACCTAGTATGTTCTTATACTCGTCGAACTTTTACTTTGAAAAAAAAAATCTTCAAATAATCCACCATAAATTTTATGTCATCATATATATCTAACTAGGGCGAGTCCGCGCTACGCGCGGGATTTGGTGTTCCGATAATATAAACATAAAATCATTGTAAATTTATCTCTATTTCAGTTGGCTGTGAATGCAAGTATGTGAAATGATTAGTTTTGTCAATACCACATCCCAAATAAATAAGCTTAAATAATATGAGGACATTCTCGGTATTGTGTATTATTGTATATTGTTATAACACTCATAAATCGATCTAATTTATATGAGATTTTGTTTCTTAAGTATTTTTATGGGTTTCGCTCTTTTGATTGGGGGTATTTAATATAGGGAGAGTGAAGTGCTTAAAATTTCAGTATTATTTGTTTTTAACAATTGTTATTGTTTTTGATATTTATGTCATTCTTGAAAATGATCGGTTAAAACCAGAAGTTAGAAACACTATTTATGTCATATTTGAAGATGACCGGCTAAAATCAGAAGATAGAAACACTTAGGGAATCTCTAACAATGATATCAAATTTGGTGTAATGTTTTGGTATCAAATTTGTTTTTGTCATTTCCAACAATAACACTAAATTCTACACCAGAAATAATATTATATTATTTGATATTTTCAATTTTAGTATTAATGTTTATATTTTTATTATATGTGATTAACAAATAATTATTTTGTGAAATTTAGATATTAAATTTTTGTACTTTGATGTTTTATAAAATTTATTTACATTTATATTTTTGTTTTAACAATATTATATTTTATGTATATATTAATAAAATATTAGTTATATTCAAAATTACAGACTATTAAATATCAAAAGCACATAACAAAATAATATATTTATTTAATAAAATTTTGTATTAGTTTGTGATATAATTTTAACTATATTATAAAATAAAATATAAAAAAATTATTTTATGTTTGATACATTTAGTAGTATTAGATTTTTAATATGCATTTTTGTTAATTATTATTCACTATTGAAAATAAAATTTAATATGATTTTATAATGTTATCCAGATTATAGTATTAATTTATCCTTTTTATAAAATACTAATTAAAATTTTATACTATTGAAGATAAAATATAAAAAGTTTATGATATTTTATTTTTTACAATATGACCAATGATAATATGTCTTTTATTTTTTCATTGGTTGATTTGTGGTTATGTAAATAATTAATGATGTTTTTGTCTAGAAAATATAAGAAATTTATGTTTTTCTTTTTCTATGTGTAAGATTTTAAAACGACTTATAAAAGAAAACGGAGAGAGTAATGTTTAGTAAGTGAATTATAGCTTTTTTTTTTGGCAACATTGAAGCTATTGTAGCTATTGTAGCTGTTGTATGCATTCATTATATTATAACTTAGTTTTTGGGGTCGTTTTGTTTTTATATATTATGTAGTCGTTTTGTTTTTATATATAATGTAATGTCACATGACCTGGTGGGATGAAGGCATCGTACTGTGAGAATCTATATATAGTATTTAATATTTCAGCTGGTTAATACGTATAAATGGCTGTGTAATAGTTATCAAAGTTCAGACAGAATAACAGAAATAGAAGCTTCAAGTGATGTATACAAACTGTGTAACTTCTTTTGATACATTGCTAGCTGTTTGAGTAAAAACAAAAAAATTGAGAATCTTGATCTACGGGGTCCTTTGTACAGTAACTTTGTTTCAACAATGTAATCCCAACAGCTCGGTCATAGATACTTTTGAATTTTAATAAGCCCAACGAAACTATTCTATGATGTGGTTTATTTGGTACGAAATCATAACTGTATATAAGTGCTTCGCATGAACCATGTATGTTAACCCTCTCTTGTTTTTCGTATACATCTTCTCAGCAGGTAATTCAGGTGTGGTAAAACTGAAATAAAGCAACTACAAACATATAATCCCACAACGTCACTAATGAAGAATATGAGACTCGAAGAATATAAACAGAAGCAAACATAAGACATTATCTCACAACCAGTGTCCAGAGCAGTCCTACCACCTTAATGAGTTCCACCACTCAGGAATCTAAAAACGTCCCTCTCATACTAAATCCATCCCTGAATAGCCTTGTTCGGGGCATTAGCGTAAGGCACATAATCTATACTCTTGGGCCAAGAGAGAGGCGTAACATATTCTTTAGGTGCTGGTATAAGGCAATATAGCTTCTCATTCTCCCTAGGTTCCTGATTTTCCCATCAAAAGAACCCGACTTCAATTGGTCTAAAAAATAAAAATAAACTCAGATCAGATCAAGAGTACAACAACAGATGAAGAGGACAAAGTGTGACGTTTCGGATTTCAATTAGCAATCGAGCCATAAGAACAGATCGACACAAGACAATAAGATCAGATATATACATGTGCTCACATTGGTAAAGATATAGTAAATATATATACTTAGTGATGTCTTCAATAAGAAGAAAAGATCAATTCCTTATGACATAATTTAACAAAGGATCCGTAAGATCAACAAAAACATATCGAGACAGGAAGTAGAAGTAGATTTGTGGGAACGAACAAATAGGAACGTACATAGATAAAAGGAATCTGGGAGATCCACTGCTATAATTGGCTAATCAGAAGATACTTCTGAAAGCTAACGGTGGCGAAGATGATTGATGATTGATGGAGGATAAGGTATTGAATGAAACGGGGGCCATGGAACTTTTCCTGTGATTGCCCAAACCGACCATTTATTTGAATACACAATTGTCAAGATCGGAAAAATTAACTTACATTTACATCCACCATGAGAGGTGTTGACATGAAGAGAATAAAAGAGTAAGAATAAGTGTTGACATGAAGTAGAATTAAGCTGGCAGACTTGAGACTTGAGTGCCAGACTTGAGTGCCAGACTTGAGAAGTAACTGCTGGACTTGAGAAGTTAGGCAGACTTGAGTGCCAGACTTGAGTGCCAGACTTGAGAAGTAACTGCTGGACTTGAGAAGTTAGGCAGACTTGAGAAATATAGCAAACAGTAACTCGCCCAAACAGTGTTTTGGAGGAAGAAGAAGCAGTGGTTGGGTTGTTTGAAATTTGAAATTCAAATTTCAGATTTAGATCTAGATCTGAGTCTATTTATATTGTATTTGTATGAACAAATTAACTTAAGGAAATATAATTCCTCACTTCTCTCTTATCTTGCAAACTCTCTCTCTCTCTCTCTCTCTCTCTCTCTTGGTTTATCACTTTGATTCTCACACTATTCTTGTTAAATCACCACAACTACTCTCTAAATTCATACATTTTATCATGGTATCAGAGCAACAAAGCTCTTGAAACCTATTTTTACTTCCGCAAACTCTGTTCTTGTTTCAATTCATCTCTGTTCTTAACTTTCTCTCTCCTGTTCTTGGTGATTTGAAAGAGAGATGGAAGAAAACAGCAACAACAACAAACATCTCAACATACCTGTGACCTTGAAAGGGATTAACTATCTCTTCTGGGCCAGGATGGTGAAGAGAGTCCTTGGAGGAAAAGGTTTATGGAAGTATGCTACAACAGCAGCAGCTCCAAAACAAAATGTCCAAGGAGAAGATGGAAAGAAGATGGTGGTAGCTGATGAAGATAAATGGGAACAAGAAGATCTCATGGTGCTTTCAGTCCTCCTTAGCTCACTTGAACCAGCAATTATGGAGTCTTACTCATACTGTGAGACTACCAAGCAACTGTGGGATACTCTCTACAAGGTTTATGGGAATGTCTCTAACCTGACCAAGGTCTTTGAAGTAAAGAAAGCCCTCAATGGTCTCAGTCAAGGAGATGTGGAGTTTCAGCCCCACTTTGGCAAGTTCAGATCTCTTTGGGCAGAGCTGGAGATATTAAGACCTCACACTGTGGACTCGGATATCCTCTTAGCCAGGCGTGAAGAAGATAAAGTCTTTGGGATGCTGCTCACACTCAACTCATCCTATGGAGGTCTCATCAAACATATCCTAAGGGCTGATAAGCTTCCTGATCTAGATGATGTTTGTGCTCAAATCCAGAAGGAAGAGGGGTCTGTAAGCCTATTTGGAAGCAAGGGAGACTTGAGCATGGCTCATCAAGCTGAAGAAGTGGTCGCCAACAAAGCTGCTTACAAACAAGAAGATAGAAAGTCCTTGATCTGTGACCACTGCAAGAAGAAGGGTCATCTAAAAGACAAGTGTTGGATCCTACATCCCCACCTGAAGCCAAACAAGTTCAAGGAGACAAGAACTCAGTACCAGGCTGCAAGAGCCAACTTCTCAGCAGATGGAGTTGAGCCAACAACTCCAAACTCAGTCTGCTCCAACAACAATCATGGTGGAGGAAGTGCTATGGCTTCAACATCAGTGTACACCACACCAAGGACCAACCTAGATGAATTCTTCAAGAAATCTGACTTGGAAACTCTCATCAAGGCCCTAAAAGAATCTGGTATCTCTAGAACCCTTGGGATCTCTCTTAATGC
The DNA here is from genome assembly GCF_000801105.2 of Raphanus sativus. Classification (NCBI taxonomy): domain Eukaryota; kingdom Viridiplantae; phylum Streptophyta; class Magnoliopsida; order Brassicales; family Brassicaceae; genus Raphanus; species Raphanus sativus. Next base: position 9,055,262 of record NC_079512.1, on the reverse strand, counting down.
TTCTCACACTGCTGGTGATATTTTAAATGTTTTAAAATCAGTTAAACCTTTGATAATAGACTCTGGTGCTTCTCATCATATGATTAGTGATTTGAATCTGATTAAAAACATAGAACCGGTGATAGGTAATGTGATGATAGCAAATGGTGACAAAATCCCAATAAAAGGTGTAGGAGATCTTAGGCTATTTGATAAAGATTCTAAAGCTTTCTACATGCCTACATTTGCCTCAAACCTGTTATCTGTTAAGAGAGTCACTACTGATTTGAATTGTCAAATTACTTTCACTCCTAACAGTGTGTATTTTCAGGATATTGATTCTAGTAAGTTGCTTGGAAAAGGTGTTACCAAGGGAGACTTGTACTTGCTTGAGGATACGAGACCAACTTCTGATTTATCTAGTGCTTTTGTTTCTGTTTCTGAATTTCCTAAAGATGTAATGTGGCATGCTAGATTAGGACATCCTCACTCTCATGCTTTGAACATCATGTTGCCTAGTATTAATTTTAAAAGTGATTGTGAAGCTTGTATCTTAGGAAAACATTGTAGAAGTGTTTTTCCTAAATCCAAGACTATCTATGATAATTGCTTTGATTTAATACATTCTGATGTGTGGACTGCCCCATGTGCATCAAGAGATCATCATAAATATTTTGTGACATTCATAGATGAAAAATCTAAGTATACTTGGATCACATTGTTACAATCTAAAGATAGGGTGCTAGAAGCTTTTAAGAATTTCCAAAATTATATTACTAACCATTTCAATGTCAAGATGAAAATTCTTAGATCAGATAATGGTGGTGAATATACTAGCACAGCTTTCAAACAACACTTAGCTGCACATGGGATTATACAACAAACTAGCTGCCCTTACACTCCACAACAAAATGGTGTAGCTGAAAGAAAGAATAGACATCTTATGGAGGTGGCCAGGAGTATCATGTTTCACGCCAATGTCCCTAAAAGATTATGGGGAGATGCAGTGGTTACTGCTACTTACTTGATCAACCGCACACCTACAAGAGTCCTTCTTGATTCCACACCATATGAGGTACTAAACAAAAACAAACCATCTATAGACCATTTGCGGGTATTTGGGTGTGTGTGTTTTGTTTTTGTTCCAGGAGAGCTAAGAAACAAGCTAGAAGCTAAAAGCACAAAGGCAATGTTCATTGGCTACTCTACACATCAGAAAGGATACAAGTGCTATGTTCCAGAGACAAGGAGGGTCCTAGTATCAAAGGATGTTAAGTTCCTGGAATCAAAAGGGTATTATGCTGAAAGGAGTTGGGAAGAACTAAAGAATTTGTCTCAATCTGCCTCAGACAGAGCTAATAACCTTAGAGTTATTATGGAGAGGCTTGGAATCAGTTTACCAAACTCACCAGCCCCGGTCAAAGAGGTTCCAACACAAGCTGTAGAAGAAACAGTGGAGGATGTTGAGATCACTCATCTTGATCATGAAGGGGGTGATAGAACTGAGCAGCCTACGCAAGTTCAACCTGAAGAGAGCTCAGTATCTCATGATCTAGATGAGAGATCAGAAGCTGAGGTACAAATGGGAGAGCCGAGTGGAGTCAATGAAGCTGAACCTGAGCATATACAACCTAGAAGGAGTACACGAGTACAACCTGAGCAGATACAACCTAGAAGGAGTACAAGAGTAAGGAAACCAAGAGTATACTTCAATGCTGAGGCAGTAGCTCATCCTATCAGTGCCGTGTGCTCACTTGCACAATATCCAGAGGACCATCAAGTCTTTATCAGTGAGCTTGATCAGGAGTACATCCCAAAGACATATGAAGAGGCTATGCTACATGAAGAATGGGGAGCATCAGTTGGTGATGAGATGGGAGCTATGATCAGGAATAATACATGGTTTGAGACTGAACTTCCCAAGGGCAAGAAGGCAGTGACAAGTCGTCTCTTGTTTACCATCAAGTATGGAGCTAATGGGAAGCCAGAAAGGAGGAAAACAAGACTGGTTGCAAGGGGATATACTCAAGTGTATGGTGAAGACTACCTAGACACATTTGCACCAGTGGCCAAGCTGCATACCATAAGAGTTGTTCTATCACTTGCTGTCAACTTGGAGTGGGATCTGTGGCAGATGGATGTGAAGAATGCTTTCTTACAAGGAGAGTTGGAGGATGAAGTGTATATGAGACCACCTCCTGGCCTAGAAGACATGGTGAAACCAGGAAATGTTTTGAGACTAAAGAAAGCCATCTATGGCTTGAAACAATCTCCAAGAGCCTGGTATCACAAGCTGAGCACCACTCTCAATGGGAGAGGATTTGTAAAATCAGAGGCTGATCACACTCTCTTCACTCTAACCAGCCAGCAAGGTATTGTGGTGATCCTAGTATATGTTAATGATATTATCATCACTGGTAGCAACAAGGAAGGTATCCTCTCAACTAAATCTTTTCTTAAAAATGCCTTTGATATTAAGGATTTGGGAGAATTGAAGTACTTCCTTGGGATTGAAATATGCCGCTCTAAAGAGGGGCTCTTCTTATCTCAAAGGAAGTACACACTTGACATTTTAAATGAGGCAGGAAACCTTGGAAGTAGACAAGCCAAAACACCATTGGAAGAGGGCTACAAAGTGCTGCGAGAGGGGGAGTATGAAGCTACTCCATTCAAAGATGTCAAGAAGTATAGAAGAATGGTTGGCAAGCTCATATATCTAACCATCACCAGACCTGATGTGTGCTTTGCTGTGAATCAAGTAAGCCAACACATGGGATCTCCTAAGGTGCATCACTGGAACATGGTGGAGAGGATCTTAAGATACCTAAGAGAGGCACCTGGTCAAGGAGTATGGATGGCATGTAACAAGAGCACTGAAGTGGTTGGGTATTGTGATGCTGATTGGGCTGGAGACAGAGTTGATAGAAGATCAACCACAGGCTATTGCACCTTTATTGGAGGGAACCTGGTCACATGGAAGAGCAAGAAGCAGAAGGTGGTGTCATGTTCAAGTGCTGAGGCAGAATATAGATCAATGAGGAAGCTTACAAGTGAGCTGATATGGATCAAAGGGCTGCTGAAAGACTTGGGGATCGAGATCAACACACCAATGACTATGCACTGTGACAACCAGGCTGCAATACACATTGCATCCAACTCAGTCTTCCATGAGAGGACAAAACATATAGAAGTAGACTGCCACAAGGTGAGACAAGCAGTGGAGCAGCAAGTGATTCTTCCATGCTACACAAGAAGTGAAGACCAGCTAGCTGATATCTTCACAAAGGCAGCAAGTACTAAGGTGTGTGAGTCCATCCATCCAAGGATGGGACTCATAGATATCTCATGTCACTGATCTCTCCTCCATGAAGTGATCTACTCTTTTTCCTCGGCTTGGATTTTATCCCATTGGGTTTTGCCTAGCTAAGGTTTTAATGAGGGATTGCTTCATGGCTTCCAAGCTTGACTTGTTTCATATGGTCAAGCTTGAGGGGGAGTGTTGACATGAAGAGAATAAAAGAGTAAGAATAAGTGTTGACATGAAGTAGAATTAAGCTGGCAGACTTGAGACTTGAGTGCCAGACTTGAGTGCCAGACTTGAGAAGTAACTGCTGGACTTGAGAAGTTAGGCAGACTTGAGTGCCAGACTTGAGTGCCAGACTTGAGAAGTAACTGCTGGACTTGGGAAGTTAGGCAGACTTGAGAAATATAGCAAACAGTAACTCGCCCAAACAGTGTTTTGGAGGAAGAAGAAGCAGTGGTTGGGTTGTTTGAAATTTGAAATTCAAATTTCAGATTTAGATCTAGATCTGAGTCTATTTATATTGTATTTGTATGAACAAATTAACTTAAGGAAATATAATTCCTCACTTCTCTCTTATCTTGCAAACTCTCTCTCTCTCTCTCTCTCTCTCTTGGTTTATCACTTTGATTCTCACACTATTCTTGTTAAATCACCACAACTACTCTCTAAATTCATACATTTTATCAAGAGGATCAACCTACATGAGCTCTCCACAGCGCCTCACATTTCTGGTCTCCGAGAAAGGAGCAACCTAAATTCGACGACAGCGGGACACCTGCCGGTTTTCAAATCAGAGAGTAGTCATATCACGGATTAGTAAGTTTAGTAAAAGACCTGAAGAGAGGATGAGTTCAGTAAGAGGAAAACTGACATATTTATACTCGCAGGTCACCGATTCAGCAAAGCTAAGCCCGAATTCAAAACTTCATCGTGGTAGATTGGATTAATAAGGCTTTAACACCACACGGAAAACACATAACTCTGACCGTTTCAGATTCAGTGTTGAAATTCAAAGGTCGCCGCTGAACAGAGAAGAGAGACAAACACTTTGATGTCTTTGCCTAGAACACGATTAGGGTTTACTTTGTTGGGCTCTTAGGCTTAAGACCATGAAAGCGTCGGAATGTTAGTCACCAGAAGCCCAAATCAATAACGATTAATGAAACGGTGTGTTTTCAATAGGTGGACAGGTGTCGGCGTCGCACAGGCTCTATTTATGACGTGTCGTCCTAGCTGTCGCAACGGGAGGGATACACCCTTCTTTATAGTAATAGAAGATTCAGATTCAATAAAGTCTATAGTTTAGTAGTTAGTTTCCGTTACAAAAAAAGTTATAGGAGGGCATGAATATTTTTTTATCTCAAAATAAAAAGCAAAATTGCGCTAATGTCAGGTAAATATTTAGTTTTGTATGAAAGAAGTGAAAAATGTTCTGTGTAATTATTTGTATATTTTTTATTAAATTTTATTTATATTTAAAGGATAAGAACTTAAGGATATCACATCCATTTATTATCTTCAAATCATATAATTCATATGAAAAGCACAAAATGATACAACATTCAACAGAAAATAAAATTCGTTTTGATATTGCTTCCCTAATAGCAGAAAGTTAGAGAATCACAGAGTAAAGAAAAAGGAAAAAAAAAACATGAACACAAGAAGGATAACATACATTCTCCTCCAACCCACGTTCACGAGTTATTTAAACCTCTCCTTACAGTCGAGTTATTCCGGCTTGATAGTATGAGAAGAGTTTGCACTGAAACTCTTTCTAGAGCAGATACCGGAGATAATCAAGAAACTAACTCCTCAAACAAGGAGTAGCCCAACCAGTTGTTCCGATTGACAGCATTGATTCCCTCATTCTTTCGACACCCGCGACTACTCCTAGGACGTTGTCTGGGCCCAGAGTCATAGGTAGTTGCTGTTTCCATTTGGTTGTTTTTTCTCGTTGTTGATACCGACAAGACCCAACCAGATGATGTCTGCTGGTTGGTAGTGAGAGAACTCTTAGTATCGGCATATCCAAAAGGAGGCGCTAATTAAAAAAAAAGAATTTGATTTTCTTTTTGCTCTCCCTTAGCAATCATGACTTACTAGACTATGCATTTGAATTTGACCATTGGTCATTCAATGGATTTGAGTGTTGTCTAAGAGATAACATGAGATGTAATATATTTTAAATCTTTATTTTCATCAATTTTGTTCTAGAAATACAGTATTCATCAACATATAAATCCGAATGGTTACGGTGGAATTGATAATATAAGCAGGACGAAATTGAATTACGATACGGTTCAACTGCGGTTCGTGTGGTTTACGGGACAAATACGGTTTTGATAAAGAAAAAGTATTGCGGTTTTGATAGAGGAACAATGCGGTTTTAATAAAAAAAAATATTAGTATAATTTAAACTATTTTCTGTTTAGTCATTATATTATATATATTTTATAATTTCTAATATTGGAATATATATGAAATAAAAGTTCAAAATTTAATTACTCTAAATATTAAAATTTCTATTTTTATAATATGCTTTTGACTAAAACTAATTATTGTAGTTTATAAAAATGATGCTAAGTTTTTTCCTCTAAAAACAAATTTAAAAGAATTTATTTGTGAGAACTGTTAGAAACTTTAATTAAATAAAATATTTATCACACAGTTATTTTTAAATACATAAAATGTTAGAATGGGACATAAGAAAGATGAATCTAAAAATCTAAAAATCCAGAAATCCAATTTCATTTAGTTAATTATATATTAATTATAATATTTTGAATACATATTAGTACGTAACTGTACCAACTAATAAAATAAATATTAAATGTTTTAGATAAATGCAGTTAGAATAAAGATCATAAATCACACGTATGAAGGTAGTATCATTATGAAAACTATTGACAAACGTGTTAAAGTATGTGCCGGTATTAATCTTTTTAATCTATTTTATTATTCAGGAAAATCAGTTTACCATTGTTTATACTTAACCAGCGCAAGTTGGCCTAGTGGTCTTGAGGAAGCCAAAGGCTCCAATATGGACCCGGATTCGATACGCGCTGGCCACAGAATGACTTAAGCCCCTTGAAGGTATAGATGCAGGCTGGTTCCAGGCTCAGGGGGATTAGTCGGTTGGCCACGGCCGCCGGATCACCTCCTGATTATTCAAAAAAAAAATTGTTTATATACGAAAATACTTTCCAAAAATATAACAAGAGGCCTATAATTACGGGAGCATTAATGAATATCTTTTGAAAAATAAAAGTTATTTGTTACTGTTATGTTTTATATGAATAACTAGTAGTGTAAATGTTCACTTTACATAACCCTCAGTTCCATAATCCATTCCCAAATTACCAAAACCTTAAATAGATGTCACAACAGTCATTTACCAACAACGCAATAACGTCTAACTAGAATACAACCCGCGCTTTGAAAGCGCGGTATTATTTTTGTTTGAAAAATATATCAACTCGTATATATAGACATTCGTATTCAGTTCATATTTCATTTTTAAAAAAAATTAGGTTTGGTCTCAATTTGGCCGTGGTTTCTGATTTTCTGGTTCAAAATCACATCTCGATCTTTTGGATAAAAATATAACAAATCAGGTAAAATTTAATATTTTGTATAAAAGACAATAAAGTGATCGGCTTTATAAGTAGTATTTTTAGATATTTGATAATTTTAAAACTAAATATCTATATTTAATATGGCCACATAATTAGTTACAATATTTAAAAACATTATAAATATATTGTAACATGTAACAAAAATCTGAAATTTCCAAATATATATAAAATATAACTCATAAACACGTTCAAGTGAAAACAAAAGACAACACAATATGAAACTGTAAAACAAAAGCTTGTTTGTTATCTCATCAAAGTGCCCCATCTTTCTTATCGGGACGAAGAGATTGGACAACCATTCCTAAATCCACCTCAGAACTACAATGGACCAAAATAAGTCTTTAAAATTTGCCATCTCCGTCACTTCCGTTGAAATAACATTTTCATCAAGTTGTCATTCATCATCAAAAAGTCTTCCCAAAACCAGTCTAGTGGCTAGATTCCAGAATTTTAGTTCTAAGTTTTATGTTTTACATGATACACAGTAATATATAAACATAAAACAGAGAGGATTAGAGCAATCAACACGGCCAAATGTTTTCCAAAAGTGGAGTCCAACATCTGCGGAAGCTGGTCAAAGATGAACATAACAGCCGAAATAACCATTATACGTGCAGCATAGAGTGTCCAAATATCAACAGTTACACCAGAAGACCCATATAGTGAGGCAAAAATAGGATTCCTATTACGTACCAGGAGGATCACTTCAGGTTCCATAAAAAAAAAGTCTAGTGTGGTGATGAAGACATACACAGCGAGCACCTATTATAATGGTTCTTAACAGTTCCAGATGTTGTGTCTCCAGAAAGTCCGAACTGTCTTAGCACACAAGAAACCCATAAACCAAGTCAAACACGTTTCCAAGCACCGTCTTAATACATGGCATAAATACATTGGCAGTATGAGAATTTAAACAATTAAGTGAACAGATTAATGTATATATATTTGGAAATTTCATAAAACGTAGATATTGAAAGGAGCAATAACCCTAACTCAATTTTGAATTATAAACATACATTACTCAAATCTGAATCACATGATTTCACCAACTATCGGTATTCAAGGTTTTTCTGTTGACATGAGAGTTCTCACAGGGGAAATCACAGTTAGATCAGGAGAAGAGATAGAGACGAAGATTAAAAAAAAAAATCTTACCATATACATGGTATTGGCATAGTTTTGTACGAAGCAGAGGCGAGAGAAACACAGAACATACGGAAACAAATTTAGGTTATTGGCTGTAGATGTGATGATTAAAAGAATGTTGTATAATTGTATTTAATTAATTTAATTTATAGGTCAACGTATAAGATGGATATAAGAAGCGTGTCTTTTAAATTAGACACAACATGATCAATAAGTCCAAAATTAAAACATACCATGGTAATTTTAAATAGGACTCTAAATTAATAGAGTAGATAATCATCAAAATGCATCAGACTCTTACCACTTAAAAATCCACTTCGACTTCTTGAAAGATTCAAGAAGTTGAGAATTTCCAATTTGCCAAAATATCAGTGAACATTCTAGAGATCATCTGGATTCGAACACAAGGTGACATGAGGTCGACGCTCTGATCACACTAGCCAACTCGTTGAGCATCTCTCGCCTCTTTTCCAACTGTTCCAGCTCTCTTGGATCGATGTACATTGGAGAGAAAGTTGCTTTCTTCAACTGTCTAGCATTCTTGAGGATGTATGTGGCCACTTGTTTCTCTTCTTCTCGTTTGCATTTGTAATTTGTCAACACAAGCGTCTCCAGATGGAGCAACAGACATTCTGGTACACATTTCGGCTGATTCCATTCCCAGCCCACCGGACAATCTTCATGATATGGCTGACAACAACAACGCACTTAGTATGATATTAGATCATCAAAATATATGAAAAAAAGAAGCTCCAGAGTAAGCAAGAGTAATTGATTACGCTGTTGAGTTTGAGGGATTGCAATTTAGGAGAGCTATCGAGCATTAACGAAAGTAGATTCCACCTATTTGTTTCATTCATACGTAGGTCCAAAAACACCAGCTGATAGAAGATGCTACCGGTAGGAAACTTAATCTGTTGATGGTTAAGCATTATCACTAACAAAACAATAATATAGATAAAAAAAACATTGTTAACTTTTACCTCTTAGGATAAGTATAAGGAAAGACGCTTGGCTGAAGTTAGAGATTCAAGAATTTTCTCATTGGCTATATGAGGAATGTTAAAGATCTCTGCTTCCACAAGCTGTGGCGCATTCTCCATCAGAAAGAAGTCAACAAAACTGAGAAATCGGATGTTCAAGTATTTCAAAGATGGTGCCACCATCTACATCTGCGCAACTATCCTCGTCTATGGTTAGCCTCTGTAACGATGGCACCGCAATAGTGTAAGTCTCAGCATCGAAATTACCACTATATCGTGTAACAACCAAACCTAAAACTATGGAGAACTTGACACATAAATCAAATCACTTCGTAAATAATAGTATAGATATGATAATATACATCACTCAAGTATATTTATTTCCATTTTCAGATACCTTTGATACATAACATAGTTAAAACAAAGAAATAATTGATTTATATAAGCAAACCCGCATAAACGAAAATACAGAATTTTATGTATATTTTCATATAAATAATAGTCTAGTGCAAATTAAATATGATAAATAAGGAAGAGTATAAAATATATAACACCAAATTTAAATAATATGTATAACCATTTTATTATACATTACAAATTTGATCCATACAAAAAATAAAAATATATTTGTGCGTGATTCATATTCTAAATATATGAATGATACAGTTAATGTTTTGAAAACCAAAACAAAATTATTCTATAAACTATATTTTATACAATATAAATATTTATATACAAAAAGTAAAATGAATACCGGCACAGGCGTGCATATTAAGTTTTAATTTAACTTAAAATTAAAAAAACAAAGAAATTTACAAAATAAAAGAAATATGAAGAAAAAATAATAATTTAATTTTCAATTCAGTGCAGAATTGATGCAATTCTGCTAGATAATTGTAGAGGGCTGGTAAAAATGCGGTCTAAGAATAATTGCTTTACAAAGAAAAATGCAAACAACTGTTTCATATTCCTTTTTGGAAAACGCGAATTGAATACAAATTGCTTGATTGGTAAATAATATCGTTTTTTAAAAAGACGCACTTGAAATCCGCCCTTTTGCAAGTTACAATTCACTACCTATATATACATCTATAATATAATTAGAGACAAAATGAAACCAAATATTATCTCGTTGGATTTAGAAAAAAATAGGTTCAGTTTGATTGCGAAAAACAAGCGCTGATTTGAATAAATCACAAACATAAACAGAGAACAAAAATGAGAAACTAAAATCACATTGGAATAAGTGATTTACATAATAAATCACTTTATGAGTTTTAATAACACTCTAAGTCACTTTCAACTCCTTAGACACTTTTTTTTTACTTTATCTCCTCTTATCTCTATTTACTAACTAAAACAAAATTAAATGGTAATCAGTAGGACCCACTAATTATAGATTAGATGTCCACTTGACAATTTCTCTCAGACATAAATGCACATTTTTTTCTTTTAATTTCGGTTTCGCCTTTCTTCTTTTATAGAATTCTTTATAATAGAAACACGCTTAATCTTACAATAAACATTAGGAGTGCAGCGCTAGGGTTTAGGCGATTGTGGGCGATTTTCAGAGCTACCGCGACATCGACGACGGCGTAAAATCTACTGTTCTCCAGTGGCCTAGGAGAGAGGGAGACTATCCTACACTCATCTCAGCCTAAGGTTTATCCTGCCCCTTGCAGTGGTGTAACAGTTTGTACTCCCCAACCCTAGAAATCGTTTACGTGATCCCCAAGTTTAACGATTTACGTGTAATTCTCTAGAAGGTCTTGTTTCCCCTGAATAGGGTGTTTGAGAGAGAGGCTCGAAGCAGTTTTGTGGTAGGTATTTACCGAATCTCGGGCTTTAGATGAGTTGAAGGTATGAAGAACGGCGGGGCGGAGAAGCTCCAAGGTCTACTCGTTGGAAACAGTGTGAAGAAGACGAGATCATCCCTATTCCAGAATTTGATTATACATATCTTATTGAGAAACACAAACTCACGCTGGTGGGTCATATGTTTCATATTGATGGAAGAAGCATGGATGCTCTAATCAAACATATGCCAAAAAAACATATATGTGATATGGAAGGCAAAGTCAGAGGATCAAACTTAGGGAATAATAAATTCCAATTTGATTTTAATTCAGAACAGGATCTTCAGAAGGTTCTACAAAGAAGACCATGCCACTTCAACAAATGGAGCTTTTCCCTGGAAAGATGGACTCCTACGATCCGTGAGGACTTCCCTAATTCTATGATGTTCTGGATAGAGATCTCTGGAGTCCCAAATCACTATAAAAAGACGAAACTTATCGTAACATTGGAAAAGCTCTGGGATCGGTAGGAGATGTTGATGTAGATGGAGGAAGAGTACAAGTCCAAGTAAATGTGGATGAGCCACTGCAATTCACGAGCAGGGCTGGCTCTGCGAATGGATATGTTATCAGAGTCTCATTAAATTACGAGAACCTGCATAGATACTGCTTCACGTGTAAGATGATTTCTCACGAGGAGAGAACCTGTCCTGAGCTATCAGAAGAGCAAAAAGAGAGGAATAGGCTTGACCGAATCGCTCAAAGGGAAAAGGAGGAAAGAGCAACAAGAGAAACATTCTCTCTAACTGATCGTCAAGCTCCTGGAAGAGAGAGATCTCCAGTATCTAAAACGGTACCTGCTAGATCCTTTCGAAGGGAGGTTCCATATGATACGAGAAGAACGGATTACTCAGGCAGTGTTAGTAGAAGGAACGATTTGAGAGAGAAGATAACGGAACGCCGAGAGACGCAGAGCAAGAATGTATGGAACAGACTTGACAGGAACAATGATGTATACTATCCCCGAGATCGGGAGAGATTCCATCCTTATCAGAGAGAGCGGACTCAGGTCTATAAGGAGGATAATATAACTCATGGAAGGCTTCAAACTAAACAACAGCACTTAACCTGGAAACCAGTTGAGGGGAACTCCCAGAACAAAAGCGTCACCGTTGAGCCACAGAGTGGGAGAAGTTATAGTCCCCGATGATGTTACTCTCCGGATTCACAGCGCACGATATCTGCTCCTATAGACCAATACCGAGTAAGGAGGAATACACGAGAGAATTTTTTGCTCCTCTCCAAAGCGATACACAAGAGAATGGAGACAACTAAGTCCTCACTCGCAAGTTGGAGACCAAAGGAGTGAGATGGGCAACTCGACGATGAGAGAGACGGAAGATGAGAGAATTAGAAGACTAAAAGGGAAAGCCATTGTTCAAGATCACTCACCTGCTACTGAGAGAGAACAGAGAGAGAGAGGGAAGCTCATTATCCGTGAACCGGTGAGTAGAGATTTGCAGACTCGAGAACAGGGTTCTGATATGCCGGCTCAAGTAGGGGATATGGCAGGAGAGAAATTGGTGGTAAGAGCTGCCACAGATGGGGTGAAGATTGGGAAGGATTCAGAGACACTCCCTACAGGTCCAGGAACCATTGAAAACATAGAAGATGAGGATGAAGAGTTAATGAACGCTGAGGATTTTGATAAGATGGTGGAATTATACAGCGATACAAGACAGATGTCTGATGAAGAAATGTTGAATGTGGATGAAGTAGATGATCTTCTCGAAGAAGAACAAGCTATGGAGCTGGAAAGGAAAACAAAGGAAAAAGTACAAGAAGGCGAGAAGAAGCTCCCAGAGCAAGGAGAGTCACAGCTAAGAGAAAGTGGGATCGCAGAGTTGGGGAAGAAGGCGACCCAGAGCCAGCAAAACCAGCCTATTCGAGCAGGCACGGCAGAGAAGACAAACATGGAAGGTAATGTAAGCACCGGAGGAACACAAGCAGCTGCAGCAAGAAGGAAAAAGGGGTCTCGGAGCCCAGATGTGAAAGGCTCGGCGGCGTCAAAGAAAATGGCTGTGCGGGGACGATCTTCCCCGAAAAGTAAGGCGTCGAGGCAGTTACGTACTTAAGTGTCTCGTTCCTTGTGGAAAATCCAGTGTATCAGGTTCGGTGGTGTCCCAGAAACCACCCAGTAAGCGTATATGAGGTGGAAAACACCAGTGTATCAGGTTCGGTGGTGTCCCAGAAACCACCCAGTAAGCGTATATGAATGCAATCGCATGGAATTGTCAAGGGGCCGGCGCCTACTTGACTAAGCAGCACTTGAGAGAGCTACTTCGCTGCTACAATCCAAGTTTTCTTTTTCTTTCTGAAACTAAAAATTCTTTTTCTTTTATGCAAGACTTACAAGTTGATTTTGGTTATGATAAATTATTCACCGTGGAACCCTCGGGTAGAAGCGGTGGTTTGGCTTTGTTTTATATGGAGGATTCTGCGGTTAAAATTGCTTATTCAAACGATCGTATGATTGATGTGGAAGCGCAGATTGAAGGACAAAAAGTGTATATCACTTTTGTGTATGGAGATCCGGTGGTGGAACACCGCGAAAAAGTGTGGGAGAGACTTACCAGGATCAGTACCACAAGAACAGGAGCATGGATGATGATCGGGGACTTTAATGAAATTACGAGTAATGCTGAGAAAAAAGGAGGCCGTAAGAGATCGGAAACATCATTTATCCCCTTCAAAACAATGCTGGCAGATTGTGGTATGATCGAATTTCCCTTTAAAGGTAATGCTATGTCATGGGCAGGTAGGAGGAGAAATGGACGAGTTCAATGTAGACTAGATCGAGCTGTTGCTAATGAAGACTGGCATGACATATTTTCCCACACTAATGTGGAGTATTTATTGAGATGGGGATCTGATCATCGGCCGGTTTTGGCTCGAATTCAGACACGGGTCTCTAGACCCCGTCGCAACTTCAGATTTGACAAAAGATGGTTTGGGAAAGAAGGCTTCGCTGAGACCGTGAAAAATGGATGGGGAAGAGGTGATAGTCGGTACCAGCAAGGAGACCTGGTGGAGAAGATAGGTCGATGCCGGAAAGCTATAGCCTATTGGAAGAGAAGTAATCCATCAAATAATAAGAAGTTGATAGAGCAATTGAAAGAGAAGATTGATCAAGCGCAAAATGATGATAATATATCAAGCGAGGAAGAACTTGAGCTGAAATGGAAATTATGCGCGGCATATAGAGAGAAAGAGATCTATTGGAGACAGAAGAGCCGGGCCATATGGCTAAAAGAAGGTGACCGGAACACAAAATATTTTCATGCAAAGACCAAACAGAGGCGGGCTCGGAACCGGATCACGCGTCTCAGAAACTCGATGGGTAACTGGATATAAACAGAAGAAGAGATTGAACAGGTCGCAGTAGAGTATTTTGCAAACCTATTTGAAACATCACATCCCTCATCGTATGAGGAGAGTATCCGAGATGTCAAAGAGACAGTGACGGGAGAAATGAATGATTTACTGCTGGCACCGGTCTCGGATACGGAAATTAAAGATGCTGTTTTTGCGATTAATCCGGAGAAATCTCCAGGGCTGGACAGGATGACGAGTTAGTTTTATCAGCAGTTCTGGAACATAGTGGGAAAGGATGTCATTGGCATGGTCAGAGGATTCTTCGAGACAGGAGAGCTTGATGAGAGGATCAACCAGACGAATATCTGTCTAATTCCTAAAACCGAGAGACCAGTGACGATGGCAGAGTTCCGCCCCATTAGCTTATGTAACGTGAGTTATAAGATCATCTCCAAGATCTTATCGTTTCGGCTAAAGAAAATCCTGCCAATGTTAATCTCTGAAATTCAATCAGCCTTTGTGGCTCGACGGCTAATTACGGATAATATACTTGTCGCACAAGAGATGTTCCACGCCTTGAGAACGAACCAAAGTTGTAAATCAAAGTATATGGCGATAAAGACAGATATGAGTAAGGCATATGACAGAGTGGAATGGGGCTTTCTCGCAGCTCTTATGGAGAAAATGGGCTTTGATCAGCGATGGATTCATCTGATTATGTGCTGTGTCTCTTCAGTGTCATATAAAGTTCTAATCAATGGAGATGCAAGAGGCCAAATTACTCCTTCCCGGGGACTCCGGCAGGGGGATCCCTTATCGCCATTTTTATTTATACTATGTACGGAAGTATTAATATCACAGATTCGAGAAGCGGAGCGATCAAAGAAGATCACATGCTTAAAAATTGCTCGAACGTGTCCGGAGATCTCTCATTTACTCTTCGCCGACGATAGCCTTTTCTTTTGTAAAGCAGAGGCTAGCCAAGGTCAAGAGTTGATGAGGATCATTGACGTCTATGGGAAAGCCTCAGGACAACAACTGAATAAAGAGAAATCTTCAGTTTTGTTCGGTTCTAAGGTCATAGCGTCCTCAAAACAAGACCTGAAAAAGGTCAATTGGAATTAGAAATGAAGGTGGAATGGGCATGTATCTCGGTATGCCGGAAAAGATCTGTGGATCAAAGAAGCAGGTGTTTGCTTATGTGCAAGATAGGCTACACAACAGGGTTAATACGTGGGAAGCTAGGCACCTATCAAAGGGAGGCAAAGAAGTACTCATCAAGTCAGTGGTACAAGCGGTTCCAAACTACACGATGTCATGCTCTTTGTTACCTCAAGAGATTCACAAAAAGATCACGGGAGCTATCTCAAAATTCTGGCGGGGGACAAAAGAGAACAATAGAGGTCTTCATTGGGTGGCATGGGATCTCTATAATATTATTTGAGAAGTCAGTTTCTTATGTGTCGCACTCACGTTAAATCTTACGATGGTTGATTACACGGATACCCTTAATGAATTAAAATTATTATTGTAAATTTTTTTATTGATTTTTTGTTTAGTTTCCTTTTATAAATTTTCCAAATAACATATATAATAAAAAGAAAGATTTATAAAGTATAAAAGAAAATTTAAAAACGAAAATATATGTCTATATAATATTAGTTAAATATTTTTATTGATTTTTTATTTTGTTTATTTTCTAAATAAGATATATAATAAAAAGGAAACATTTATAAAGTTTAAAAGAAAATTTAAAACGAAAATGTATGCATATATAATATGATTTCATTAAAAAGGAAAGTTCAAAAAATAGTAATATTCCATTTAAAATAACATAAAATATACTTTTGATGTAATAAAATACTTTATTTATATCTATATTTTCATAGATGAAAAATATATATTTTTATATAATTTGATTTCATAAAATAAAATTTCACATAGATAATCTTGATATTAGTAAAATAAATATTATTTATTTTTAAAAAAATATTAAATAATACAATTTCAAAATAATAAAAATATTTTATATATCTATCTATTTTCTTAGATGATTACATAAAATAATTAAGTAACATAAACAAATATATGTTTAATTGGCTACAAATAGTTTATAATTAGTATTATTGAATTTTTTTTATTTTTTCATATATTTATTTGACTATAATATCTTTCAGTTACAGCAAAAAATATCTATAAATTATATTTTTCTCAAATACAATCACAATTGTTTTACTGTTTATTTTAAGAGATATTAGATAATGAAAAATAGATTTTAACAATAAACATCTTTTGACCAAATAATTACAAAATATTTAAAATTAAAACAACACGATATACTTTAACAAGGTAGATATATTATATTTTATGATTATACAATTACATGTCTTCTTAATATTAAATAATTATTACATTTGCTTTTAAATTTTATGTTTTTATGTTTGTCGAACTTAACATAACCATAATCTAAATACTCAAAATACAAAAACAAATCTAAATTCAGGTTGTTAAGATTATTTAAAATAAGTTTCAGTTTACCATTCAATAAATCAAAGACATAAAATAATTTAGAATTTATAAAAAAATTAATTACTGTAGATATTGATATATATTCATGAGTTTCCAAAAATATATCAGTTACTTATGTATGTAACTTCATATTGATCATTGATAAATATATGAAAGTACATGCACATTAAACGATAAATAAAAATAATTTGATGAGACTTAACTAAAGTAAAAATAATTATATGTCAGTTTGAATTTGAAGTAATACATGCAACTTAATATATTCACAACATGAGTAACTCGACTAATCCAACTTATATCTAATATAAATTAAACTACAATAAGAATATATAATTTTATGGTAATAATTAATTTTATAAATATAAATTATAGAATGAGTCAAAATATATTAACAAATGAAAATAAAATATTAGCCAACTATTACAATTTAGTTTTTTTTTTGTAAAATTTATATATATAAGCATGAGACTTCATAATATCATTGTTATATTAATTTATTCAATTTGGAATCCGACACTTTAGTTTATCTTTTATTTCATTCTAAGCACAATATATCTTAATTTATAAATAATCATCCTAAAATATATTTGCATATAAAAGATAGGATTTTTAACACTAAAACCCCTCAACTAAGTTTGTTTTGGGTAAAAACCCCTAAACTAAGTATTTAACGAAATAACCCCCAAACTAATTTTATTTAGTGAATTAAACCCTCTCAGGTCATAATTACCGGTACTACTGGTAAATCTTTAGTTTATGAGTTTTTACACTAATTAAACATAGTTGGGGAGTTTTATCATTAAAATAAAATAAAAATAAAAAATCTAAAATATAATAACACTATCTAAAAATTAGTAACTTTAATTTTCAAAATTAGTAACTTAATTTTCAATATTAGCATTTTAATTTATATAGATATGTGAGTCTGGTTTTTTTTTAAAAATCAACACTATATATGTATAAATTAAAAATGTAAAACCCCAAAAATAGAAAAAAAATTATCTAAAGCTTTACCTGTAATAAAAATTATCTAAAAAATTAAAAATGTAAAAGACAATAAAATATACCAAAAATTATATATTATTTAGTAATTTTAATTTTCACATTAGCATTCTTAATAATTTCTATAAATATATGAGTCTGATTTTTTTAAACAACATTATATATGTATAACTTTAATTATACATTTTTTATTTATACATATATAATGTTTATTTAAAAAAAATCAGACTCATATGTTTTTAGAAATTTTTTAAAATGTTAATTTTGAAAATTAAAGTTACTAGATAAGATATAATTTTTATTATATTTACTTGTCTTTTACATTTTTTTAATTTTTAGATAATTTTAATACAGATAAAGCTTTAGATATTTCTTTTATATTTTTTGGGGTTTTACATTTTTAATTTATACATATATAATGTTGATTTTTTAAAAAATCAGACTTATATCCCCTAGACTATATTTGAGAAGTGATTTTGCCACATGTCTTCTCTACAATCAGTTTCACAAAAAATAATATGACATAGCTACTAAAACTGATGACATGGTTTCCGAAAAATATGACATGGATGATTTCATTTAATGTTGCTTTATATTTTTGGTAAACTTTTTAGAATATGGTAATAACTCATACCTTACATTTAATATTGATATTTATTTCCGGTAAACTTCTTTAAATATAGTAATATCACATACATCATCTATAAAATAAATATATTCATATATAACATTAAAATTTCGAAATTATATTTTATTTTATTTTCTATAATTATACAATTTGTATTACTAAATCTTTAAAAATTGCTACAATTTAAAAAAAAAATTATTTCTAATCGTAAAATCATTAGATTCTTATATATCTACAGATCCTATAAATATTGTTAGTTCAAATTTTTTATAATTATACAATATATTTTTAAATAAAAAATCATTTTATCTTAATTTAATATTTAAATAAATAAAATCCATATTTAAATATCGGTAAAAATAATAAAATCTATAATATTTAATAAACCTTATTTTAAATATAAATTAAAATTTTAAAACAATTTTACTGCATATGGTGCAGGAAAACACCTAGTATCTATATATATTTTTTTAAAAAGCTAATTTTTAAAATTAAAGTTACTAATTTTTAGTAATGTTATTATATTTTGGGTTTTTGTAATTTTTATTTTTATGGTAAAACCCTCCAACTATTTTTACTTATTGTAAAAACCTCTAAACTAAAGATTTACCAGTAGTATCGATAATTATGACCTGAGAGGGTTTAATCCATTAAATAAAATTAGTTTGGGGGTTATTTCGTTAAATACTTAGTTTGGGGGTTTAATTCCAAAATAAACTTAGTTGAGGGGTTTTAGTGTTAAAAAACCTAAAAGATAACCAACCAACCGAGTAACCTAAATGAAAATAATAAAATTAATCAAAATTTAATATATTTAGAATAAAAGATATTATAATTGAATTCAAATAAATAAATACAAATTAATATATCAAAATGATAACTAAATCAACTGTAAAACAACAAAATTGACAACCTATAACATATCTAAAATCGTATGTCTAATTAAAGTAATATAATATTATTAATATAAACTATGCATACAATTATAAATTAATATAAAATTAAAAATAAATAACAATTCATTATTATAGTATTACTTTATAAATACTTATACCCGTGCATGAGCACAGGAAAATCACCTAGTAAGATTTGTATTCCCTATGATCAAGGAGGACTGGGATTTAGGGATTCCCGAGATTTTAACTTGGCTTTACTGGCGAAACAGGTTTGGCGGCTCCTAATCTACCCTGACTCGCTTCTAGCAAGAGTTATGAAAGGACGGTACTATAGACATGCTAATCCGATGACTGTTGGGAAAGCGAATAACCCGTCCTACGGATGGAGAAGTTTATGGACAGCACGTACAGTACTTGAGAAAGACCTACAACGAACTATAGGGACAGGTGAAGATATGAAGGTTTGGGAGGACTGGTGGATACTAGATCACTTGGCGAGACCAGCGATTCCAATCAGAGCAGACCTTGATCGAGACCTTAAAGTCCATCACTTGATCATCCATGAAACTAAAGAATGGAACGAACCGATCCTTCGTGAACTAGTAAGTGCAGCAGACGTAAGTAAGATCCTAAAGCTACGACCGAGCCGGTTAGGGAGGAAGGACAGCTATGTTTGGAAACGCTCAAAATCAGGAGCTTATACAGTACGAGAAGGCTATGTCGCGGCTAACGAGCAAAGGAGAGCAAGCGAAGAAGCTCAGGTCGTAGAACCTAGTAACAAGAGGATGAAGGAGAAGGTTTGGAAATTAAAAACATCCAGGAAAATAAAACATTTTCTATGGCAAGCTTTAGCGGGTTTTGTGACGGCGGCGAGCAGACTGTGTGATAGGCACTGTGCAACAGATAGATCATGTCTTCGATGTGGGGCAGAGGAGGAAACGATCAATCACATCTTATTTGAATGTCCTCCCGCATTGCAATGCTGGGCCTTGTCAGATATTCCTATTTGTCCGGGTATATTCCCGTGTAGTGCTTTGTATACTAATTTCGATCATCTTTTGTGGAGAGCAAAGGAATTGGGAGTTCCAGGAGAAACACTTGAACCTTTCCCGTGGATTTTGTGGTATCTCTGGAAAGGACGAAACGACTTCCTCTTTAATGGAGTGGATACTTCACCAGTTGATACGCTACAGTTAGCGATGGCGGAGGCGGGAAATTGGAAGGTGGCGCAACTTATCCCGAGACTTGAAGAAGAAATAGTAAAGCCGAAGGTGGACAGACCACAAGCTCGGATCCAATAGCGGAGAATGAGAGCCTCAGATGCCAAATGGACGCATCATGGATTCAAGAATGCGCTGTGTTTGGTGTAGGTTTTGTCTTAATGCGAGGCAACAGGAGGATACTCATGGGGACGAAGAACGGCAGGACGGTGCCATCGGCCTTATATGCAGAAGCGGAGTGCTTGGAGTGGGCGATGAAGACGATGATCAGAGAAGGATATACTTCGGTCCACTTTGAAACCTACTGTGTGCAACTAGTAAAGCTGGTACAGAAGGTGGAAGACTGGCCAGCAATGGCTGAGATTATAGAAGAAATCACGATCACCTCTAGAAGCTTTGTATCTTTCTCTATCACGCATCTACCTCGGGGTATGAATAAACGAGCTGACTGTTTTGCGAAAGCAGCCAGGGCTCGGTCTGATACTTTTTCTCTCGTTTTTGTCGAGACTCCTGTGTGGCTTGCTTCAGTAGCTAGCCTTTTGGAGAGCTAGTAGAAACAATTTCTTTTGATGTCAAAAAAAAAAAAGAAACACGCTTAATCCTTGAATCCTCAGTCATGCTCAAGCTTAATCCGCAAAAATGTACCCGTGATAAACCATGAGCAACATGACGGATTAGTCAGGAGAGCTTCGTTGTTGACGATCTCAAACTGCGGCTCCGCCTGGACAAATCTTTACAACAATCCATGTCAAATTCAAGTCATCGCTTCCCTACTGTGGTCGCCATGGTGAGGAACAGAGTTGTGGCTTTTCAGAGTAGCAGCAATGGTGAACTTTTCATTATTTACACATCTGGTCCTCTAACTTTTGTCTATTTTCCAATTTCTCTTAGACTTTTAATTGTGCAATCCAGACAATTTTGTTTTTGATTTTACAACATTGATCCCTGCCATTTTGTTTTATTTTGTTTCTGCCACATATGTTTCTGATATTCAAATAATTCCATTTTATTTGGTCTCATATTTCCAAATGTGCATATATATATATATATATATGTAAATGAATCTTAAAATTATTAATATGAGCTAAATGGGATGATAAATATCTGTAAAATGATAACATATCAATGGTGTATGAATAATTCTTGTGTACATTGTTTCTAATGAAATTTTGATGTGATCATATATGTACATGATACTATGTACACAATTCTTTATCCATATCTACAATAATCACATGTATACTAGTTAATTGGGCAATGATTCATATGTACACATTGTAAAAAAAACTCATAAAAACCATATATTGTATTTTTGTCAGAAACCACAAATTTTGTTATCATTTGACAGTATTCACATATTTAAGTGTGACCCACTCGTATGATGATTCTTGAAGATCTATATGTACATCTCATGGTGTACACAAACATTTAGGTATCCACATGTACAACAATGAATATGTACACGGTTTTTATGATAAAAACATGTACACGGGTTTATTGGTACATTGCCCAAGTTATGATATTTTATGATTTAAGTGTGATCCACTCGTATGATGACTCTTGAATATTTATATGTACATCTCATGGGGTACACAAACATTTTGGTACACATGTATAACAATGAATATGTACAAGGTTTAACGATAAATAACATGTACACGGGTATATTGGTTCATTGCGCAAGTTATGATATTGTTGTTATTGTACAATAAAACATAGAGACTGAATAATTTTTTAGATACATATGCAAGAAATTACATGTGCACCTAATAAATTTGTTAGAAACATTTTAAATTTGCAATATTTGCATGGTAAAAAGTTGTCATCGTGTACACATATATTTTGTATTGTCCACATGTACAACATTTCACCAAAAAGAACAGATGTACACCAAATTGGACATTGTAGAAATAATGATAATTTATGATTCGAAAGATTTTGAATATCTTGTTTTAGTTAATTTAGATAATTTTAAAATTCATTTATGTGTATATATCAAATTTAAATGGTTTTTACCATTTTAATTTAGTTAAATTTTAGACACTCTATTTGATTCTTCTTAATATTTTATGATTTAATGGTACTTACCATTTTAATTTAGTTTGATTTAAGTCATTTTAGGTTCTATTTTGTAATATACATTGCAATTGTGTGTTCATATGTATATACCAAGGGTAAAAATGCATATTTGTAAGTTTAAGGTCAAATAAATAGGACAAATTTGTATGTTGACGAGTTTGGGGTCAATTGACAATAAAACTGAATATGAAAGGCTTAAAATAAAAATTGAAAAAGTTGTTTGGGCTTAAGTTCATGTACCCACTTTTAAAATATTTCATCAAAGCCATGTTTTTTGGGCAGAACCATAAAATCTTATTTTGAAACTCAACCATAAACCCAATTTTACACTATTTTACATATAGGTGTTCACTATATTAAATTTATACAGTCAAATAACAATTACATGTACACATATTTTATTATCCACGTGGATATTATATTCGGATGTCCATATTTACACCAAATAATAAATATCCACATGTATACTGCTTTATGAAAAAGTGTACAAATATGAGGGAAGTGACTAGATTTTGATAATATTTGTATATATTTAATTTTCTTTTGAGTTCTTAATACCCGAACCGATGCAGATCCATTACATACTTGGAAATTATAGATATTTTAATTATATATCTGAATCAACCTGTATCCAAAAGGAATTGATCCGAACCTGAACCAAAAATATTTAAGTATGTAGTTTGGATTCAAATGTTTAGGATTCAAAAGACTCATACTCGAAAAAACCTGAATCGAATCGTATCCGGAAAATGATTGTCCATGCCTATTTAAATTCTTAGTGACCAAAAACATGATTTTCAAAGTTGGGTGTGTAAGAGTAAAACTTTTATCTTAGCCGCGATTCAGTTGGTCAGCATAAGCAGCGAGTTAATTGAAAATTAGAAATTAATTGGGTCTAGGTTTTGAGCTTGTAGGTGTTCGTATATCACTAAATATGTAATATTTTAAAGACACCAAGCCTCATCAGCTCAGATGGTTAGTGGTTTCGTTTTAGTTCAACAAACCAGAGTTCGAAGCACTGATATGCTCTTTTGGTTTATTTTTCTGCTTCTTTTTACTGAAGGATAAACTTGTAATTTCGTCGTCATCTCCTTCCCTATAACCTACATGCGATTAAAAGATGGCAGTATCCACCTTTTTCCAGATTTTTTCACTCGTTTTTATCCCTTTTTAGTCATTTTAGATGAAACTTTATAGATCTAAGTTAGATTCGACTTTTTTTAGGTTTAGTTGTATCAACCAAGAAAGCACCAGATTGATGAGTACAAATGAAACTTTTGAATACGAGTTAGATCCTATCAAGCTTGAAAATCTCAGATGAGATAAGATATATCATGTCTATTGCACTGTTTCTTACCTTAAGATGTCTTGTATACTCGTCGTCGATTTAGATCGGTAATGTCTCTCACCCAAAACTTAAGTATCTAAGAAATCTGGTGAAAGAAAAGAAACAAAGAAAGTTGGGAAAGAAGACGATAAGAAATAGAATGTGGGACTTATTAGTTATAACTTTGATTTTGTTTCAACTAAAAAAAGATTAAATCGAGAAAAAGTGTTGACAAAAAAAAAATCGAGAAAAAGTGTCCGAGTAGTGGAAATTGTCCTATCCCCTTATTATTATTTGAGGAGACGACTTATGAAAATAACCTTTTGCCCATGTGTTTATTACATGTGTGCCATTTCCTATGTGGCATCTTCACATTTCATCTCACACCAATTTTTCAAAAGCCCATCCTTGCCTAGAACATTTACATCTCATGCCATTATAGTGAACATATGTTATAATCAATGCTTTTGATGTGCTATACGTGATGTCCATATAGTTAATGTCCAATGCTTTTGATTCATTCGAAACCATGAACTACCTCTTATATGCATCTTTTATATTTTATGCCCAACAGATTTTCTCTTATATTAAACTTTTTTATGTTTATAAATTCTTGCTCGCAGGAAATGTTCTACGTATTATAAGTTTTATATTATACCCTATGCTTTTGTATGTTTATAAAAAATTCGATCCAAGAACATATATATATATATATATATTTTTTTTTTTGATCCTAGAACATATATATTTATATTTTTGATCCAAGAACATATATATATATATATATATAATATAATGCTCATATTTTCATAAACATCCATCATTTCGTGAAAAAAACTAATTTTTATACTTTTATATTGTTATAATACAATGAAAGCATAATGTAGAGGGACTAAATGATACAATAAATGTCATTATTGAATATGAAATCTCGGTTATGATTGATTTATGTTAAGTCCATAATCAGATCGTACATTATTATTGATTTATGTTTCTTGATTGATATGATAAAGCATGATTGATATGATTAGCGATTTTAATTTTAATGTTTCATATTTGAGGTTACCATATTTATAAAATAATGTAACATCCATCATTTTTATGTATATATATATATTTTATGTTAGTATCAGCTTTATAACTTCTATCCAAGAACATATATATATTAAACTTTTGTATGTTTATAAAATATTCGATCCAAGAACATATATATATATATATATATATATATATTTTGATCCTAGAACATATATATTTATATAACATATATATATATATATATATATATATTTGATCCTAGAATATATATATTGTTAATATAATGCTCATATTTTCATACACATCCATCATTTCGTGAAAATTAATTTTTTTACTTTTGTATTTTGTTATAATACAATGAAGGTATAATTTAGAGGGATTAAATGATACAATAAATGTCATTTTTGGATATGAAATCTCGGTTATGATTGATTTATGTTAAGTCCGTAATCAGATCGTACATTGTTATTGATTTATGTTTATTGATTTTCCTGAATATGAAATCTCGCAAAGCATGATTGATATGATTAGCAATATTTCTTTTAATGTTTCATTTTTGAGGTTACCATATTTATAAAAAAAATTTAACATCAATCATTTCGTCATTAACAATTATTTGATGTTACCATAATTAAAAAAATTCTTTGTCAAATTTGTTATAAAAGGAAAGCCAGGTGAGTAAATTATGTCTTATGTTTTCTTATAAACACTCTTTCTCACATTTCGTTCATACCCAACAAAAATGGATGTCTTTTGTTTTGTGCCTTTCAAAAATATTATAGATGGATCGTGTAATCCTCATATTCTGATTGGTAATTCAATTTTTTTCTGTTCACTCTAGCAGCGTATTTTTGTATAGTTGTCATACTAATCCATTTTGGTTATCATAGATGTCATCGGACATGTTGTGCAAGCGGGTCGCATTCAGATGTTTTCAGTTAATGGAAAAGTTATCCCGAAGATTTCATTGCTAATACGTGATGCAGAGTAAGTTCCGTTTAAAAATACGCTGTTAACAAATGTCTATAAAACTAATATAGACCAAATAATTTAAGTAAAATGTTTTTTCAAATCAGCCTAATTAAGTTCATGTTTTTTGGTTAGGTCAATATATTGTATAAACATATGTCTAAACATATATATAATATTAACATTAGTTGGGTTTTTGGCCAAGATAATATTGTATATATATATTTGTCTAAACATATATATACTTAAGTTTTACGTTAGTTGGCTTATAAGTTATAACTGATTGTACAATACTTTCAAAAAGAAGTCCATAAATTTCATGCAATCACTTAAATTAAGCACATTGACTTTTTAATTAAGGAATCAACATAACTGTTGACACTGCAAAATAATATTGGATGGAGTGAAAGTATCATTAAATAATATCCTATATTTTATTCCCTTTCATATAATACTTTCCAAAATCATATATTAATTAATTTTGTCTCCATTCGATCAGGTTAACTATATAGTCAAATATAATAGTCAATGTTTTCTAAATTTTTTCCCCTGCATATAATACTTTCCAAAATAATAAATTATATAAACTAAACTTTACGAATTTTTGGGGTTGTATTTTCGCGAATATTCGTTTGACACAAAACTTTATAAATTTTTGGGGTTGACACTAAACTTTATCCCTATGTGACTATATATATCATACTAAACTAATGTCTTTTGTTATTTTTCTTAATAGCATTCTGAGCACACTATGTTTATATATATATTTATATATATTTTTTAATAGCATTATGAGGACACTATGTTTATATAATAGCACTCTGAAGACACTATGTTTATATATATAATGAACATTGCGATAAATTTTGGAATTAATGGTTTGAATTTATTGTTACAGAAAATATACATATGTTAATAAAATCATATGATAATAAATATTTATATTGAAATATACTATATATCTATGTCAATTTCATTGAAATTTAATTATATACCATATAAATCATATAATAATTATTTTGATTTATTTACCATAAAAATATTGTAAATAAACAAGAAGTATTGTTTTATTTATGTGATTACTCTAATCCCATATATATATATATATTAATTGAAAAACAATTGATCACTCTAGCATGTGTGATTTATTAATTAATATTTTTTAAAAAATTTAAAAGAGATGGATACATTGAATATATATTTAGAAGCTATTAAATCATCTAGCGAGAATATGGAACAAGAATATGGATTGCAGAAAAATACTTATTTCCTAATTCTAATCCATGTTTCTTCGTCACAACACCGATTGAGAATAATTTGAACTTTAAAGTTTCGATTTTGAAAATCTGAAATGACAACGTTTTTATTTCAGCACACTGGTTTCCTTAAATGAGCGTAGAATATTTTTTAATATTTAACCAAATGGGCTACATACATAGTATAATGTGTTTTGGTTTAAAAATTGTTGCATACCCAAAATCAATGCAAACCATCATCACTTTAGATTAAAATTTTGTTACAATAAAAATATAGGATTGGGCAAAAAATCTGAATCCAAAATACTGAACCAAATGCAATCCGAAGAATTAGTACTTAACTTTAACTAAAATTGGTTAGATTAAAATTTTGGTATCTTAAGAATCGAACCAAATTCGATTTGAACCAAAAAAATTCGGATATCGTGTATATTCGAAGCAGATTTATATACTTAAATATATTATTTATTTTTAAATTTAATATCTAGAAGAATATACAAAATATATAAGATATTTTTAAGTTATCCAAATTCTTAGAAATATATAAAATTAGTTAAAAATACATATTTTAAAATAGCTAAACGGTACTCAAGACATCAAAAGTATTTAAAATATCTATTGATTTCCTATTCAAATATTTAAGATAAACCAATTTTATGTTAATATTATGTATTTGGCATATATTATTGATATTTATATGTTATATATTATTTTTATTTTTATATTTTGAAACATTTAAAGTATGTATGAACTTTAATATTTTTTAAATGATTTTAATGGGTTATCCGAACCAAATCCAAACCGAATCGGCAAAGATTTCAACCGAACAGAACAAAACCGAAGTAAATGGTACCCGAATGTCCATCTCTAATCAAATGTAAAAATGGTTATTGATAATAAAATTTGTGTTATTTATAATATTTAAGCACAGCATTTTTGAGAAAACTCATCCCGCGCAGGGCGCGGATTATCATCTAGTAGTGTTATTAAAAGAGAAATTTTCAGTGTAGGTCACTTTTTGACTTTATATTACAGTGGAAGTCACTTTCTGCTCTCGAGGTAGTTTATTGAGGCAAAATGACAAAAGCGTCCTCGACTAACAACTTTTTCCATCTATTCTTCCATCAATTTTTTTGTCTCGTGAGAAGGTATCTTTTCAAAATTCAAAAGCATCAAAGTATTTTAATTATTTAATTACAGCCACAGAAAAACATCTTTATCTTAATACTTTTTCCTTTCTATCATCTCTTTACTTTCCTTATCTCAAACTTCAACAACCACAAAAACTCTATCTCATTCATCCTTCCATGCCTGGTTTAAGATTTCGATGGACCTGTCACAATCCAGTTTGCAGAATTTCACCCGAGAGATACTCATCCATCATCAATATCACAAGTATTTCTTTTATTTTCTGGTCCCAACAAGCTTCTCTTTTTCCTCAGTCGTCGTTGTATCCGTCAGTTTCTGTATGTATCGAAAACTGTCTTCTTTTGTCTGATCAATTTCTTCTCTACGGTTATCACTCAGAGTTATTTGCTTATTTTTATTGATTCCCGAGTGATTGAGTTTTCTTGAATTTGCAGATAATGCCTCGACAACAGAAGCTTTTGTCATCACGAGTGCTTAAAGTGTGATTCGCTGAATCCATAGGTAAAGTTTCCGTTTAAGTTTATGTTTAGGGCGTGATTTGTTGATTGTGATTTGAAAGCTTTCTTGTGTGGATGCTAGAGCTTCTTTGATGCTGATATTGTGCTCGAAGCTGATTTGTTTCCAGTGATGCAGGGTTACCCATTGCAGGATCTACTGATTATTGGCTTGGCAGAGGATGTGAAATACAAGAATGAAGATTTGAGAGGTATTTGAATGGGAACCGGCTTGTTAGGACAATAAGAATGAAGTTTAAAAACATGGACAGTTCGTAGAAGAACCCCAGCAGTGACAAGCAGTGACATGGATAGTTTGTTAAGGAATCACATCAGTTACACATGGACATGTCTACAAGGTGTACGTGTGGACATCGTTAGACGATGTACATGTGGACGTGGACATAATGGTTTAGCTTCTTGTAACATAATGGACAACAAAAATTATTGTCTATGTGTATGCTTATGTCATGTACATGTTTTCATGAGAGTACTTGTACACCCTTTGTATTGGTTTTAAATTTTCCTAAAGCAAGACTAATGTGTATGTTTTTTTTTCAGTTTATGTGTGCATAAAAAAATAGTATCCATGTGTACATTTTTTTTCATGTACACATCATTATGATGAAACTACATGTACAGCATTAAGATTATCCATATGTACACTGTAAAGAACTATCCACATGTACGCCTTTCTTTATAGAAAAACAACACATTTAGCTAAATTACTACTCACATGACCCTTTTAATCTCTTTGTCCAAGTCATGGGGTATAAACCCTTTCTTCAACTTGAAGTTGGTCTCGAGTTTTTGCCTGGCTTTTGCTTTACTTTCCATCTTCTTACCAAGTAATTCAACTTGAAGTTGTATCTTTTTCATAGTAGCCTATACAAGACCTTGGGTTTATTTTTCCTCTTTTCTTGCTTGGTCGGTCTTGTGTTAGAAATCAACAAGCATAAACATGAGTGAGTCAAATCGTGTTATATAATGTACACCATTAAAATTATCCACATGTACACTATAAAGCTATCCACATGTTTTCTCCGTTTAAATGTACACTTTTTGTTTAAAGAAAAGAAACATATTTTAGGAGTTTTAAAGATGTGATTGTTTGCAATCTCTAAAGACAAGTGAGAAGTCAACTATAGGAACAAAATTGAAACATACACTTGATCAATATAGGAATAATTGTTTTCTCTCATTATTGTATCCTTCTTGCTGCTTCTTAGAACCAGAGACACAGAACACACGAAGGATTCAGAGGCCTGAGACTTGAAACCAAAACAATAGAATCTTATCCAAATGTATCAGAAGTACAACTATTTTGGATCCATGTAGCTTCAGTATCAACGAACATCTCAAAAGCATGGTGAACTTACCAAAAGGAACAAACTTTAATATTGAATCAAAACCCAGAAGTTGGGTTTCTTCCCTAACATGGAAGATTCCAACTCTATGCAACTACTAAGCTAGTTAGTCATAACACCTGCCACAAAACGGGAAATGATATAATCGAGAGAGATTGTTCAAAAAAAAAAAGATATAATCGAGAGAGACAAGTACAAGACCAATCAACCACAAAACTGAATAATTTCCTGTTTAAAATCGTTACTAATCGAAGAGACATCCACCAACAGAACGTCACGCCGTTATCATCATCACCACCAACGACACCGGTTCACACCGCAGCCGTCAGCCGCGAGAACACCTACCGTGAACCCAGCCTTTTGATTTATTCTCTCTTCTACACATTCCATCTAGATTCTCCAGTGTCGTATTCCTCTGTTTCTACATACAGTATCAAGATAAAAAAAATTCAGAAAAAAGAAAACCTAGCAAAAAATAAAATAAAATAAAAGGAAGTCATTTTGCCGACAAAAGTTTGCACTGCTAACTAAAACGAAAAAGGATATATTTGTCATTTGAATAAGCAATGTGCATGATTCAGCGTGCAAAAGTACCTTAGGAGTTAGGAGTAACAAGTGACTTACCGTGTAATATAGAAGAGGAAAAGTGACCTCAGGTGTAAAGTGACTCTCCGTTTAATATTTTCAATATATTATCCTCAAAACCGTAAGGAAAGTCCAAATACATCGAAAATAGTCATCATAGTCCAAGTCAGGTTTTGTTTTTTAAAGGATGGTCAGGCGTGGATCTTCATAGGACGACTAAGGTGATACAGTTAGTCGTAGATCGTCATAAGATAGGTAGTATTGTCGGTTGTCGAATCGTGTATGTAATCTTTCTAATAATTGTAATATCATAATAAATCATTGTTAAAAAAAAGGATAGAGGGTGCTTAGTTTTTTGTTTTGTCAATACATTATTTTAAAATTTCATTAACCTTTTTATACTTCCGGTCCAGATTTGGAGTGACATTTTCTATTTGATTTGGTATGGTTTGGTTTGGATATTTGCGCACGCTATTAAAATATAAAAGTTTTATTCCAAATGAATAAATTCCTTAGCCGAAAAAAACGTATCAAGCCATTGACTGACTATGGCTTTGTGGCGTCAAAAACTCGAGACTCTATCCAACGACCGATGGCTAGTGTTCGTGTGCGCCATGTGGATCCAGTCCGTCGCCGGCGTCGGTTATTTATTCGGTGGCTCAATGTCCCCGGCCATCAAGACTTCACTTGGTTACAACCAGAAACAGATCGGTCTCCTCGGCGTCGCTAAGAACCTCGGCGACGCTATCGGATTCGTCTCCGGTGCTTTATCGGAAATGTCACCGTCGTGGGCGGTTCTACTCGTCGGTGCTGCTCAAAATTTCGTTGGCTACGGTGTTGTCTGGCTCGTCGTCACGGGTCAATTACCTAATCTCCCCCTTTGGATTGTGAGATGATTTTCCGATTCGTATTTGTATAATGATTTCCTTTTATTACATGATGTATAAGTTACATACGAACATTAACAAGACATTGTTTTAGCAAAAAAAAAAAAAACAAGACTCCTGTCTTTTTGTGTTTATTTATCTTTTTAGGAGTATTTTTTTTTAAAAAAATGATAAACCATTTTCCAGAGAGAATGTGAAAATCACGGTGGTCACGCTTGTGGAAATCTGTGGTGCGGATTCGAGGGTCCTTTGGGATCCACGGAACGCCTTGACCACCCGAGACCAGACGCATGGTTTAGGAGTACTTTTTATGTTGGCTTTTATGTTTTTTTTAAAAAAAATGTTTTCTTACATAAGTATCTTGCTTTAGTAATTATAAGCATGTTTCTGTCTATTACACTCTCCTTGATTCTGGATTCTTGAATCTATAGAAAGTTAACAGTTTTGTTAATGCAGTTGTTTGTAGCTATCTTCGTGGGAACAAATGGAGAAACCTACTACAACACAGCATCCCTAGTCTCATGCATTCATAACTTCCCAGAGAGCCGTGGTCCCGTTGTTGGAATCTTGAAAGGGTTCTCTGGCTTGAGCGGAGCAATCTTGACTCAGGTTTACTTGATGTTCACTCCATCTCACGACTCTTCTGTTATCCTCATGGTCGCTCTTGGACCACCACTGGTTGTTCTTGCTTTGCTATTCGTCGTTAGACCCGTGGAAAGAAGCTCCAGAGCGAACTCGCGAGCTGATGATTTGCGTTTCTTGGCTATTTACGGCTTCTGTATCGTCCTCGCAGTGTATCTATTAGGAGTGTTGGTACTTCAGAGTCTTGTTGATGTAACTCAAACAGTTATCACAGCCTCTGGAGTTGTTCTTGTCGTTTTGATGGTTTCTCCGGTTCTTGTCCCTTTTGCATCGGTTTTCCTCTCAGGTAATAACAACGCCACGTCGGTGAAGCCCGAAGAAGGAAACTCTACTAGTGTGGATCCGAATGAGGTTAGAACTTTGATCGAGAGGAGTGAAGTATCGCAGGAAAAGAGAAGAGCCCCGTGTATAGGAGAAGATTTCACATTGTTGCAGGCTTTGGGACAAACCGACTTTTGGCTCATATTTATGTCTCTGGTTCTCGGTGTAGGTTCGGGGATAACGGTTATAGACAATCTTGGTCAGATTTGTTATTCCCTCGGCTATAGCAACACCAAAGTATTCGTCTCACTAATCAGCATCTCCAATTTTCTTGGCCGTGTTGCTGGTGGCTACTTCTCTGAGCTTATCATAAGGTACCACCAACCATTTCACTTTTGACATTATACATAAACGTTTGTAGTCAAATTTATTTTCTAACACTTTCTTCGTCTTTAACAAGAAAACTCTCACTTCCAAGAACAATGGCAATGTCTGCGGTTCAGGCGATAATGTTGTTAGGGCTCATCTACTATGCCATAGACTGGCCCGGGAAGATCTATGTAGTCACCATTGTAATAGGAATGGGTTATGGCGCTCATTGGGCAATCGCCCCTGCTTCAGTCTCTGACATTTTTGGACTAAAGTGCTTCGGTTCTCTCTACAATTTCCAGATTACAGCATTGCCTATCGGGTCGTTTGTGTTCTCAGGTGTGATTGCAAGTAACATATATGACTACTACGCCAGGAAGCAAGCAGGGACCTCCACGGAGACTGAGTCACTCACTTGCACAGGATCAGTGTGTTATTCGGTTACGTGTGGTCTCATGTCCGTGGTGTGTTTAATGGCTATGTTGCTGAGTCTGAGTGTTGTTTATAGGACAAGGAAGTTTTACTTGAGGCTTCATCGAGTGTCCAAGACTTGAAGATAATGTGCACACTGGACCTTTTTAACGTGCTGAAGGTTGTTCTTTTGACCTTTTGTAAGAAAAATGTTTGCAATTCTGAAATTAGGTTTAAATTCGACAAAATCTTACTAGAGTTCACTTGTAATATTAAAAGATTACCGTAAAGAGTTAGTAATATACATTACATAAGCATCCTATATTTTCTGTACACATTTTATTTCTTCTACCATTTATGATTCATCTTAACCGACTCTTAAAAATTATTATTGTAGTGGACACATACAGATAATTGAAAAAATCTTTCACGGAGAAGGGTCATCAACAACCGATGACCAAGCATAGGGTAGAGACATATGACTGCGTTACAAGGCAAGATAGCATGTTTCACCGGTTCCCAAAAACACCTTACTTCCAACCATAAAACAATTTAATTTCAAGCTAACATTTTTTTTTCTTTTCATTTCTTTTATTTCAAAACCAAAGTATTATAGTAACTTATCTTTAAACTAAAACACGAATAAAGAAAATAAGGTCTCGAATATCTGAAATCTGAGATGCAATAAATAAACCTAATTCCCAAAAAGTGGCATTATGCAGATTCCTACTCCTACACTTTTTTTTCCTCGCTTGTACCTGCAATTTGGAGGGATAAACATTAAATTACTCAAGAATGATAAGAAACTACAGACTCATCTCAAACTACATAACACAACAAGTAAAACTCACAAGCTAACAGAAATAAGCATGCAACAAACAACAATCAACCTAGACTTCTAGGACCTAGCGCACGTTCACATAGGTCTTACCCAGCCCATTACGGTATTTCTGCGTGGGCGCCCAAACCGAATTACGATCCAGCAGTTTCTCCCATTGTCTACCAATATTCACCTATGCCCAGACTCGGAATGAATTGGTAAGCCGATAACCTAACCCCCGCATTACCGTGGTCACACATCTCATCATCACATTCATTATTATACATCACTTTCATTCTCGACACAATTGTTTTATCGTTTATCATTAACTAGGTGCTTTTCATTACAACAACACAATCAACAACTAGATCTAAAGTTCACCACATTAATACAAACAACACAATCAAGGTTAGACAATATTAACCCTACACTAATTTCAATGGTATTACAAAACGTGACAATAATTCCCAGCCGGCTCCTCACCTTAGCTTGGTTCGACGGTGTAAATCTGGATCCAGGAGATGAAGGAGAGATGGTCACAATATCAGATTTGTGTTCTTAAATTATGAAAGATGAGATGGGGGTGTTAGGGTTATGATCGGTCACGTCCGATGATTTAGAGGAAGTGGAAGACAGGAACAAAAAAAATCTGTCCGTAAATTTTATCTGAACTTGGATCTGTCTTTTAACT
Organism: Raphanus sativus; assembly: GCF_000801105.2. Taxonomy (NCBI): domain Eukaryota; kingdom Viridiplantae; phylum Streptophyta; class Magnoliopsida; order Brassicales; family Brassicaceae; genus Raphanus; species Raphanus sativus. The sequence goes on along the minus strand of NC_079512.1, from coordinate 9,020,424 downwards.
CTGAAATTTTAAACGGATGTGTGCCCAAAAAGATAAGCGCATTTTGGTGATATATGTATCCAAATCAATTTTTCTTAAGACTTTGCATATATCACAACTCGAGATGTTACAGTTTATCCTCTCTCAAAGAATGTAACGTCCTCGTTGCACCCCAGACAGATGTCAAGACACCTCTCGGATCAGAACCGAGATGGCTAACCAGGCTCTGATACCACTTGTAACGCTCCGACCGTCTATGGCTAATGGGCCATCCACGCCCGCTTTATTTGTCTGTGAGCCCCATCCCATTTGACGGTCCGTTAATTTTTTCCAAGGCTCGAAATCATTGTTTACTGATCCTACAATCACTACATGACCTTTTCCCGTGCTTTGGCCTCACTCGCACGGTATCGCGAATCACCTCTCGATAGGTCACCATCATTTCACTGCTCCAGCTCAAGTACGCTTAACTCTGAAGTTCTAAACGGATGTGTGTGTCGGAAAAGATAAGCACCCTTTGCTGACATAGATATTTAAATTAATTCTTTTAAGCTTTTGCATATATCACAACTCGAGATGTTACAATCTGGTTAGAAGCAACAGACTAATTAAAGAAGATGATGGTTAAGGTTACAGGATCGATGGCTTGGGCGCCAGTGATGGTGGTCGGCGGCATGAAAGAGCAGAGATGGGCGGCTAGTTGTGGTGCAAGGCAACTACGTGAGGCTGGCTGGTGGGGCTGTGCTCCGGCAGGACTTCACATGGTCTCTTTCTTCTGTTTCTAACTTAAGAGGCTCCTCTTTTTTTTTTAAGGAACGAAAGGAGAATAAATAGAGTTTCTCCCTTTTGGGCGTACGAGTTTCCATTTGGGCCGGGGTCGGGACATTATAATACTTCAGGTCGGCGCCTTGTAGCTGCTCATCATTCTGAAAAAAATCCCCGGGTAGCTGCCTTTAAACTTAGTCTCAGTTACTTCAAATTTTGGCTCGAGTTATTTCGGTGAAAAGTTCTCATTATACTACATCACATATGGAGAATCTCCAAGTTCTTCGGGTGTCTATCCGCATAGCTTTTCTAACGGTCATGAGCATCCGTTAATCTCTCCTTGAGTAGTTTACTTGCTTTAAGTTTCCTTAATATTTTCCATCTCAAGGTCATGTCTTTCCCTCACTTTGTTCCAATAGTTTTGAACGGTGACATTTCGATGCTCACTGATAACTATTATTGTATGCAAGTTCTAACAGTGGTAGCTACTCTCTCCACTTACCCTTTCAGACCATGTCTTCTATGATTTAGGTTGTCCGTTCTGATTTTCGTCAGTCTAGGGACTTTTGGAAATACCTTCCAAAAGATTTATGTGAACTCTGGTCGATCCAAAACAATATTCACAACCTTAATATTGTATCCATTAATTATTTCTGAGTTGGAGAAGCATTAACGGTGGGATGAAAATGAGATTTTTAATTATTATTATATTATTAAATAGGAAAAGGTAAGAGAAATGAAACAAATGTACGTACAATAGCACCTCTATAAATTAATATTTTATAAATTAATAATTTTTAAATTAATAAATTTTGTCGATCCTAAATTGAGCTGATTCAAATTTGACACAAATAGTTAAAATAATAAGATAATATTTTTTAGAAAATTCTAAATATATGATCCCGTTAAAATTATAAATTAATAATTTATATGTATACATATTTTATATAAGTGAAAACCTATTATTATATTGTTCGTTTTATATTTATAATGGAGTTATCTTTATATTTTTAACACTTAATATATTTTGGATGAGATTCATTAATATTATATCCAAAATCATTTAAATTCTATGCAATATATATTATATACACCATATAATATAATAAAATTAATATAAATGTTAAATTTCAAAAAATAACAATTAATGTTTACACAGTAAATAAATATATCATTGAATAAATATATCTTCAACGAAAAATCTAAATAAAAAAAACTTTTGTAAATTAATATCTCTATAAATTAATAAAATTTCAAAATCCCAACATTATTAATTTATAGAGGTTCTACTGTATCTTAAAACTCAAATTTCCTGAACCCTTTTAAATTTTTAATTGCTTATATGTCCTTTTTCTATTGGTTTTAGTTGCTAGTTTTAATTAAATTATAGTTATCTAATAAAATATAACAAATATGAATACTTTGTAGCTTATATACCAAAGTTCTGTTTCTACCCGTTAATGCTGCTCTGAGGAGTCTGCTCTATCTGTTTTCTAAACAAATGTTTAGAATTGTAAAAGTAGAAGCCAAAAATTTTAAAACAAATATTTCCACCTAAATAATCTATAGATAGAAAAAAATCTTTCAATTGTTAGAAAAGAAAATAAGATCTTTCTTTCTGCGAGAATGGTCCACACTCCTCGAACTTGATTTACACTTACCTTTTAACTTCCAAAATAATAATATCCAAATGGCAATAATATGTCAAAGGACAAACAAAATCCAAAGACTTAAAACAAGGTCTTTGTTGAAAGTATTGTCTTCATCAAACAAAGAAGTAAATAAAACACTGACGACAAAAAATGATTTACTTCTATTTGGATCTTGGAAATGTATGGAAATAATTTGAAATTAAGGATAGAAGTTTTGACCTAGCACATTTGTGGATTTTAGGAAAATACAACTGGCATACAAGTTTTGTACTAATCCTTGACGTGTTATCACTGTACAGTGATGTTTGTTCTATATATAAGATTATCTTGGGATCTCTTACATTCATAACGAATATACATTTGATGATCCGTCATCAAGTAATTTGAAGCTGCTCGTTCTGATTCTCTCCACACAGAGGTAAGCATTACTTTCCAGTACACAACAGCATCTTGTTTATGTATAATTTGCTATCTGGTCTTTTAAATATGCGTTTTGTATCTAGTATTATGCACGGGTGATTTGGCATAAATTATACTCCCTCCGTTCGGTAAATGTTGTCCTTTAAGTGTTTTTTCTTGTATCAATATATTTGACGTTTGCAGAAAACCAAGCAAATTTTGACACAATATGACTTTGTTTACCCTTGCAATCGATAATTATATGAAGTCAATTTTTGCATTAAATCCTGATATGAAAGGTTAATATAGAGATTGCATCATTTTTCTTAATTTATGTGTAAAGAGCCGTGGGACGTCAAATAATAACGAACGGAGGGAGTATGTTTTAGATTATACATATTAGTGAGCTTGATTGTTGAGAAACAAGAGTATTTTTTATTCTTCACAAATTGAAATAATTTTCATTGTCAAACTTTATCTGAATATTGAGCACTCGATCTTGAGTTGTTTGTTATCACTTTTAAGAAGTTTGTTATTAATCTAATACTTCAATATCTGAACATCTAAGATTTAATATATGTTAAGGGAAACATATAGTTGAAAAGAACAATTATACTTGGATCTAACTGCTTAATATTTAACAAACGTTGGGAGCAAAAGTATCTATACAATGATACAAATATTTTTGTACTTTGAGATTTTTGCATTTTCTGCTCAAGAGTTTAGGATCAATTTTTAGCAAAGCTATTCTGGGTCTATGTTTCAGAATTATTCATGAATGGAAACTTATAGTATCTGTGTTTGCAGGGTTTGAGCTAAAAGACCTAAAAAGGATATATTTTGACGAAGAAATGTTGCAATCGGAACGCCTTAGAAACGCAGCTAGAGTACATAAAGAGGCCGCTATGGAGTGCTACAAAGCGGGAAGGTTAGGTAGAGCCAAATATATAGCATACGAAGCTAGTTTTTTCTTTCTCGAGCTTCCTGGTATTCGCCGGCTCAATGCCGTTTGTCAGGTGCTAAACGGGTATGATAAGAAAATCGACGGTAATGTTGACTGGTACGCTGTTTTAGGGGCTTACCCAACCGAGGATGTTCCAACAATCCAGAAACGTTACAGAAAGCTGTTTCTGGACATGACCATGGACGATGGCGAGTCTCTCGATGGCACTTATAAAGCAAACAAAATATTGTCTGACTCCTGGAAATTCTTGTGCAGTAAAAAGAACAAGAAACTCTATGACGAGAGGTGCCTTTACCAGCTCCAATTAAGAGAACAACAGCTCAGGAAATCGTTATTTGTTCCCGTGGTTTTGTCGGCACCTAAACCGAACATGTCTTATGAACCTAAACCGAACATGTCTTATGAACAGATGCTTTACCCTCCTCCTCATGCAGTCAGAGTTAGCGGCGGAGAAACAAAACGAAAGGCGTCATCATCAGCAACTGTCCCTCAAGTTAAGAAGGGAATATACAACATGAGTGAAGATGCTGCAAAAATTAGCTTGGAGATTAAGGCTTTCTTTGAAAAGAAGGAGGCTGTTAATGGCGTGGTGGGAAGTAAGACAAATGTTGCAAGCCATGATGATGAAACAATGAAGAATCTTGGAACGGAAAGTGCTAATGAGGCACAAGTGAAGGATTGGAAGATCAAAGACAAGAAGATGGATTAGATGGTAATGAAGACCAACTCTTTAGAACTCCTGTTTTCTCTCTAAACTTGATTTAATAAACTACAATGAAACTTTGAACCCAAAAAAAAAAACTACAATGAAGCTAAGTTAGTATTGGTATGATACTGATTCAGTGACTATCTCTGCTTGTTATTTTCGTTTTTAAAAGTTGATAGATGTTCCTAGGAACATGATTGTATCTCGAAGCAATGTAATCTTTTCGAATCTTCTATCATTTTGAAACTCATTTCTCCATCAAAGTAGAAGTAGTAATAACATGTGCATTACTTAATTTATCGAGATTACGATATATACTTGAATAGTAATTTTTTATTTAAACAGTAAGAATTTTTACCTGACTTGTATTTAATGTTAATATGATAAGTTGGCAAAACTAGTAACTCCAACTTATAATAGTATTAAGAAAATCATAAAAGCAGGTCCTAGTGTCCATATGATCTCCGCCGAGACTACGATAGTGTTCACTAAGGCTTGCGAGATGTTCATCGTTGATGTAATTATGCACTCATGGCTCCATACCGACTTGAAGAAATGTCATACACTTCAGAAATCGGATATCTCAGCCACAGTGGCTCACACTTTCTGCTTTGACATTTCTCTCGACGTCGTCCCCAGAGTTGAATCTCTCAATGCTGATCCGGCTAACATTTTCTTGCCTCATCCCGAAGATGCCATGCAGTATTTTTATCTACCGGTTATGGATGGAAGTGGAATGTACTCGCCCCAGTTGTGGCCGAGTCCTTGGCCAGCTGTTAATTTGTGGTGACGGAGAGGATGAGGGTGGTAAAAGCAGAATTGAAGTTTATGGGTTTAAGTTTTAGGGTTTGTAACTGGTTTTGTTGTGATTTTTTTTTTGGAGTTTATCTTTTTTTTCATAAACTCAAATCATGCTTTTCATTAAATTTGGACTGAACATACATACTCTTTATGGAGATCTTGAGTAATCATCATTGGAACATATATAATAATGAAACATGAAAAGATGATCATCTGGAATTCTTTGTTTTGCCAATGTGTCTGCAACTTTATTCCCTTCTCGGTTGATCCACTGGAATCTGACATCTTTAAAATTTTCCTCCATTGTATGACCTCTATTTTCCAGTTATATGAATCAAAATGAAGCACTTGATTGTTGATTATATCCATTGCATATTTGCAGTCATCCTTAATTATTATATTCTTATAACCTTGACTCCATTTGTGTTGCATTTCCATTACAATAGCTTGAAACTCACTCTCCAACGCACTCTTAACATGTTTTCTAACACCTCGCAAAGCACCTTTGTATAAACCTTGGTCATCTCGTAGAATCCAACTTGCCTTACTTGTCATTTCTGAATAACAAGTGAGCTATCAAGATTACATTTGATGTACCCTTCTGTTGGTATCTTCCATGTGTTATAATGATGATCAGAATGAATTCCTCGAGTCCTTATATTATCTTGGTGATCATCTTTATTATACCATTCTTTGGATCACTCTTTCCTTGTTGTATTAGGATCCTCCAATTTATATTCTTCTTTTGGAAAATTACTATGTTTCTGCTCTTCCATAATCTCCATAGTATCCCGGTAGGTAGGTCTTGTAGGAAAGCTAAACTTGCTTGTTTAATACATTTCAGACATTCTTCCATTTTTGCTTCAAAAGTAGCATTCAAATTTCCAATGACTGTATTAGAAATACCTGATGATCTCCATACAGCTTTAGCATAGTTGCATTCGAAAAAGATATGAGCCTTAGTCTTCTATGCTTGGATACATCTCTTGCACACTGAGTCTTGCGTAATATGCAGATGTTTTAAGTTACTCCCATCAGCCAGACTTTGTGATAATAATCTCCATTGAATATGCTTTATTTTTGGGGGAAGTTTTGTTTTCCAAATTCTCTGTTTAAGCATATTATCTCCTAGTATTGGTGATATATTTTGACAATACTGGTGGTGAGTTGCTAACCAATACTCTGACTTTACAGAGTACATATGATAAGTGACTATGGTTAGATAGATTAGGATATTTTACAATTAGAGTTTGATAGTTTTCTATTTAATAATTGGTTTTAAGTTTTCCAATTTATGTTAAGGTTTTCTATATTCTAAAAGTTGTATCCCTATATAAGGGTTTTTTATTATTAATAATAGAAAAGAAGCTTCCAAGAATTAACTTAATCTCTAAGAGAGATTAGGTTAAGAGGAAGTAAGCTTTTTGGTTCATATCAATTTGGTATCAGAGCCGAACGATTCGATGGGAGACAAAAATTACTGGAAATCGTTATCTGTGAGTTATAACAGCATGAAAGCACAACTTGGTGAGATAATGGAGATTACAAAGAGCATTCAAGCAACGTTGAAAGAGCTAGAGAGGAAGAAAAAAGAAGAAGCCATGTTAGAGATGGAAACTTTTGCTGCTGTGCATGAGGAAGCACCCGTGCAAACCAACGCAACAGTAGAGAAAGTTCATGAGAAGAATATGGAGGAACCTCGAAAGGATTATGTGACGATCACTCTGAAATCAGACATGCCGTTGAAGGTAATTTCAGAACAAGAAAACCCTAACCATAAGGAAAATAACGACATGGTTGGGAGAGGCATACATGAAGTTATGAAGTTCTACAAAGAAAAGGAGATTAGTATTACTTGTGGGAAGATGCATGAAAGCTGTCATATGCATATGAAGAGTTGGAGCTTGAGGGCAAGCTCCGAGTCGAAGAGGGATGTAATGATAAGTGACTATGGTTAGATAGATTAGGATATTTTACAATTAGAGTTTGATAGTTTTCTATTTAATAATTGATTTTAAGTTTTCCAATTTATGTTAAGGTTTTCTATATTCTAAAAGTTATATCCCTATATAAGGGTTTTTTATTATTAATAATAGAAAAGAAGCTTCCAAGAATTAACTTAATCTCTAAGAGAGATTAGGTTAAGAGGAAGTAAGCTTTTTGGTTCATATCAACATACCATCTTCATTGTAGTGTTATCCTTGTAAGTCCTACTTTGCAGTTGCACATACTTTAATGTTGAGAATTCTATCTACATCTTCTTCTAAAAAAGCTGGAAGTTTAATTTCATCCCACTCTGCTTCTGTGAGTAAAGAAATTACTACCCTTCCCATCATGTCTATCACCTGTAATTCTCCTCGGTGGTCGAGGTGAATGATAAGAAATTCATGGGTCTCTCCAAACATTAATGTGTGTTCCATCCCCTATAATGTATACGTACTCCTTTTAATAGTTCCATCCTATAAAGAATACATTTCCATGCATATGAGGATTTCTTTTTTTAAACCGCAGCAAGTAGAAATATCTTGCTCGTAATACTCTAGCCATTAAGCATTCATGGTTTTGCAGGATTCTCTATACATGTAATCCTAATAGTGTTTGATTAAAGGTTTCCAAATCTTTGAGCCCCAACCCTCTTTCTCTTTTAGGTAAACTTAGTCTCTTCCAACTAAACCCGTGAAATCTGTTTTTCTCCTAAGCTCCACCAAACCTTAGCAAGCACACAATTTATCTTCTCACAAATCTCTTTTGTTAGATGAAACACGTTCATTGAGTATACATGCATTGCAAGAGCCACCACTTTCAGTAAAAACCTCTTCCCCTCCCCCCCCATACAACAAGTTTCTTTGATGCCAACTTTGAGTTATCCTTTTCACCTTATACCTGAACATTTCACTTTTTAATCCAAATTTCTCAAGTAAACCCAGGGGCGGACGCATGTGCTTGATGGGTGTGGCACTTGTCCCACACTCATTTTTATTTTTGCTCAAGTAACTCAACACAAATTTATATAAAACCCTTAATCTATATATTTGTTTTAGTAAGTGGCCCATACAAAATATTTTTCAGGATCCGAACAGGGGCGGATGTACAGTGTAAACAACAGAGGCACATGCCCCGACTACTTTTAAAAACTTATTCAGTTAATTTAATCATCTTTCGTAGTTCAGTTGCTAAAAGTAAACAATCTATTCACTTTTTCCTTTCATCATACTTATTTCACCCTCTTTTTCCTTTCATCATACTTATTTCATTTTCTATCTTTCTTTACGTCCTTCAATTACATTTTCATCTTTAGATTTCTTTGTTCAATTAATATTTAAATAGTAAACAATCTATTCACTTTTTACTAAAACTTTAGAATTTAGTTCTTTCCGATATAAGGAAAATTATATAGTATAAAATGACATATATATTATATATACGACTTTTCTATATATTTAAAAAATATTTTTTTACAGTGTGTTATTATGATTAATATTATTAGTAAAAAAGTAAATTAAAGTATATGACAATATAATATTATGAGTCTAATAAAATTTATAGTTTATATTTACATTTTATAATAATTCTGTTTAAAATATATTATTTATTATCTTCTCTATTAAAAGAGAAGTGCCATTTTTAAAGCAAATACCATTTTTATATACTACAAAATAGTCGTACTAGGTCTATATATTCAGTTACATTTTCTGATTATTTATATTAGATTACTTAATATATAAAATTTCAAAAAATAAAAGGTTATTAATAAAAAATCTGTTTTAACTGTAATTTAGTTTTTGTAATAACAAAATATAATGAGAAAAAAATCTAACAAAATCGTTTTTTTTAATTAAATATTTTTTAATTAATTCACTGATTAGTTTCGTAATTAGTAGTATGATATTATTATGAATTAATTTTAATTAACATTTTATTATAAACAAAATAATAAAATTATATGCTAATTTTATAAATATAGTCTATATTATATTAAAATAGAAGTAATAAATGAATTAAATATTAAAATTATATTAAATTGTTAAACCGATATATTTTGAAATAAATAATCAGATGTAGAATAATAAATAAAATATCATTCGACTAAAACATCATTTACCTTTTAAAATGATTAAAATTCATAAATTATGTAATTAGTTTTACAAAAAATAAAATTGTTAACATATGTTAAATTTTTATATTTATAAATATATATTATCTATTTATTTATTTTTTAAATGACAGAAATATATTATCTAAAAATAATATATAAATTGTATATTTATAAATAAGGTTACCCGCACGGATTTTCGGGTCAAAATATAGTTTATTTTAATTGTAAATCTGTACTCCTATCTAATAATTTATCTAGATCCATCACTGGGTAGACTAGGACTGGGCAAATTAACCGAACCCGAAAATCCGAACCGAATCCGATCCAATAAAAACGAATCTGAACCGATCCGAATCCGACATAAATACCGAATGGATCTTGTTTTATGGTATTTTGGGTTATGAGTATTATCCGAACCGAACCCGAATTTAAATGGATATCCGATAGAATCTGAAACATCCAAAACCCCAAAAAAATCTTGTATCAAACATGATTTCAATTCCTGATATGTATCTAAAATACACTTAGATATATGAAACATCTAAATTATTATCTATTACATAAAGGTCGGTGGTTTTATAACATGGAAATTTATGGTTGAAGATTGCGGTTAAAGTTTGAAGTTTTTATATTTTGGTTTTGTGTTCATTTAGGCATGGGCATAAAATCCGAAATCCGAAATCCGAACCGAACCCGAACCGAAAAACCCGACCCGTTATTCGATCCGAAATGTAAAAATACCCGAACGGGTCTTGTAGGGTGGTATAAAAAATATCCAAACCCGAAGTGTTATTAACCGAACCCGAACGGGTAACCCGAAAAGGCCGAAACTAATAGTTAATATAAATATTTTGAAATATATATATATAAGTATTTCAGTTATTAAATTTAATATTCGTGGTAATATGATATATAATAATAATAAATTTTAACAATATTAAAAATATTTTAAGTACACAATTAGTTATAAATAAGTAATTTATAATTTATTCATTAGAATAACAAGTCTACTCTCTATAATATAATGTATGTTGTTACAAATAATGTTTGTTTTCATGCTTGATTTAACATTTTATTGTTATTTTAGCAATTTTAGGTGTGATAAATTAATTTTTATTAATTTAATTGTTTTTCTTTTTTTACTTTGGTTATATCCGAACCGAACCGATATAACCCGAACCCGAATGATATATGGTTACTTTATGGGTTTTAGAACGCAATATATTTTTTAACCGAACCCGAAGTGTTATTATCCGAACCCGATCCGTACTAATAAAATTTTACTATGGAACCTAGGAGCGTAAACCCGAAAACCCGAAAATCCGAAAAACCCGACCCGAATGCCAACGCATACCCGAACGCCCAGGTTTATGTTCATTGAACAATGCTTCTTATTTCATGAGAAATTGGTTTTCGTTTCATTTATTTGGTTTTATTTCTATCGATAGATATGTTTACTTTTTCGTTTGATTTTGAATGATCAAGGTTGATGTTCCTTTTTGATTTTTGAATCAATCTTACTTATGTTTTGCTTACAAAATTTATACAAATAAAATATTAAAAAAAAAACTGATTTTACTTATGTCTTGAAGATTGAAATTTGAAAAGTTTGTGGTTGAAAGTTGAAGATGGTGCTTACAGTTGAAGCTTGAAGTTTTATTTAAGTTTTTAGTTTTCGATTTCATTGAATAATATGTTTCTCATTTGGTTTTGGTTTTGGCTTTAACTTTCTTTGAATTCTCTCATTTGTTTTGTTTTATTTATATCAATAAATATGTTTGGTTTTCGTTTTAAATTTGCGGCGTTTTATAGTTGTTTTTTTTGGTCAGTTACAAAATTAATGCTTTTACTTACTACTTGTATTGCAAGTTACGATTTATTTAGATTTGTATTGGTTACATTTAGTATAAATGATATACTCAAAAACTGAAAGTCCGTTTGAACCCTAAACCCGATAGTATTTCGGGTTATACCAATACCAAAATAATTTACCAACCCCGACCCGAACCGAAGAGCACCCGAACCGGTCCCGAACCGAAGTTTTAAATTATCCGAATGAGGTTAGTTTTCGGTAACCATAAAAACCCGAACCCGATTAAAATAGAACCGATACCCGAATAGTACCCCGGTTGCCCAGCCCTAGGGTAGACCAAGGTATTTGTAAATGTTGTTTAACAAATCGAAATAAAAGATTTTTCCTCATTTGTTCCCATTTTCTAAAAAGAAAAGAGATAAAAGCTAAGCTCTAATAGACCTTGGGCCACAAATAATATAAGCCCAATAGTGGGTCCTAGAATGATGGCGAGCCAATACTAAATCTGTAAGGTAAGCTGACGTGGCAATTACGTCCACCTGTTATCCTGCCTCGCCTTGTGATTGGTCATCAGAAACTCTGTGACGTTTCTTTCATCGCTTCCTCCGAAGAAAGCACAACAAAAATAAATAAAAAAAAGAGCTGTGAGATTGAGATTTGAGATCATCGAAAGCAAAGCAAAGCAAAGCCATGGACGCTATTGATTCCGTCGTCGATCCTCTCAGAGACTTCGCTAAGGATAGCATTCGTCTCGTTAAGCGTTGTCACAAACCAGATCGCAAAGGTACCATACCTTGCTTCTTCATGATATCTTGCTCGATTTGTGTATTTGGCTTTCGATGGTTTTGATTTTGCGTTGTTTCTTGCAGAATTCACGAAAGTTGCTGTTCGTACAGCGATTGGGTTCGTTGTGATGGGATTCGTGGGCTTCTTTGTGAAGCTCATCTTTATTCCAATCAACAACATTATCGTCGGTGCCACTTAGGTATGTTGCATCATGATGATTTTCCTATTGATCACAATAGTTAATTTGATTGGATCACAGCATTACTTATTGTTTGTGTTACATTGTCAATAACAAGTAATTGATCGAATTAGCATGAGATTATGAATGTGAGAAACATACTTGTAAAGCAGACTTTGATGTTGGGTCTTTCTTGTTTTAGGCCTTAGCAGAGTACATTCTTTGTAACTATTTCAGTTGCTACTCCTGTGGTTCAGTCAATACTTATTTTTGGTTTCTGTTATTGTGTTCTGATTTTGGTTTGGAGAAGAGAGCTTTCATATGGTGTTTGTAAATTAGATAGAACCCCTAGTTTTATGGTATTTTGGGTTATGGGTATTATCCGAACCGAACCCGAATTTAAATGGATATCCGATAGAATCTGAAACATCCAAAACCCCAAAAAAATCTTGTATCAAACATGATTTCAATTCCTGATATGTATCTAAAATACACTTAGATATATGAAACATCTAAATTATTATCTATTACATAAAGGTCGGTGGTTTTATAACATGGAAATTTATGGTTGAAGATTGCGGTTAAAGTTTGAAGTTTTTATATTTTGGTTTTGTGTTCATTTAGGCATGGGCATAAAATCCGAAATCCGAAATCCGAACCGAACCCGAACCGAAAAACCCGACCCGTTATTCGATCCGAAATGTAAAAATACCCGAACGGGTCTTGTAGGGTGGTATAAAAAATATCCAAACCCGAAGTGTTATTAACCGAACCCGAACGGGTAACCCGAAAAGGCCGAAACTAATAGTTAATATAAATATTTTGAAATATATATATATAAGTATTTCAGTTATTAAATTTAATATTCGTGGTAATATGATATATAATAATAATAAATTTTAACAATATTAAAAATATTTTAAGTACACAATTAGTTATAAATAAGTAATTTATAATTTATTCATTAGAATAACAAGTCTACTCTCTATAATATAATGTATGTTGTTACAAATAATGTTTGTTTTCATGCTTGATTTAACATTTTATTGTTATTTTAGCAATTTTAGGTGTGATAAATTAATTTTTATTAATTTAATTGTTTTTCTTTTTTTACTTTGGTTATATCCGAACCGAACCGATATAACCCGAACCCGAATGATATATGGTTACTTTATGGGTTTTAGAACGCAATATATTTTTTAACCGAACCCGAAGTGTTATTATCCGAACCCGATCCGTACTAATAAAATTTTACTATGGAACCTAGGAGCGTAAACCCGAAAACCCGAAAATCCGAAAAACCCGACCCGAATGCCAACGCATACCCGAACGCCCAGGTTTATGTTCATTGAACAATGCTTCTTATTTCATGAGAAATTGGTTTTCGTTTCATTTATTTGGTTTTATTTCTATCGATAGATATGTTTACTTTTTCGTTTGATTTTGAATGATCAAGGTTGATGTTCCTTTTTGATTTTTGAATCAATCTTACTTATGTTTTGCTTACAAAATTTATACAAATAAAATATTAAAAAAAAAACTGATTTTACTTATGTCTTGAAGATTGAAATTTGAAAAGTTTGTGGTTGAAAGTTGAAGATGGTGCTTACAGTTGAAGCTTGAAGTTTTATTTAAGTTTTTAGTTTTCGATTTCATTGAATAATATGTTTCTCATTTGGTTTTGGTTTTGGCTTTAACTTTCTTTGAATTCTCTCATTTGTTTTGTTTTATTTATATCAATAAATATGTTTGGTTTTCGTTTTAAATTTGCGGCGTTTTATAGTTGTTTTTTTTGGTCAGTTACAAAATTAATGCTTTTACTTACTACTTGTATTGCAAGTTACGATTTATTTAGATTTGTATTGGTTACATTTAGTATAAATGATATACTCAAAAACTGAAAGTCCGTTTGAACCCTAAACCCGATAGTATTTCGGGTTATACCAATACCAAAATAATTTACCAACCCCGACCCGAACCGAAGAGCACCCGAACCGGTCCCGAACCGAAGTTTTAAATTATCCGAATGAGGTTAGTTTTCGGTAACCATAAAAACCCGAACCCGATTAAAATAGAACCGATACCCGAATAGTACCCCGGTTGCCCAGCCCTAGGGTAGACCAAGGTATTTGTAAATGTTGTTTAACAAATCGAAATAAAAGATTTTTCCTCATTTGTTCCCATTTTCTAAAAAGAAAAGAGATAAAAGCTAAGCTCTAATAGACCTTGGGCCACAAATAATATAAGCCCAATAGTGGGCCCTAGAATGATGGCGAGCCAATACTAAATCTGTAAGGTAAGCTGACGTGGCAATTACGTCCACCTGTTATCCTGCCTCGCCTTGTGATTGGTCATCAGAAACTCTGTGACGTTTCTTTCATCGCTTCCTCCGAAGAAAGCACAACAAAAATAAATAAAAAAAGAGCTGTGAGATTGAAATTTGAGATCATCGAAAGCAAAGCAAAGCAAAGCCATGGACGCTATTGATTCCGTCGTCGATCCTCTCAGAGACTTCGCTAAGGATAGCATTCGTCTCGTCAAGCGTTGTCACAAACCAGATCGCAAAGGTATACCATACCTTGATTCTTCATGATATCTTGCTCGATTTGTGTATTTGGCTTTCGATGGTTTTGATTTTGCGTTGTTTCTTGCAGAATTCACGAAAGTTGCTGTTCGTACAGCGATTGGGTTCGTTGTGATGGGATTCGTGGGCTTCTTTGTGAAGCTCATCTTTATTCCAATCAACAACATAATCGTCGGTGCCACTTAGGTATGTTGCATCATGATGATTTTCCTATTGATCACAATAGTTAAGTTGATTGGATCACAGCATTAGTTTTGTTTTGTGTTTCATTGTCCTATCATACTTGTCTTGTGTTGATTTATTACATTTGATTGATCAAATTAGCATGAGATTATGAATGTGAGAAACCTACTTGTATAGCAGACTTTGATGTTGGGTCTTTTTTTTGTTTTAGGCCTTAGCAGAGTACATTCTTTGTAATTATTTCTTGTTTCATACATAGCAGAAAATTTTCAATCCATACTTATTTTTGGTTTCTGTTATTGTGTTCTGATTTTTGGTTTGGAGAAGAAAGCTTTTATATGGTGTTTGTAAATTCAGTATCTAAGTCTGAAGCACTTCAAATAAGCGATTTGTAAATTAGATAGAAGCCCTAGTTGTTTGGTTGCATTCATAAGGTACAAGTCGAGAATCTGGTAAAAGTAGAGATTTGTGTTGAGAATCTGGTTTTACGTCTAAGTCTCTCTGTTTGGTATGTTTTCAGGGAGGAAAGGACAGAATGGGAGAAAGGCAAAAAAACTAGTTTTGAGAAATGACGACTAGAGCATTGCTGTTTTCAACAATTCGCACGTTATGTTTATGTGTAATCGGATTTCATTTGTTTCTATCGTTTTTTTTCCTTTAATTTTGTTCACGACTGAAAAAAATTGGACTCATCTTGAATGCAGATCAAACTAATCTAGAAAGAGTTATTCTTGAGTTCACCCCCTAGGGTTCATCAACCAATAGAAATTTGTTATCTTAGATGGAGCATCTTTTAAAAAAGGAATTTAGAAACTTGTGCCCGAAGATTTCATTGAAACGCCACTGTAATAGTGTCCAATATACAATCAAACAGGTTCGATGGATACAAATAAAAAGTTATTGCCAGCTCGAGTTCTTACTTTGGTTCGACCAAAAATAAATGATCCGTTGAGGAGAAGCCACTCTATTTCTATTTGAGTCTTTACAATATTACTAACAATTATCCTTGGAACCACAGTTATCAGCGTTTAGCCAGACCATCATTTTTCATTAGTTTTTCCTTTCATTTGCGATTTAGATCACATATACAACATCATGAATCTTATGTGCGTTTGATCATCTCTATAGAACTAGAAGCAGTTTTATGTTACTTGACATATAGATTCTTGAGACAACTTTGCGCATTTAAAGAAATTTGAGACAAGCATTTGAGTGATCGCATCCGAAAAAGAAGGCTTCGTACCATTGGATCTGTTTAAAATTTATTTAGTTTTTTACTTTTGACATCAAACGAAATATAAGTTAGTTTTACAAGTAGAAAATTACAGCTTTTATTTGGCTAATGTTTGGAAGCTGATTGGATCGTTGAGTTGTAGTAGTCTACAAGATGTTCATTTTAGTGATTGTATTTCAATCAAGCTATCAAAATACAATTTACCTAAGGTTTTTTTTTTTTGAGAAAGAATTTTTTTTTGCCAATTTACCTAAGGTTCCAAAATTAGTACATGTTTTTTTTTCTTTTTATTCTAGAGATTTTTCCGTTGATGTTGATGCAGCGGAACTTACGATAACGCAAAAATATTGTTTAGTTCAGAATTCCCAAAAACCTAAATTTTTTTTCTTTCTTTTTTTTCACAGAAAAAAGCTAAACTTTTTTTTATTTCATTGAAAACTGGCAAACTTGCGCAAAAAAACTAAATTTTCTTATTTCATTCAAAACTGGTAAGTTCTACCCGTGATGAAGATAAAAAGAGAATTTTAAATTTTGATTAATCAAATCATAAAATAAATAAAATTATAAGGCTAAGAGGTAATTTATGTAAACCTAAACCTCTCGATAAAAAAAACCATGTTCATATCCATGTGCACACCTATTACCCATATGTAACACTTTCACACATTATACACGAGTACTTCTCCATACGATATCCACATGTACTATGATATCCACTAGTAAACATATTTCATGATTTGAGGTACCACATGGTTAGACCTTCCACTCCCATTGTTCTCATGATAGCAAAGCGATCTAGACTATTCATTTTTCTTGTTGATTCAAGGTCAAATGATTCTACATATTCTGGTTTGTGTTGATGATTTTGTTATTGCTGGAAATGATCTATCTGCAATACAAAAATTCAAGGAGTATTTGCACACTTGCTTTCACATGAAAGACCTTGGAAGGTTGAAATGTTTCTTCCTAATTGAAGTATGTCGAGGTCCTGATGGATTCTGTTTCTCACAGTGCAAATATGCATTAGATATTATTGCTGAAGTAGGAATCTTGGGAGCTAAACCATCTTCCTTCCAGGTTGGGTCAATGATAAGGTCGCGCCATCGAAAGTCCAGAGGTAAAGAATCCTGAAAATATCATGTCTCATTGTTTGTTTGATTTATCTCACGATAACACATCTGGATTGAGTTACATCATTCATATTTTTTCTCAGTTTATGCAGTTCTCTCTTGACGCTCATTGCCTCATTGAGAAGCAGCCCTTAGGGTGGTTTGATACCTCAAAGGTTCTCCTGTTTAAGGTATACTTCTGCGATGAGATAGCGATCTCACTATCACAGCCTAATGCAACTCAGACTGGGCTGCCTGCCGGAGAATACAATTATCTCTATCTGCATTTTTCGTCTACTTTGGTGACTGTCCAATCTCTTGAAAACCAAAGAAACAAGACACAGTCTCTTACTCCTCTGCTGAAGTGGAGTATTACAGGTCGATGGCATAAACACTTCGAGAACTTAAGTGGTTAAAGGAACTTCTACAAAAAAAATCATTTTTCACATCCTCATCCTATGCCACTATATTGTGACAGTTAAGCTGCTTTCCAAATTGTTGTGGACAAGAGTATGTTCCAAGAGTTGGGCTCTTAAACCTTAAACCCTGAATTCTAAACCTTTGGATAAATTTTAAATTCTAAACTTTGGATAAACCATAAACTTTAAACCAAAAATAATAAACACTAAATGTTTAAAACACTAAACCATTATTCCTAACCCCTAAATATATCCTTGGATAAAAATAAATAAAAATAATAGTTGCTAAATAAATAAAAATACCTTAAACCCTGAATTCTAAACCCTTGGATAAACCTTAAATCTAAACCCTTAGATAAACTATAAACATTAAACCAAAACAATAAACACTAAATCTTTAAAACACTAAACCATTATTCCTAACCCCTAAATATATCCTTGGATAAAAATAAATAAAAATAGTAGTTGCTAAAAAAATTAAAATATTTTTTAAGCCATCTGCAAAATAGTAAACCATAAATACTAAACATTAAATCTTAAACATTACACTCTAAATCTTTGGATAAACCATAAACCCTAGGGTTTAAGATTAATCCAAAGGTTTAGAGGTTAGGATTAATGTGTTAGTATTTTTAAGATTTAGTGTTTTTGATTTAGGATTTAAGATTTATTCATTCACGCCGTCTGCAAAACACTAAACCATAAATACTAAACATTAAATCTTAAACATTAAACTCTGAATTTTTGGATAAACCATAAACTCTAGAGTTTAGGATTTATCCAAAGGTTTAGAGATTAGGATTAAAAGTTTAGTGTTTTAAGATTTAGTGTTTAATATTTTTGATTTAAAGTTTAGGAATTATTCAAGGATTTATGATTTATCCAAGGGTTTAATGTTTAAGATTTAGGATTTAGGGTTTTGTGCTGGCAGCGTTAAAAATATTTAAATATAATCTTTTTAACTACTACTATTTTTATTTATTTATATCTTTTTATTTTGAAAACATATTATAACTTGATGAATTTTTTTTAAAAAATATATTGAATATAAAATAAATAAATTATATTGGTTGGTGTCCAAGAATAACTCCTTTTGAACAGGTTCGAGAAGTGCTTTGTCAGCCACTGCAATACTCTGCCTTCAGAAGTGTCTGTGTCAGGCCATTAACAATCAGCTAAATGGGATTGGAGTATGGCGTCTCGAGTTAACAGAACAGAACGAAGCTGTTTCAGCCATTGACATTTATGTTAAGTGCAAAGAAGACACCACATAAGATAAACAAAGAAACAAAATAGATACAAATAAAACATATTGCTTTATTAGAAATTGCCTAAAAAATCTATTAGAAGACTTGTTTATCAGCTTTACACAACCTGTTAACACCATAACAGCTGGTACTGAAAGATTCTTAATTTATCCAAACTTGTCTCTCCATCGTAGTATACTTCAACAACTGCTTCAGCACGACCCAAAAATATGTAAGAGATTTTTAACCTTCCTTTATAATAATAGCCACAATGTCTTATGGAATACACACGACTCCATAACTCTTTTATAATGCTCTCCACGTTCATTAAATCCTAGTCTTCAAGGCAAGATGATATATGGACAACTTCCATATTAATAAATATACTTTCTTTTCTTGGAATTGTACTTATTCCTCAAGGCATAAACTTGTTCTCCAAGTTTATCTCTTGTCTTTTCTCCACGGTATAAACTTCATCTTCAAGTTTATTCTATGCCAGCTCAGCATTTTGCATCCACATGGTCTCCACCACTCCCCATGCCTCCTGATTCACTCTCTGACACACACTGCATCAGCAACTACTTAAATGATTACGTTAAGACATAAATCCTCAAGTTTATCTTTCTCCATCTTAGCATATCTTGCATCCACATGGTAACCCACCACTCCGCATGCTTATGTAGTAACGACTAATACCTCCATTATCAGTGACTTTGTCGCCTAGTTAATCACGGAAGACTATTGATATCTACAAGCTCCACTTGCATCTTCAGTTTAGACGTAATGCGTGATCGCCGGCACCAATCCTGCATTGCACCAGTAGGCTCAGTGTCGGACTAACCTTTTATTATGCCTCAATCCAAAATATAAAAATATGCTTTTATACAAATTTTATCAAAATCACAAAACAGTATTAAAAGAACTTAAATTTTCGTTAAAAGAAATCAAAGTCTATAGTCTGTAACTCTGTATATAAAAAATAGTCATATTAAGAAAATTTATTGTTGAAATATAGATCTTCTTACATTTTCGGTTACAAAATCATCATTAGACTTATATAGTCAAGTCTTTCAACCGTTCTGGTTTCAATTGATAACATAACCAATCCACATAACCTTTTTTGAGATATAATAGACCGCACATAAATTTTTACCAACTCCAACTTCAAAATATTTTATTCAGCTGTTGTGATCGTCACCAGAATGGTCAACAATATGTGTTAAGAAATTTATATATTTTGATAATAATCCTCTATTTTTTTCAAAAAACCGAGCACTTCAATAATTTTTCAAACTGTTTTGGAGATTTTCATAGAATCTTAATTTCCATAAAAACAAACATCAGCATTATGTCTGAATGCACATCACTCCTTAAAAATATTCCTTAAAGATTCCCTCAATATATTCTCATTTGCATTTGTTACCTTTTTAAAAACAAACAAAAATCCAAAAATTTTTTTCATATCTTTGGAAATATTCAAATCTGGATTCAAGGGAAAATTAAACTTATTCATGAGTGTGTTGAGATAATTAATCTTAAAGATACTAATATTTTTTTTCAAAAAAATATATCCCATTAATTTAAATGCCCCAATTTACGGTTTGGATTGTTTACCTTCTCGACCGGCCCTGAGTAGGCTACACTATCTGCTATCCTTGGACGCATAATCTAAACTAGATTTTGACCCGCGCTTCGAAAGCGCGGGTATTATTTTTCACTTTTATAAAATATATTATTTATTTGTAATGATTGAATTTATTTATTTTAATAAAATTTTCTTTATAATAAATTCGACACATAGAGTGTCTCTGATAAACTATATATTTCTTTAGTTTTGTTTTATTCTCTCTTCAATCAACATATTTATTTGGCTTGTTGTTAAAATAGATGATTATAGACTTTGAACTCTGCACCTCCGCGGATGTATATTTTTAAAATATGATGATATTTTTTTTTCATGTAATTATTAGGGTTTGGCAAAATGAATCCGAGGAACAGAACTGATACCAATCCGTAAATATAGTACCAAACCTGAACATAAATTGATTAAATATTCAAATTATTCAAAATTTTGTTAGTTAGAGAACCGAAGTATTCGTGTACCTGAATTTATCTAAAAATAGATTTATATACTTATATATTAATTATTTTTATACTTAACGTATATAAAACATCAAGAATGATACTTTTAAATTGGTTTAAAATACTTGAAAATATATATAGATAGTCAAAAACAAATATCTGAAATAGTTAAAGTATACTCAAATCACCAAAAATACTTAAAATAATTATTGATTTCGTATCCAAAATTTTAAATCAAACCAATTGATATGATAAACTTAGGTATTCTAATATATGTTATTTAAATTTATAGGTAATATGTTATTTTATTTATAGATTTTGAGAAATTTAAATTATATAGTGATTTAAAACTTTAAAAATAATTTAAATAGGTTATCCAAACCCAAATCAAACCCGCAAAGATCCAAAACTCAAACAAAAATTTAGAAACATCCTAATATGACTGAAATCTTTGACCTCGAAAACCCGAAACGCAAACCGATTAGAACCAAACCCGTATGGATGTCTGAAAATCCATCCTTAGTCATTATTATATATCGTATAATTTCATCATATAATTGATCGTATTTTATATGTACCATCATATAAGTAATCATATAATTAATAGTATTTAATACGTATCATCATATAAATAATTACATATATTATATTTTAAAAACTTAATATGAAATATAAAAACCATAATTTGAGTTGGTATTTCAAATTAGGCTTTGTATTGTATTTTTCTTATATATTGACAACATTCTTTTATAATGGACTTAATAACTTAAGCCCATTAATTTTTCTGTTTAATACTACTATCTTTGTTTTCAAACAAAATTAATTTTTTTTAAAAGACTAAAATCTATGTTTCCAAACACACCAAATTTTTTTAAAACTCTTATCTAAGTATCTAAACACACTGAAATTGTACTTCAGCTTTAATAAGATAGATAGTGGAGGAATTGATGTCCTTCCACACACCTTTGGATTGACTCTCCCTTATCATCTGCTCCATCTTCTCTTCTTAATGTCAACTGACATCTTTTCTTTATTTCTATGGCTTTGGTCACATTTTTCCCCGTGATTTTCCCTTTGTCACATCAGTGGGCAAGCAAGTTCGTGATGTAACAATATTTCAGTGTTATAAAATAAGCCATACATATTGATTAAAGCGATTTAAATCTTTGTTTTACTGTAGTTTACATCAGAGAGTTATATTGTTTCGTAATTTTTAAGATTTACTAACATCTCCAAAATTTTATTTTCTTCAGACTGAATTTTGTTGATTTTGGCCTCAAGTTCTATGAAATTTAAAAAATACAAAATTATTTGCAAAGGTTTTCGAGTCTAATTAATTTTCACAATAAGATGCATACTGGACAAACGCCTGGGGTTGGAATGTGATTCGTCTTTTTTACTTTTACAAATACTTAATCTTTGGATCAAATCTAAATGTAACTACATGCTTTCAGAGAGAGCTTTTTCTTTTTCTATTCAAACTTATATCAATACAATTAAAACAACAGTTTTTTTTTTGACATTCCCTTGATCTTTCAAAATATTTACAAGAGACTGTCACTGTATTTTAATTTTAACCCTATTTAATTTATTAATAACTCATTAACCTTTAACTAAATTAAGAAATATTCTGTAAAATCTAAAATGAATCACCTAAACTACCTAAATATACGGTCTAACTTATTTATTACTATAAATGATATTTTTCCCCATAAATTCCATAAGTATTGTGCAAACAAAACACATACGTTACAGTGTATCATATACTATTGTTAATATATATGGTACTGATAATTTAGTTTGTTTAGGTTTCAATTTTTGTATAAAAGGTAATTTTTCTTATGAATTTTGTATAATACAAGAGACCTTTTGAGATTTCCTTGATTTAAAAATTATTTACAACAATACTATTACTATTTATTAAAATCATATATCATTTTGTTCAAATTTAATAAAATTGTAAATTATATATAAAATCATATATCATTTTGTTCAAATTAATAAAATTGTAAATTATAAAATTTTAAAATATGTTTAAGTCAATGTTTTAAAAATTTAGGCAGACATTGTACCGAACTGCTTTAATCATTCGAATATTGGGTCGGCTGCGAGTAAAATGTATGACAATAGTTTAATCAATTCAATATATAATTATACATATCAATATTAAAATACTATAAAATCATGTTAAAAATTTAGTGAAAACTTTAAATAAATTTTATTTATTTTTGTTTCACATAAAATATAAAAATAATTAAACTAAAATGGCTAAGTATTTAAATATTTAATAAAAACATTGAAATTATATTTTAAATTAAAAATAACACGTTAAATCAAATTGGATTACATATCGATTACTTTTTAATTAAATTGGTAGCATCGGGTTTTAGATATTTTGCGAGTTTATTGAAGTTTTAAATAATAGTTATTTCTTAAAACCCAAACTGAATTGTATATCGGGTTAATAGATTTATCGGTTCAACCGCGATTATGGATTGAATACGGGTCTGGATTGAATCTTAGAAACGCAAATTTAAATGCAAAAGGTTAAATAAACATCATATCATGCACTTTATAATACCGTTAAAGAAATTTCGCATCATAAAATCCCGCAGTTTCAAACCGC
The DNA here is from genome assembly GCF_000801105.2 of Raphanus sativus. Taxonomy (NCBI): domain Eukaryota; kingdom Viridiplantae; phylum Streptophyta; class Magnoliopsida; order Brassicales; family Brassicaceae; genus Raphanus; species Raphanus sativus. The sequence goes on along the minus strand of NC_079512.1, from coordinate 8,996,801 downwards.
GGGTCAAAATCTAGTTTGTTCTATTAAAGTAGAAGTCATGATTTATTTTAGGTGCAATTTTCTATTTGGATTGTTCCTTAGAAAATTACTTAAATGAATTTTTGCATACATATTTAAAATATTTTAATTTTTCTAAAAATATTAAATAGATATTCATATATTTTTTCTAAATTACATCTGAACAAAATCTTTTCATATCTTTTAATATAAACATATATTTAATTTTTCATTAAAACAAACATTTTAAAATATGTAACTACTTTTGTATTTATTTAAAATATAAATGTATATTTCATTTTTCACTTAAACAAACCTTTTAAATATTTAATTAATTTTGTAATTGTTTAAAATATAAATGTATATTCATTTTTACTAAAAAAAATTTTAACTATCTAATTAATTATGTAATTATATTAAAGTCATGTACTATTTTGTATTAAATTTATAATATTAATATAACTAATATTTTTCAATTAAATCTTTGATCTCTAAAATTTAAGATTTGTTAATTCAGAATTTTGTACCACATTGTAGAAAATATGCTATCAATATGAATGATTGGACTACAAATGCAATTTTGAAAGTGGATTTATATTTTTTTATAAAATATAGTAGCCGGTTTAATTTTATATGTCAATAATATAAGTATATGACTGCTTTGTTTACAAAAGATAATCAAGCTCATTTTTATATAAACCATATTCATTATTATTTATTAATATAATTGTTTTTTTATCCTGTACAATTTTGAAAGTGCAATAAGTATTGTACCAATTAGTGTCATTAACAAAAATGACATATGAATGATTGAAAAAATATATTTCATGTGACTATTTTAATTTTCAGTGTACTTATTATCAAATGTATAGTTGTAGGTTTAAGTGTTAATTATATGACATGATGCATTATAGATGAATAATTGCAAATAAAAAGTTTTAACATTGAAAAATTCAATGTACCTAATCCAAGATTTTTGGGGTAGAAAAATATAAATCACTAATAAACAATATAAGAAACCTCTAAAATGTAGATAATAAAGAGAAAATTTAATTTCAAAAAGAAACACAATACATTACAATTTCCGGTTTAATAATTTAAATGAAACTGACATTTTATAAATTACACTTAATATAAGGTTATTCAGTCAAAGATTTAATTCATAAAAATAATTCAGTCAATATATATGTATGACCAAACCTTAAAATACAAGTAATCTTAAGAAAATTAATATGTAAGTTAATATTAAATTGAACATAATTTTTCGTAAATATCACATAATGTAAAATTTTAGTTAGTGTTCATGTTTTAATAAGAAAAATATCACTAATAATTTGAAATAATAAATTAAATTATTACATGCAAACTATGAAATTGTTGTGTTTAAAACTGTTATATTAAACTATTAGTAAAATGGTAAATATTAAAATTATATACCACTAATCATATAAATCAAATATTTATATGTATAAAATAAAAAATAATCATCCACACAAGATTTAGTTTAACTTTATTTAAGTAAAGCACAGTGAGGCGTAAATGCAGTCCTAACATATAATTATGCGCTAAGGCATTTTTAAACACTAAATATAGAACGCGTACCGTTGATACTCAGCGAACTAAACCAAAGTTGATCCCACATGCAATTATGTTCATTGCAGTCCTTGCAAGCAAACTTTTTGTGTATAATTAATTATTCTACTTAAGAAAAGAGTTTGAACAAAAGATGATGATGGCATGCAAATGGTACAGTGTGGGAACAAAATGCGACACTCATTATCAACCAAACTCGTCGACCCTTCAAAGAAAATAAAAAAAGAGAATATATATTTTATAAGAAAAAAATCATTTTATTTCAATTTGATTTCTCTTGTTTCTGGTGGTGGTGAAAAGGATGAGTCTTCCACCAACTCCAATCTTCGATCTTCATCCTTCAAATCTTATCCACATGCAATCCTTAACCTGCTCATGTTCATCTAGTTTTATGGCAATCAATTTTAACAAATATCTCAAAAACAAATATCTAGTTGCTAAAAAAAACAAATATCTTTTTTTCATCATTAATTTATTGTAATTTATAAGAAAATGAATATATATATATATATATATATAATATTGTAATCATTTTCATCTACTTAGCTGATTGGTAACTTGTTTTTCAAAACTCTTTTTCCACTGCTTGTCTCTCAACTTGGACTATGCGTGTTTTATTTGAGGAAGCATGCTGCATCTAGATAAGGATTATGAAATTTACGATTTAGTAAAAGTTGGTTCCAGACTTAGAAATACTAACTAACAAAGGTATTATCCAAATACGGTTTGCTCAACTAGTTAGAGGGGTTCTAAAGTTTACTGGATCCGAATATTATTAGTAGCTGGTCTTTGGTCCATACAGTACATATTAAAAGTCCAGAATGTCTTCTTACATAAAAAAACTAACAATTTTATCATGAATCTTATTAACAAAGTTTTAAGTGTATTACAATCTTGGCTTCGATCGTTTTATTTGATAAAGATTAATTTATAGTGGGAGGCTGATAACCATTCGACTATGCTATATTTCGCATTATAATCTTGAAGTTTATGTCCTAATCCATGGGTTTAGTTTAGACTATTTGAACCCTTAGCGTTACATTTTAAAGAAGTAATACATAGGGATATTATATTCCGTATTCTTATCTGAAGAGATAACCTTAATGAAAGGTTGATATTGTTTTCTTAGTCTACATCCATATGTAATGATTAAGAAGCCCTTTTCTACAAGTTCACTCCAAAACTAGATAATTGTTGGGGGAAACAACAAATGAAAACGTGTTTAGTAACTTCGCTTACAATTAAACCATATGTGTTCGTATGTGACGGCCACATGATAAACAGTCTTCCGTACTTATTTGTCCCTCTTAGCCTTTGCTTATTGATATGATCTCCCTCCACATTAAGCTAACTCTCGGGTTGTAAAATTTTGACCAAACTAAGTCAATCTCATCATATTCTGAAATAAACCGAAATCAGGATGGTTGCTAGTCTCATTGTTTAGATTCTGAGATATTTGCAATGCGGTGAGCAAGTGGAGGAGAAGCTATGTAAAGAATGAAATTGCATGGATGAGTATAAAAAGAAGACATTCACATTCCATCTTACACACACACACAAAGAGATTGATTTCGAGCACTCGTTCCCTGAACACTTTGACCTCGTTTTATACCTTTTCTTTCACTAGTTTAGTTTGATTCATATTCATCAACACTTTAAACCCTTTTTGATATTAATATATGAAGGATGAAGTATAGTCATCAGATCAAGCGGGAAGATACAAGACTTTGAGCTTAGGTAGATTTATTCTAAGTGTTGTTAAGACTCGGGTAGAGTCAGAGTCTTTGTATAGGTGTGATAATCTTTAGACACGTGGACGGCTCCTAGAGCTAGGCGTGGGTTTGCACGTGTGTAAATGGTTAAGTATAAAACCATTAGCTCGTCTCTCTGGTTGTTAGGTTGTTAGACTTCACAGAGAGAGAGAGAGATCGTTCACGAGTCATAGGGTGTAATCGGAGCTCGCTTGTGAGCAGTTAGTGTTGCTGGTTCGATCCCAGCTCCAGAGAGTTATAGCGGCTTCTCCGTTGGTTGAGAGAAGTGCAGTGAACTCTGGGTCAACATATCGCCTTGTCTTGTTCGGAGTTCTTGATTGGAGAGTTGAGGGATTAGCGGTTAAGCTTTCACAAATTGGTATCAGAGCCAGGTTACTTGGCGCAAGATCAACGACGATTGAAGACGACGGAAGCCATTGCGATGGAGACAATCAAGGTTACGCCAAATCACTTTACGGTGACGATGTTCGACGGATCGGGGGATTTCGCGATTTGGAAGAAGCGGATGTACGCAAATCTCAGCGTACACGGCCTGGAGGATGTTCTAACTGAGAGAGTCAAGGAACCGGAGCAGACGGATCCTAGGAGGAAGACGACGATCCTGAAGCGAAGAAGAAGAAGGATGCAAGCGAAGCATCAAGATCGGAGAGAGATGAGAAGGCGATGAATCTCATCTTCATGAGCGTCGGAGATCAAGTTCTACGGAAGATTGACAAGTGCACGACGGCAGCTCAAGCATGGTCTCTCCTCGACAGACTTTACATGACTCAGAGCCTTCCAAACCGAGTCCATGCGCAGCTGAGGGTCTACTCATTCAAGATGCAGGAATCAAGATCCATTGACCAGAACATGGATGACTTCTTGAAGATGATTGCAGATTTGAGCAACCTCAGCATCGAGATTCCAGAAGAGGTACAGGCCATTCTACTACTCAACGCTCTCCCTAGCAGGTATGATTCTCTAAAAGAAACCCTCAAGTATGGTAGAGATGCTATTAAGGTAGAGGAAGTTGCTAGTGCTGCTAGATCTAAGGAATTAGAATTTAAAGATTCTGTTAGCTCTAGGCCTAGTGGGGAGGGTCATTTTGTGCGGGGTAGATCGGGTTCTAGGAATGTGAGTTTTGGCAGGGATAAGAACATGTCTCGTTCGAAGTCAAGAGAAGCAGGAAAGCGAGTCTGCTGGATCTGCGGTAAAGAAGGTCATCTCAAGAAACAGTGTTACAAGTGGCTTGAGAGAAACAAGGGAAAGTCAGGTACTTCAGAAAAGGGTGAAGCGTCTGCAGCAGTCAGAGATGATGCTCGTGATCTGGTCGGTTTAGTAGCTTCAGAGGTGAATCTGTCTTCAGAAAGCTCAGATCGAGAAGAATGGATTCTGGACACTGGCTGCACGTTCCATATGACATCAAGACTTGATGTGTTCCAAGACTATCAGGAAGGGGCTTCGGGAAAGGTTCGTACGGCGAACAGTTCAGTGTCAGAGATTAAAGGTTCAGGCTAAATTCGCTTCAGAAATCCAGATGGCACCACGTTTCTTCTTCGTGGTGTAAGATACATGCCTGGCATCACCAGAAACTTGATATCTCTAGGGACTTTGGAGGAGCAGGGCTGTGATTTCAAAGGTGGTAATGGCATGATTAAAGTAATCATGGGGTGCACGGTGATCATGAAGGGCCAGAGACGTCATTCTCTGTATATCCTGCAAGGTGAAGCTTTGGTTCCAGAAGTCAACGTCTCAGTCAGCAACGTCGACAAGCCTATGATCCTGAGTGAAGAGGAAACAAGAATGTGGAATATCAGGATTGTTGGGGTCAAAAACGGTTATCTCGAAATCAACGGCTAAGTCTATTTGTCATACGAAAGTATAAGGAAGAAACGGGAAGTGATCTAAGTTTGGATAGGCCGAACGACAAGGAATCCGCCTTGAAACTTCAAAGAGCCCGTTCTCTCAAACCGTGAGGACCCAGAGAACGATCAAGATATCAAATCGAAGCCCTCGTCGAGACGCACGTGCTGGTCCTGGCCGCCGGCGGCTAGCCCCCGTGCTGGTCCTGGCCGCCGGGCGGCTAAGCCCCCGTGCTGGTCCTTGCCGCCGGGAAACTTCAAAGAGCCCGTTCTCTCAAACCGTGAGGACCCAGAAAACGATCAACATATCAAATCGAAGCCCTCGTCGAGACGCACGTGCTGGTCGTAGCCGCCGGGCGGCTAGCCCCCGTGCTGGCCGTGGCCGCCGGCGGCTAGCGCCCGTGCTGGCCGTGGCCGCCGGGCGGCTAGCCCCGTGCTGGCCGTGGCCGCCGGCGGCTAGCGTCCGTGCTGGTCGTGGCCGCCGGGCGGCTAGCCCCGTGCTGGCCGTGGCCGCCGGCGGCTAGCGCCCGTGCTGGCCGTGGCCGCCGGGCGGCTAGCCCCGTGCTGGCCGTGGCTGCCGGCGGCTAGCGCCCGTGCTGGCCGCGGCCGCCGGGCGGCTAGCCCCGTGCTGGCCGTGGCCGCGCGCCCGTGCTGGCCATGACCGCCGGGCGGCTAGCCCCGTGCTGGCTCGGGTCTTCGGATAACGATCTTCGGTACACGAATCCCAGTCCCCGGCAGTCTGAAGTTTGTACTTTGAGTTTTTCTCAAGTCCTCGCAGGACGAATCATCGAGATTCCGTGTACGAAACTCCAGTCCTTACTCCAATCAAAGACCGTCGGAAACACTTCGGAAACTCGTAAGGTATCAACCGGAAGGAAGATCTTAAATTCTTCGTACGAAACAGCAATGGTTATCTTAAGACACCACTCGTCTCAACTCTACGAATGAATGAAGAACTTCCGGAGAGATCGTATAAAACCACGGAAGTCCTGGAAACGGCCCGAAAGGGACTAAACACGATCGGACAGTCCGTGTACGATTATCTGAGATAGATACGACGATTTACGTTTATCTTTGCATAGCGAGATAAATGCTAAATTTCCGGAAGGATAAATGTCAAGTTTCCCGAAGATAAATGTCAAGTTTCCCGATGAAAGCCGACGAAAATGGAAAGAAGCCCGCCTTGCGGCCCAGGAGGAGAATAGACCGTCATAAGAAGGAGTATATAAAGGAGCTTTGGGAGAGGAAGAAAGGCAGAGCGAAAATCATTAAGAGAGAGCAAAAATCCTAGAGGGAAAGCAGATCCGAGATTTTAGACTGAGGGAACTTAGAACTTAGGTGGTTAGACTAGCAAGGCATGACCTAGGACGTCTGGCCGCCTCTCGTTCTGCCTTCATCTTGTCCACAGACTTCTGTTCCTTCGGAAGAATCTAACAATTCTTTTACTCAGAGTTCCGCACATAGAAACCCTAGGCGTTATTCTCGACACGCCTGTTTCTATGACAAACGCTCGTACTAGACGAACTCCGCCAGGCAGTTCGATCTCTTGTTCAAATCTTTCTAACTGAACTACGTCCGACTTGATCCTCGAAAGGGGTACGTAGGCAGCCTTTCTCACGGTCCAGTCCCAACTCTTAACAAAACCCTTGTTGTACTTAGAGTTCCGCACATAGAAACCCTAGGCATTATTCTCGACATGCCCGTTTCTATGACTAACGCTCGTACTAGACGAACTCCGCCAGGCAGTTTGATCTCTTGTTCAAACAACTCCAACTGAACTACGTCCGACTTGATCCCCGAAAGGGGTACGTAGGCAGCCTTCCTTAAGGTCCAGTCTCAAATCTTAATAAAACCTTTCCGCATTTATTTGATCACTTGTCGTTGGTTGTCGCAGAGAATCCGGACCTTCAGGGAAAGTTAGGTTTTTCTTAGCTTTCCTCCGATTAACTTAACTAAAATCGACAGTGCGAATTTCGGTTCCCACAGTTTGGCGCTAGAAGGAGGGGAGGTCGGATTCTCTTACTCAAAAACCTACGATTGGTAACAACAGCATGGCCACATCACCTGTCCGCAACATCGTGTCATTCGGGGACAGAGCAACGGCTGGTCAAGCCAAACCTCACGACGAACTCCTCGTTATCAGACTAACGATCCAGGACATCGACGTAGCAAGAATATTGGTCGACACCGGATGCTTGACAAATATTATATATAAGAACACTCTCGAGAGGATGGGAATCGACCTAAGCGCTATCACGGACGATCCCAACCCAATAATCGGACTCTCAGGAAACATCAAAATTACCCTCGGCTCAGTCGATCTCTCGGTCAGAGCCGGGAGCGTCACGAAGATGGTGGAGTTTTTGGTAGTCGACGGTCCAGCAGCATATAACGCGATCGTCGGGACTCCGTGGTTAAATTCCTTGCGAGCAATCCCCTCGACTTTCCATCTGTGCCTCAAATTTCCGACCCTCCTCAGAGTTGAAACAATACAAGGAGATCGTAAAGCGCCGCAAGTCTGCTTGGCCGCTGGGTTAAAACGAAAAAAACTCTGAGTCCGAAACTAACCCAAAAAAGCAAGCAACTCACGTACCAGCATCGCAGGACCCTCCAGAAATCTTCTGGCAGTCGCAAAGAGCTGAGGTCCTGGAAGGAAAACGTGAGCCCACTTGCGAACCAGTAATTTCGGTCTGCCTCGACGAGACTAACCCAGAGCGGTGCGTGGAGATTGGAGCCAATCTCCGCAATCTATTGAAAGCAGAACTAACCGCATGTCTCAAGAAGAACCTTAACACGTTTGCTTGGGCTGCGGGAGATATGCCGGGAATCGACATCAACGTAACATGTCACGAACTACCCATCGATCCAACTCATAAACCCGTAAAACAAAAGAGGCGAAAGCTAGGCCCCGAATGGGCAACTGCGGTTAATGAGGAAGTCGAAAGACTCCTCAAAGTTGGATCAATAACAGAAGTAAGATATTCCGACTGGCTCGCCAATCCCGTCGTCGTCAAGAAGAAAAACGGGAAATGGCGAGTGTGCGTCGACTTTACTGATCTCAACAAAGCATGCCCGAAGGATTGTTTTCCGCTTCCGCACATCGACCGTCTGGTCGAGGCAACCGCAGGAAACAAACTCCTATCGTCCATGGACACAACCCCCCTCGTTTGGGATTATCTAAGAAAGACTTCGGTAAAATTCATAAAAAGACTTGGTAGTGGAGACGGATTCCTGCCTGCCGTATAAAACGGCTATGGTTAGCTTGAACACCAGTTGCCTTAACTATACGGGGAATTGAAACCTTTCGGAAAAACCAGCGTCACATCGACGGCTTTTTCTAAAGAAAAATCGTAAAAACATCTAAGGCCCAAGACAGCCCAAAAGGGGCCCGAATCACGGCTAAACGACCCACATACGATTTTAGGAAGGATCGAGCCCAAAGCTGATATGACGGTCTGATTACCAAGTAGAGTTTCGACTGAAAATGCTTTTTAGAATTTCTCCTGGAAATCGCGGAGAAACCCCAAACTACTCATGAAACAGAAAGCACGACTGATCGGGTTACCAATCAGCGTTTCTAATGATAAAATTCGATAACATTTTACGGAACACCTTTCGTAAAATAAATTCTCGAAAATATTTCACGAGACAGCTTTTGCATGATTAAACTCGACAACATTTTACAAAACAGTTTCCGTAAAATTAACTCGACAACATGTTGTGAAATAACTCTCGTAAAATAAAAGGTCAACAACGTTCTAAGAAACATTTTCTACACAAGGAAAAACCTACGGAAAACAAACAAGAACGCAAAAACACGCACAAGTCGAAGGAACCGAGCAGCCAACTCCGGTCGTGGCCGTGGCCGCCGGGCGGCTAGCCCCGTGCTGGCCGTGGCCGCCGGCGGCTAGCGCCCGTGCTGGCCGTGGCCGCCGGGAGGCTAGCCCCGTGCTGGCCGTGGCCGCCGGGCGGCTAGCCCCGTGCTGGCCGTGGCCGCCGGGCGGCTAGCCCCGTGCTGGCCGTGGCCGCCGGCGGCTAGCGCCCGTGCTGGCCGTGGCCGCCGGGCGGCTAGCCCCGTGCTGGCCATGGCCGCCGGCGGCTAGCGCCCGTGCTGGCCGTGGCCGCCGGGCGGCTAGCCCCGCACTGGCCGTGGCCGCCGGCGGCTAGCGCCCGTGCTGGCCGTGGTCGCCGGGCGGCTAGCCCCGTGCTGGCTCGGGTCGTCGGACGGCTAGTCTTCGTGCGTAAGTTCTAGGCCCCCGGGTCGTCAGAAATCCGTGTTTTGCGACTTTCCGAGATCCCGCAAAACAAAACTCCTTTTCTTGCTCCAAGATTTCGAAGAATCCATAAGACGTCAACGGACAGGAAAACTTCGTATAAAACGGTGATGGTTATCTTAAAACACCATTTCCCTCGGCAATGGATCGAAGATCTTCCGAAAGACTCGACATCCAAGTGTTGGCTAGCCCCCGTGCTGCCTCTAGGCGCCGGACGACTAGCGCACCCGTACTGCGCTAGTTATCGGGCGACACAACATTCGTCAAGCACGGCAAATCCTCGCAAAACTATTCCGACGATAGTCCAATCCAATACTTTGCACCTTTCGTAAAATAATCCTAGACAATACTTCACGAGACAGCTTCTGCGCGACTAAACTCGACAACATTTTACGAAACAGTTTCTGTAAAATTAACTCGACAACATTTTGTTGAAAAACTCTCGTAAAGTAAAAGCTCGGCAATATTTTACGAAATATCATTCGTAAAGAAAAACAATATCATAAGCTTCTTGACCTGACCAGTTCACTCATAGCTTGACGAAATATCAAGTCTCACTCAAGTGACGTCTTGCCAATCATTTTCGCTTGTCCGCCCACCTTAGCCTTCTTCGAGTTTCGCCTACTTCTCCTCCCTTTGCTTCAACGATTCTGCACTATTCCTTCGGGTACATGGTCGATTTAACCAGCAGTACGAGGAAACGAGGATATGAACTTAGGCGAAGACCTTTGACAATAAAACGTTAGAAGACAAAGAGGAACGAACATGAGGCAATCTCGAGTAATCAATGAGACTAAGGTATGTCCGACTTAGAAAATTTTATCATAGGAAAGGGATGGGAACGTCTTGTAAACCGCCGTAAAATTTAGGGAACTTAGGACCTAGGTGGAAAGTCTAGCTAGCTAAGTCTTAGGCATTTTCTTCCAGTTTTGTTCTATTGTTCCTTGACTGTTTAGGCATAACGCGCAAACCGATCTAATCTCTCGAAAAACCGAGAAACGATCGCCGCGCATCCTTGGCATACTCTTTCCGCTTCCGTGAGACTAATGGCACGACGGAGAGCTACAAAATTAACGAAATAACCTTCGGTAAAACTTCATGAGTAACCCGAAGCAACTTTCGCCAAAAAAAACGAAACCTAAAGTGGAAAATCGTTTCGAAAAGCCATCACCCATAACTTGGAAAACTCCTCTATGATTGGCATGTCTATCTCGACGAACTCTATTCGGCCCTCGGCCAACTACGTCTTTCCATAAAGCCCGAACATGCACTCGACATCGCCATTAAGGACAATCGTCAACTAAACACGATCTTAACGGTAACACAAAGGGTCATGGACTGGTCTTTTACCAACGACTTCCTTGGCTAAACGGCTGAAGTCAGCCTCCATGCCGATCCACAATACTTAGCGACCACCGCTCCAACCGTGTAACGGCTAAAAAAGACAATCCACGATTTGTCGTAAAACGCCAAACGGATATTATGCAAGCAGTTTGTCGTATAACCCAAAATCGGAAATCATACGATAACGAAACTTGATCCTAACAACCAAATGGTTAAACGGAAGATCTTAAACTTATCATCAAATCGATTAAGTTCTATACGCCCCATAAAACGCGGCACGAAAAGAAACGCTCGTAGCAAAGCTCCCAGAGCTATACGAGTCATTCTTACAAAAACAAATCTCAGAAGGCCAACACTTCACGAAACATAGTGAAGTTAGACGCTTCCCCCCCCCCCCCCCCCCGGTAAAATTTACGCGACCCTTCGGTCCTAAATCCTCAACACAATTCGCCAACTACTAAACGGCTGCGACAACGGATCCAGTATCCATGAAACGATTATCACATCCAGACACATGTCTCTCATCGCTTACACCTAAACTCGCTCTCTAAAAAGTAGCATACGGACCAAGCGACAAAATCACAATCCGAAGTGACTACTCGGATTCTATCCTTAACACTTGACGAAAGTATAAATCAAATCATAAGCGAAAGCCCATAATCCTCTTATGGCATGAGAAAAATAAAATCACAGCACTGCGAGACGTCGCTTCGTGCTCGGATAAACATTTTTCGATAACAAATTCATACGCCTTCAAAACGGCATCATTTCGTTGTTGCTGATCACAACAAACGAACTCTAACGTCCTAAACAGACAAGCCACCTAAGGGTAGGCTCTTTTACATCCGACAAGGATCCCATAGCGCGCTATACAAAAAATCCAAATTTGGTTCAGCACTTCGTAAAGGAAGTAGCTCGATTCGTGCCCAGACAAATCATATAAGCCGATACCACTTCGCGGATTTTAAAACGGTACGAATCAGGTTAAAATCACAAACAGGCAAAACGAAAGCCGATTTGTCATCGCACAGCCTCAGTCTGAGAGTAAACCTAGTCTTGCCCTAAACCCAGCCTTGCTGGTATCTTAACATCTCATAGGCAAAGCGTCAACGACGCGAGATCCCAAAACTTGTCTCTTCACTCAAGTCTGAACGTTTTCACGAATTTTTGCGTAAATCGTAAACCGCAGGAAAATCTCGCTTTGTACAAACTACGGATACGGTGATCGTCAGGGAGGCAGGAATGAGACGACAACTCACACCCTGCCCCTCTAACTTCGACAAACAGAAGTTCTAAACGCAAAATATTTTATAAATGCATACCGCGAATTCAATACAACGCCCTAAAAAGGGCAGGGACTCAAAGCCACCAACGGCCAGTCCTGAAATCATACATAATGGCCAACCAACGGCCGAAATGTAATCAAAATAAAAAATCTCTAAAGGGATTGATAAACCTAAACGCTCCCCGGAGCATCACCTTCATCCTCAAAACTCACCCAAAGTAGGAACGGTCTCACCGTCGCCTCCATTGGTCGCACCACCACTGCATGTCTCATATGCGCCGGCTTCGCGATCCTTGACTGCGTGGTCCTGGTCCTCCGAACCCTCCGAATGCAGGACAAGGGTGCACACGGATTTCAGACCAGCAAGAATCGAGTCGAAGTTGAGCAACGAACTCACGGTCTTCCCGACGTCACGTTCAAGATCGCCAATCAAAGGTGATGTGGATTTCCGCAATGAAATACTCTTAGCCAAAAATTTCGATTTTCAACTCATAATCTTCCGCCCGCAAGATCGCTCCCGCATCTTGCATGCTGGGGGGCTAACTGTTGGGGTCAAAAACGGTTATCTCGAAATCAACGGCTAAGTCTATTTGTCATACGAAAGTATAAGGAAGAAACGGGAAGTGATCTAAGTTTGGATAGGCCGAACGACAAGGAATCCGCCTTGAAACTTCAAAGAGCCCGTTCTCTCAAACCGTGAGGACCCAGAGAACGATCAAGATATCAAATCGAAGCCCTCGTCGAGACGCACGTGCTGGTCCTGGCCGCCGGCGGCTAGCCCCCGTGCTGGCCGTGGCCGCCGGCGGCTAGCGCCCGTGCTGGCCGCGGCCGCCGGGCGGCTAGCCCCGTGCTGGCCGTGGCCGCCGGTGGCTAGCGCCCGTGCTGGCCATGACCGCCGGGCGGCTAGCCCCGTGCTGGCTCGGGTCTTCGGATAACGATCTTCGGTACACGAATCCCAGTCCCCGGCAGTCTGAAGTTTGTACTTTGAGTTTTTCTCAAGTCCTCGCAGGACGAATCATCGAGATTCCGTGTACGAAACTCCAGTCCTTACTCCAATCAAAGACCGTCGGAAACACTTCGGAAACTCGTAAGGTATCAACCGGAAGGAAGATCTTAAATTCTTCGTACGAAACAGCAATGGTTATCTTAAGACACCACTCGTCTCAACTCTACGAATGAATGAAGAACTTCCGGAGAGATCGTAGAAAACCACGGAAGTCCTGGAAACGGCCCGAAAGGGACTAAACACGATCGGACAGTCCGTTTACGATTATCTGAGATAGATACGACGATTTACGTTTATCTTTGCATAGCGAGATAAATGCTAAATTTCCGGAAGGATAAATGTCAAGTTTCCCGAAGATAAATGTCAAGTTTCCCGATGAAAGCCGACGAAAATGGAAAGAAGCCCGCCTTGCGGCCCAGGAGGAGAATAGACCGTCATAAGAAGGAGTATATAAAGGAGCTTTGGGAGAGGAAGAAAGGCAGAGCGAAAATCATTAAGAGAGAGCAAAAATCCTAGAGGGAAAGCAGATCCGAGATTTTAGACTGAGGGAACTTAGAACTTAGGTGGTTAGACTAGCAAGGCATGACCTAGGACGTCTGGCCGCCTCTCGTTCTGCCTTCATCTTGTCCACAGACTTCTGTTCCTTCGGAAGAATCTAACAATTCTTTTACTCAGAGTTCCGCACCTAGAAACCCTAGGCGTTATTCTCGACACGCCTGTTTCTATGACAAACGCTCGTACTAGACGAACTCCGCCAGGCAGTTCGATCTCTTGTTCAAATCTTTCTAACTGAACTACGTCCGACTTGATCCTCGAAAGGGGTACGTAGGCAGCCTTTCTCAAGGTCCAGTCCCAACTCTTAACAAAACCCTTGTTGTACTTAGAGTTCCGCACATAGAAACCCTAGGCATTATTCTCGACATGCCCGTTTCTATGACTAACGCTCGTACTAGACGAACTCCGCCAGGCAGTTTGATCTCTTGTTCAAACAACTCCAACTGAACTACGTCCGACTTGATCCCCGAAAGGGGTACGTAGGCAGCCTTCCTTAAGGTCCAGTCTCAAATCTTAATAAAACCTTTCCGCATTTATTTGATCACTTGTCGTTGGTTGTCGCAGAGAATCCGGACCTTCAGGGAAAGTTAGGTTTTTCTTAGCTTTCCTCCGATTAACTTAACTAAAATCGACAGTGCGAATTTCGGTTCCCACAAGGATGGGTCACATCGGTCAAAGAGGGTTAGAAGAGCTATCGAAGAAGGGATGCTTCGATGGCAAAAGAGTTACAGACATCAAGTTCTGTGAAGCATGTATCATGGGAAAGACTCATAGGTCAAGCTATGGTGCAGCTCAGCACGTCACGAAGAACAAGTTGGACTATGTTCATTCGGATCTATGGGGATCACCCAACGTTCCATTCAGTCTCAGTAAATGTCAATACTTCATATCATTTACTGATGACTTCTCTCGGAAAGTATGGATATATTTCTTGAAGCATAAAGATGAAGCTTTCAGGAGCTTCTGCGAATGGAAGAGGATGGTTGAGACTCAATCAGAAAGAAAGGTCAAAAGGCTACGTACAGATAATGAACTCGAGTTCTGTAACATAGCGTTTGACGGTTTCTGCAAGCAAGAAGGCATTGTGCGTCACAGGACCTGCACGTACACGCCTCAGCAAAATGGAGTCGCATAAAGACTCAACCGGTCTATCATGAACAAGGTCAGATGTATGCTCAGCGAGAGTGGAATGGAGAAGAAATTTTGGGCAGAGGCGGCGTCTACAGCTGTGTACCTTATCAACAGATCACCATCGTCAGTTCTGGACTTCAAGGTTCCAGAGGAGATATGGACATCAGTCATGCCATCACTTACAGGACTGAAGAGGTTTGGGTGTGTAGTATATATACACTCAGATGATGGAAAGCTGAATCCTAGAGCCAAACGAGGGATCTTCACTGGCTATCCTGAAGGCGTGAAAGGTTTCAGGGTTTGGATTCTAGATGAACGAAAGTGTGTTGTTACCAGAAATGTTGTATTCCGAGAAGATCAGCTTTACAGAGATGTGAAGGACAAGGGTCAAGAGTCAACAGAGATGCAAGAGTCAGACATGAAGCTTCTGAGGTTTGAGGTCAGTGATGAAACAGAGGCTGCAGGCAGTTCTTCTCAAGGTGGAGCACCCGCAGATGTGGAGAACAACGAAGCGTTCAAGATCAGCCTACTACAGATGAAACTGAAGACTTGTCTGGTTATCAACTGGCAAGAGATAGGAGCAGAAGGCAGATAGTTCCACCAGCAAAGCTCAGCGAGTACGAGTGTGATTTCCTGAGTTATGAAGAAGAATTTGAAGTGATGATGTGTATGATAGTGGAGGATGGAGGCACTGAGCCTCGCAGCTATCAAGAAGCACTTCAAGATCCCGACAGTGACAAGTGGATTGAGGCAGCAATTGAAGAGATGATATCTCTTAAGAAGAACAAGACGTGGGTATTAGTCAACAGACCTAAAGGGCAGAAAGCAATCGGCTGCAGATGGTTATTCAAGAGGAAGCCAGGTATTGCTCGAGTAGAGGATCCACGGTACAAAGGCAGACTAGTAGCAAAGGGATACTCACAAAAGGAAGGAATTGATTATCAGGAGATCTTTGCTCCAGTCGTGAAGCATGTTTCAATCAAATACATGCTATCTGCAGTAACTCATTTCGACATGGAACTACAACAGATGGACGTGAAGACGGCTTTCCTTCACGGTAACATCGAATAGTACATCGTGATGGAGTAACCTGAGGGGTTTGTGGATAAGGAGCATCCAGACAAAGTTTGTTTGCTGAAGAGATCACTGTACGGTTTGAAGCAGTCGCCGCGTCAGTGGAATATGAGGTTTGATGACTTCATGCAAGTTAATCAGTTCCAGAGAAGCCAGTATGATAACTGTGTCTACTTCAAGAACGTGGGGAAGGGAAGTGGCATATACCTTCTGTTATATGTTGACGACATCTTAATAACCTCAAGAGACAAAGTTGAAGTAGAGAAGTTGAAGATATTACTCAACAGTGAGTTTGAGATGAAAGATCTCGGTGATGCTAAGAAGATACTTGGAATGGAAATTGAGAGAGACGGAGTAAAAGGCTGCTTATGGGTATCTCAGGAGAGTTATTTGAGGAAGGTCCTGAATAACTTCAAAATGGATCAGTGCAAGTCTGTGGCAACACCGTTGGGAGCACACTTCAAGCTTCGGTTACCCTCAGACGAAGAGAGCAAAGAGTTAGGAGATAGAATGGAAGGTGTTCCCTATCAAAGCGCAGTCGGAAGTATCATGTATGCAATGATAGGGACTCGCCCAAACTTGGCATATCCAGTAGGAATCATCAGTCGGTTTATGAGTAATCCGATGCCAGATCATTGGAGTGCAGTAAAGTGGGTTCTACGCTACATCCAAGGCACGTTAGAAACAAGGCTCTGTTTCAAGAATAAGGGAGAGTTCGTAGTCAAAGGTTACTGTGATTCGGATTATGGAGGTGACTTAGATGAAAGGAGGTCTAGCAACGGTATAGTGTTTACTGCTGGAGGAAACACAATCAGTTGGATATCACAACTTCAGAAGGTAGTGGCTCTGTCATCTACCGAAGCAGAGTACATCTCAATGTCAGAAGCCATACGAGAGGGAGTGTGGTTGAAAGGTTTAGCAGAGGAGTTGGGTTTTGGTCAGGAAACGGTGGAGATCTTTTGTGATTCTCAGAGCGCCATAGCTCTCTCTAAGAACGCGGTATTCCATGAGAGAACTAAGCATGTCGCTACTAAGTATCATTTGGAAGAGATCTCATCAAGAAGAGGATCGTTCGTGTACTGAAGATTGCTACAGCTTACAATCCAGCGGATATTTTTACTAAAGCTCTACCGGTCTACAAGGTGAAGGAAGCATTGAAGATGCTTCGTATTGGTAAGGAGTAAAGTTCTATTTGCATCCTGCAATGGGGTGTGTGGAATCCGGTGAAGGATTCAAGTGTGTGGTCAAAAGCACAAGTAAGGTATGGAGGTTGATCTGTGCCTAAGGTGGAGATTTGAATGATGAAGTATAGTCATCAGATCAAGCGGGAAGATACAAGACTTTGAGCTTAGGTAGATTTATTCTAAGTGTTGTTAAGACTCGGGTAGAGTCAGAGTCTTTGTATAGGTGTGATAATCTTTAGACACGTGGACGGCTCCTAGAGCTAGGCGTGGGTTTGCACGTGTGTAAATGGTTAAGTATAAAACCATTAGCTCGTCTCTCTGGTTGTTAGGTTGTTAGACTTCACAGAGAGAGAGAGAGATCGTTCACGAGTCATAGGGTGTAATCGAAGCTCGCTTGTGAGCAGTTAGTGTTGCTGGTTCGATACCAGCTCCAGAGAGTTATAGCAGCTTCTCCGTTGGTTGAGAGAAGTGCGGTGAACTCTGAGTCAACATATCGCCTTGTCTTATTCGGAGTTCTTGATCGGAGAGTTGAAGGATTAGCAGTTAAGCTTTCACAATATATAACCTATTTTCATCAATTTGTGTCTGATTACTTATAAGAATATTGTTGCTTACAAGTTCTTTGTTCCTTAATTTCATAAACACTGCCAAATTCATATTCTAGATTTTATGATCCACATATATTCTTAAGCAAACATATAAAGCTTCATCTTTTGGTATATAAAAGATAAACAGTTTAGCCATTAAATATGAAGTTTACAATCAACCTTAAATTTTTTTTAAACATATAAACTTCATCTTTAAAATTTAATAATGATTTTTAACAAAAAATTATATTTTCTTACATGAATTAAATTTCAAATTTTATTTATCATCATCTACTTTCTTATACTATATATATATACTAGTCCTTTTTAATTAAAATCATGGTTATATCATAGCTACAATTAAACCAACAAATTTAAATATCACAAGTTAGAACAAAAAAGAAGCATATGCTTAGGAAAGAAATCAGGAGGAAAAGATTTCATTAACAATACTTTTAATTAGTTGTTAGGGAAAGAAAATAATAAATTACAATAACAATTATTGTTATGATATTATTATGCAAATAGATAAATATCAGTTGTGATTTCTAGGAAATGGTCTAATGTGACTTTTAAATGGTAGATAAAATCTGTACTTCTCTTTTAATAGAGAAGATATATATATAGTATTTTAATTGTTAATTTTTCAAAAAAATATCCTGTATATATGTATAAATTAGTTTTAAACTATTGTAAATAATGGCAAAATAAAAAAGAATTTTCAACAACTTGCTAGATACATGTTCAATAACTTGGTATTTATACACAAAAAGATTTCAGTTTTATATAAAAAAACAATCTATGAGAATACAGCTTTACATATTTATTGTTATCACAATTTTTTCATTATGAGATACCTCAGGTTAATAACAAAAAATAATTTGGTTTGACAAATATTTTTGAAAATGATTGATTTATTCTTATATTCACTAATTTGGTATTTATTTATACACTAAACAAGGTCTAGTTGGTAGTTTGGCGGATCGTTAAAATATCAGTGTTTATAATTACTCGTGTTTAATCTCTATTCATCTTAATCTCAATTACACACTTACCATTCTGATCCTAATTTTCCGATAGACGTTAAAGCGAAAAGCCAGAAGCCAAAAATAAAATAAAAGATAAAGAAAAAGCCACGAGGCCTTGACGCAAAAAAGAGAACAAAAAAAACAGTTTCTTTTATAATCACGAGTGTGTTTCTGTGTGTATAAATGAAAGAAACACACATCTTCCTCCTCCTCTGCCTTCTTTCTCTCCACTCTCATCTTCGTTCTCCTCCAACGAGTTTAATCATTTCCGATGACGCATCTCAACAAAAAGCCCAAGTTAGAGAACCCCAAGGTCAACAACATCGACGACTTACCTGACGATCTCGTCATCTCTATCCTCCGCAAACTCAGTTCCTCTGCTTCTTCTCCCGCCGATTTCCTCACCGTTCTCATCACGTAAGTCATGCCTTTTCCCCTCCAAACCAAAGCCACCCGATTCTTTTATTTTTATTAAACTCTCTCTCTTTTTGTCGTTTCAGATGTAAGAGACTGAACCGATTGGGTTTTCATCCTCTGGTTTTATCCAGAGCCGGAACTCAAACCCTAGCCGTCACCGCGGAGAAATGGTCTGACTCCGCTCACAGATTCCTCAAACTCTGTGTTAATGCCGGAAACATCGACGCTTGCTACGTTCTTGGAATGGTTCGTCTCCTCTCTCTCTCTCTCCTCTCTCCTCTCTCTTTCTCTCTCTCTTGATTTTTTTTTTTGTTTTTTTGCGCAGATCCGATTTTACTGTCTTGAAAACCCAGTGAGCGGCGCATCTTTAATGGCAAGAGCGGCGATTAAGTCTCACGCGCCGGCGCTTTACTCGCTGTCGGTGATTCAGTTCAACGGGAGCGGCGGTAACAAATCGGACAAGAACCTACGCGCGGGAGTCGCTCTCTGCGCGCGTTCCGCATACCTCGGCCACGTGGACGCGCTTCGGGAGCTCGGTCACTGCCTACAAGACGGTTACGGCGTTCCTCGCGACGTGGCCGAGGGTCGTCGGCTTTTGATTCAAGCGAACGCGAGGGAGCTCGCGGGCTCTTACCTCTCTCTCAAATCTGGAGACGAAACGCTAACCGAACCGGTTCAGGAGATTCGTCCGGTTAACAGGTTTCTGAAGGATTGGTTCGGTTCGGGTCGGGTTGTTTTAGCGGAGGGGTTGAGGATGTGTTCTCACGGCGGTTGCGGAAGGCCGGAGACTCGGTCGCATGAGTTCCGGCGATGTTCGGTGTGTGGGAAAGTGAACTATTGTTCGAGAGGATGTCAGGCGTTGGATTGGAGAGTGAAGCATAAGATGGAATGTGCACCGTTAGATCTGTGGGTTGCGGCCGCGGAGATCGGTGAGGGTGACGTTGATGCTGTGGAAGTTGAGAATCATGCTGCTCGATAACTGCTCTGCCTTTTTTTTTAATTTTCAATATTAAATCAGAAAATGTCTAATTTGCCAACAGTCTGTCTCTGTAACCTTTTGACTTTTTTTTTGGTTATTGATAATCGATCAACTTTTCATGTTTTTTTTGTTCTTTATCTTCTTTACTAATATTCTTAAAATAACATTTATGATTATAATTAACATTTTATTTTCAAACAGTATAACAATTAATTAGATTCTATTTTTTTCAAAAATAAATTGGATTCTCACCATTATATTTTGTAAAAAAATAAATTTATGAAATTAAAATATTCAATTTTGGTTTTTTATTTTTAAACCAATTTAATTTATATTTTGTGATAAAACTAACTTAAAATTGTTAGGTTTCAAAAATATAATAAAGATAAATGGTCTTAAATAATTCTAAAACATGTTTTTTCTTAACTGATAAACAAGATTAAAAAGGACCAATATAACATTTATTAGAGGTATATATAAAACAGCTATATTCATATATTAAAACTAAAAAATATTTGTTTGGTTTAATGCAAATGAGGTAGTATCATCAGTTACACATGACCTTAGTATTAAAGAATCTTAAGGCTTAAACTTGGGTAATATTTGCATGATAAATAGATCATGGACATCTACGGTCTAATTTAATGGGTATAGATGAGTTTAGCTAGATAACTTGGGAAAAGTACAACTTATGGGGACAAATAATCATATTCAAAGAGAATCTACTTTACATTCAGAGGTGAAAGCACTAAGATGAATGATGGAGAATATATTTCAGCATTCGACATGTCAAAACTTTGGAACAGATTCCAAAAATTTGATTGTGATGATCAAGGAGTCTCATGTTTGGTCAAGCTTTGCAACAAAATTGGAGAGGATAGAGATTCTGAAAATATGCCTATAATCAAATATTTACTACATGATCTTTTCATAGGGTTCTTTATTTCATTGATTGTTCTATTCTAGTCTCATTACTCATATCATCTCAAGTTGGAGTAAAAGAATAGCCTTTCGATGAAAAAAAATTAAAAAAATTTGAATCATATGAATTTTGTTTTCACAATTTTCTTTCTTTTCGGATGAGAATTTTTTTTTGTAAAATAATTACTGAATATATATAATATTTTAATAAACTTAACTTTTTTATATTTATAAATACTACTGAATATATATAATACCTTAATAAAATTTTGGAAAAGTTCATAATGTTTATGAAGACTTCTATGAATATATTTAAGGAGGTTTTCTTTGTACCTTCACTTAAACACTTAATATATAACTATATTTATCAAAAATAAGAAAATTATTAAAATAAATGTAATGTATTTATTCTTGAATATATAAATAATAATTGTCAAAATTCTCCCCATATAATTCTCAATTATTTAGTTTGCCGATAGGTCTAGATCAACTGGCGTGTTAGGCGTAATTTTGAACATTTAATATATTTAGTAAGATATTTTAAAATATTTATATAATCTTCTTAAAGTTATAGGAAAATATTCTTGAATATGTATGATATCTTCGTAAATTTGACTTATATGCCTATTTAGGAAAATATTATTGAATATATAACATCTTCTAAAGTTTAAGAATATACTTTTAAATATATAATTTCTTTATAAATATAGAAAACATTCACAACAATAAATGAATATCAAAGTTTGTAAATATATACTTCAGAAAAGATTCTCTAATATTTTGAAAGATGTCATACAAATTTAAGAAAATCTTCCTAAATATATACAAGTTACATTCAAAAGTCTAGTTACACGTTTATAAATGTAATTCATATTTTTTTTACAAACTCAAGAAAATATTATATACATCCAGAAGGTTTTCCTAAACTTCTTTTTAAAACCGCTTTCAAAAGAAAATATCAAAAGAAAATTCTGACTTTTTCGTGAAAAAACAATTGGCAAAAATTGGCAAAATATTTTCAATTTTATTATTTGAATTTTTAATATTTATTATTTTCTAGTCATGATATTCACCTTGACTTGTTGTCCGATTGAGAGAATCAGATCCAATTCTTTGAATCCACTATTGAGCATCTTTATATATTTACAATTCTCAAACAAATCACGTTCCGCCATCTTTGCTTTCTGTTGTTCATTAGTAGCAACGTCCTTCAGCTTACTAATTATGTTCAAAAGACTTTTCTTCTCTTTTACAAAAGTAAGTTTGTCAACCAACTTTTTTCGCTCCTAACAAGGTTCATGAGTCATTCTCCGTTCCCGACTTTGCTCTAGATCATGAAGAAACTTCAGATTTCTAATCCTTGAGCTTCAACTACTTATCATGAACCACGTGATATTCCTCAGCGTTTGTATCAACATCTGAATCAAAGGATTTACCTGATCCATCCTAGTGTGCAACAAATGCAACAAGATTTGTCACCCTCTTTACACCATCATCCAACTCTTGATCATCAGACCATCAAGATGATCTATCTTTTCCCATATGTGCATTTGAATATTCACTCCTGATGTGTCCAAGTCCCTTGCACTAAAGACATACGAGCCCACTACGTTGTGCAATAAGGAAGTCATTCTTCATATGACCAAAGTTCACACACTCAAAGCATTAGAGTTATTCTCTTCTCCTGTCACTTTTACGATCACTTCCCTGAGTATTTTCAGTCATATGATGTCTATCACCACATTTGTCAGCCATAAATTTCACACTTATTAACGCAAAAAACTAAGCTATTGTATGTATCCATCTTCTGCCATTCACCAGACCCACAAGTTTGTCAAACTTGAGTTTATACATGTTCTCGCAGTCATCATCAAGACTGCCTTGTGATCTACAAACTTTGTTAGAAGAAAACGTAGCAATTTTTTCACCAGATTTTTCTCCTTTACTTCTTCCCAAGTACATATTTTTCATGTGACATAGCACTGAATTTGGCACCAATGCTTGCCACATAATTATCATCAGTCCACCTTATATTATCAAACTACGACGCAAGATATTCCAGGTGTGTCTCCTTGAGGCTGTCATCTCTTTCAAACAAATTCAGCAGGATCTACCACGCCTATATAGCTAACGTACTTTCCTGAATCAGTAGGAACTGATCTGCCTCAACAACACCAAAATTACTGCAGAGCTTTTGTGTATAAATTGACGCACCTTTCTCTGCTTCTGTTCATTCTTCTTTTTCGTGATCTTGTTCTTTCCATTTTCTGTGACCGTAGTAGGTTCTTGTCAGCCAGTCTTCCCAGTTGTCCATACAGCCTCATTGATTCCTTGAATCAATTGCTTCATGCGAGCTTTCCAATAATCATATATATCTTCCTTCAACATGATTGCTTCTTCATATAAACAATTGTGTCCATCTTCACCTTTAGATCACACCAATGATGCCGGTAATCCTTTCTGATATCAATTGTAAGTGCAAGATGCAACACAATATTATATGTCAAAATATAAATCAAGAGACAATGAGATTATCAAACACGTTTTTCTATATTAGAAATCACCTTTTAGATATTCTATTACAAGACTTGATTAATTACTTTTACATTATTTGTTGCACTTTAACAATCGATACTGAAAGATTCTTAAACTACTTAGCTTATGTCTCTCTGTTGCATGATACACCAGCGTCTAGCTCAGAACGAACCCAAGAACAATTCAAAGAGAAGTCCACTCTTCCTATATAAATATATCCTTAAGTGTTTTGTCGATTCCTCAATGACATCTTGCTATTTATAGTGGTCTCCATGTTTCTAAAGCCCTAGTCTAAGGATCATATAAGAAAACCATAGATATAGACAATTTTCATATTAACAAACACAACTTTTTTTAAAAAAAAATTGAACTTATTCCTTTTTTTTTTATAACTCCATCTTATTATTAGTAACATGACGAACATACATAGTCTTTATGCAAATGCATAGTAGCCAACCGAGGAACAAAATGATACGAAATAAAAGATGTATGAATTGGTAAATCTGCTTTTGCAAAGCTATCAGCTACCATATTCCCTTGCCTGCGTATCCATCTGAGTTCTATGTCTTTGAATTTTTTCATCCACCATCTGATTTCTCTTACCCAATTATACAGGCCAAACTGCAAAGTCTTTGAAGTAATAATATCAACCAGCTTCTTGTTATCTCCTTCAAATATTATCTTTGTGAAACCAAGTGACCAACAGAATTGTAGAGCCATAAGGTAGGCCTGAAGTTCTGCAGCCAACGCAAATTCAACTCTCTGGCCTTTTCCATGACCTGCAGTAATAAACACGCCATTAGAATCTCTCAGTATCCATCCCCCTTTTGCCGGTAATTCTGGGTTGATAAAAGATCCATCAAAGTTGCATTTGCTCCATCCTTCTTCAGGTCTTCTCCAGTTTACATGGCCCGTATTGAGTTCAGAAGTCCTTGAAACTGTTGCTTGTTGTTTGCAATTGACTGTTGACCATTCCATAACATCAGTTCTAGCCTGTTTTAGAATAACCCACCATTGAAGATTCTTCTGTTGATACATCAATAAATTTCTGCTTTTCCAAATTCTCCATAAGATACTAATAGGAAGGTCCTTGATAGTAGCCAAAGATGCTGTTGTATTTGCTTGAATACAAACTTCTATTTTAGCTTCCAATGAGGCAGTAGGATCCAAAATTGTATCATTAGCTACACCTGACGCACGCCATATCCTTTGAGCATAAGGACAGTCAAAAAGCATATGCTTCTCTGTTTCCATATCTAAGCAACATCTTATGCACTGATCAAAACGAGTAATGTGCCTTCGTTTTAAATTACTACCAACTGCAAGTGATCTAGAGAGAGTTTTCCAAAGGAAATGATTAACCTTAGGAGGAGAACTGCATTTCCAGATCTTTTGTTTTAGCAGTGGATCACCCCAAGTTGGAGAAATAGGTGTATTATTTGGTAGGTGAGTATTGAGCCAGTAACCCGATTTTACTGTGTAAATTCCATCATCAGTATAATGCCATCCCAACAAATCCAACTCTGCTCTAGAACTGATTTTCAACCGCAATATTATCTCAACATCTTCATCAACAACCTTTCCTCGAAGTTTATCTAGATTCCATCCTGTACCATCTGCTTGTATATAGTTTCGTACACTTTCTAGAGCTTCTGCATTTGCAATAGCTCTTGGTGCTCTCGGTGGGTGTGTAGGTAGCCAAGGATCTGCCCACATACTAACAGAGGACCCATTACCAATAATAAACCTCAGACCTTTCTTCAGTAGATCTCTTCCGAATAATAGAGATTTCCACGCATAAGAAGCCTTTTTCTTTAAAGATGCATTCAGTATAGATCCATCTGGAAAGTAACGAGCTTGCAGTAGGCGAGATAGAAGACTCTGCGGTTGTTGTAATATTCTCCATACATGTTTCCCCAATAATGCTTGATTAAACTTCTCAAGATCTCTGAAGCCTAAACCTCCTTCTTTCTTTGGTACACTGAGTCGATCCCAACTGTACCAATGCATACCCTTCTTATCCCCAGAACTCCACCAGAAATGAGCTAAAATACTGTTAATTTCCTCACAGGTATTCTTCGGCAATCTAAATACATTCATGGAGTAAATAGGCATTGCCAAAGCCACAGCTTTAAGTAAAACCTCCTTACCACCATGCGATAAGAACTTCTTATTCCATCCTTGAGTTGCAGCTTTAACCTTGTCAATAATATATCTGAATATATCACTTTTCTTTCTCCCAAACTGCTCGGGCAATCCCAGATATTTGCCATTTCCTCCTTCATTTTGTATGCCTAACAAGCTGCGCATTCTTCTCTTAACATCATCTGAGACCTTACTTCCAAAAGTAATAGAAGATTTTGCTAGATTAACAGACTGACCATATACTGATTCATAGAGAGATAGTATATGTTTTAACTTCCTACCCGCCTTAGGATTAGCCAATGAGAAGAAGAAAGAGTCATCTGCAAATAGAAGATGATTCACAGCCGGTGCACGCAAAGCTATTTTCACTCCTAGCAGAGAACGATCATTCATAGCTCTGTTCATAAGATGTGATAAGACTTCAGCACAAATTATGAATAGATACGGAGAGAGGGGATCTCCCTGTCTTAATCCCCTCTGTGGTATTATATGACCTTCAGGAACTCCATTAATGAGCACTGCATAATTCACAGAAGACACACAAGACATGATCCACTTGATCCATCGTGAATGAAAACCCATTCTTTTCATTGTTTCCTCCAAAAAACACCATTCTAGACGATCATAAGCCTTTGTTATGTCTGTCTTAACAGCCATATATGATGTAGCTTGTCGTTTACGTACCTTCAGACTGTGAAGAATCTCGTGAGCCCTTATTATATTATCAGATATCATTCTTCCTGGAATGAAGGCTGTCTGATTTTCTGTAATAATACCACTAAGATAGCTCTTGAGTCTATTGATAAGAATCTTAGAAATAATCTTATACACAACACTGCATAAAGCAATGGGTCTGAACTCAGACATACCAGTCGGCGGGTACACCTTGGGTATTAAGCAAATATTAGTTCGATTTAGAGCTTCATCAAAACCATCATCATTGAAAAATTTCCTTATCTCTCTCATGATATCATCTTTGACCAAATCCCAGTGTTGATGATAGAAAACAGCAGGAAAACCATCTGGTCCTGGAGCTTTATGAGGACTAATTTCAAAGATAGCTGTTCTCACTTCCTCTTCTGTGATATCTCTGATAAGATCCTCATTCATCGTATCACTGACTCTTTCAGTGAAATCTTGAAAAACATGAGGGAATAACGTACTGACATCACTCTGTGAAGCATAGAGATTGTTAAAATAATTGGTAGCTACCTGTGCTATATTCTTATGTCCTCTGTGAATCACCCCATTATCATCTTGGATAGAAGAAAGAGTACATCGTGTTCTCCTTGCTCGTGAAACACTATGAAAGTATTTTGTATTTTTATCACCTGCTCTCAACCACATCACTCGGCTTTTCTGCTTCCAAAAAATCTCCTCCTCAAGATAAGCCTGATTTAAGTCTTCTTTAATCATACTTGTTCCCACTCATAGCAGTATCTAGCTTCCCACGAAGAATTTTAATTCTTTCCTCTGCATTTGTTCTGTTACTTCTTTTCCAAGTAACTATTTGCTGTCGACATCTACTGATTCTCTGCATAAGAGGAATCTGAACAAAGCTTGATTGACCAGTTCCCTTCCATCCCCTGTGTACTGTTGAGCCAAATCCTTCCTTGTCTACCAGTCTACTATCATAACAAAACTGTCTTCTTGGTCTTTCTCTTTCAGCAGAAAGATATGTAAGTAGTGGTCGATGATCAGATTCTCCCAGCTCCAAAAATACTGTCTCTGATGCTGGAAATTCCGACAACCAAGTAGGATTAGCCATGACTCTATTCAGACAACATTGAACCACATCATCACCCCTTCTCCCAGCCCAAGAAAAACGATTTCCAACTGTAGGAAGATCAGTAAAAGCACAATTCCTCATCATTGCTCTGAAATCAGAAAAAGAAGCTTCAGGTCGTATTCTTCCTCCAGATTTTTCGTGATTACCCAATATTTCATTAAAATCTCCAAGAGCCATCCATGATTCATTCCTTCTGTTGACAGCCAAACGCTCTAACTTCTCCCATGTATGATGTCTGAGACTTGTATTTGGGTTACCGTAACAAAGGACAAATAGAAAATACTTTCATTGATTTGAACTTTACAATCGGTCAGATTAGGAGAATGAAAGAGGACTTGCAACTCTACATGAGATTTCCAATAGATAACTAAACCACCACTAAAACCCAAAGGAGGAACTGAAAAATAAGATAAGCAATCTAACTGAGCACCAACATCTCGAATGAGATCATCCTGCTGTTTTGTTTCCGAGAGGCATATTATGTCCAGGAGATACTTCCGATTTATCTCCTTAAGGCGTCGAACTGTCGAGTCATTGCCTAGACCTCGACAGTTCCAACAGGCTGTCCTCATGGTGGTAATGGTGGTTCAGGGCCCACCGCGCCTCTCACCATGTCAGTTGCATCATCAGTCTCCTTATCATCCTCCATTGCTTCTGCAGGAGCCTCAACCGGTGTCTCTCTCAAACGCTTTGCAGCACTGGTTCCACTAGTCTCTCCCTTTTCAAACTTAGAAGCATTACCATTCGCAGAGCGCAACCAATCTTTCCTTTTCAAACCGATATCAGCGTTGTTGTAGCCTCTGTTGAAGACAGCTGGATCCACAAGGTCTCTCTCCATCTCAGAAGTAAACATGGTTGTCCTTGCAGGTCCATTCCATAGTTCATCATCATCATTCTCTTCTTCTAGAGCAGCTACATTCCTCTCGTACTCCTCTTGAATCTGATCAGCCACGGGATCTGGTTCGGCAACCTCATCTTCATCACCTATTTCCTCTATGATAATCCCCTGATTTGGAACCATCTCCACTTCATCATCCGCTTCATCATTGTCCTCTGCACTATTGTATCCATCATCACCACCAGGACCAGGACCTCCACTGTTGATGACGCACGCTCCTGTGTCATGAGTGATTAGCCCACAAACTTCACAGAAACCTCGCAGTCTCTCACACTGAAAGCGTAGCAACGTATTAACTCCAGGAGTGAACTGAAAGTTTCTCTAAAACCTCAACGGTTGATTGATGTTCCAGTTCAGTCTGACCCTGACGAAATCTTGTCTCCCACCATTCTCTTCATTGTAGTCCATCTGGATGTATTGTTGTCGCATAGCACGCGCAACATTAACAATTACTTCACGGTTCATGAACTGCAGAGGGATTCCTCTTATCTGTATCCAAAAAGGAATGAAGTTGAGAAGCTCCATATCCATTAAAGGAGTCCATCGCTGAAGAACCAGCATTCTCTCAGCATAAGACCAAGGACCCCTTCGAATCACTGTTTCCATGGCTTCCTCCGAAAGGAACACAAACTGGAATCTTCTGCCCTCAGTAATTCTTCCCCGAACTAAACCTTCCAGACCCCAAGTGCGAGGCATCACCGCTAAGATGGCACGCAGATTCTGTTTTCTTGGCATCACCGGACGCCCCACCAGAATAAATCTGTTCTCTGCAGCCGCTTGTTGTACTACCGCCTGAGGCATTACAAAAGGCTCATCATTAACCCCCAGATCGATGTCTTGCATAGCCCTTCTAATACCATCAGCCATTATGAACACACAATCAGAAAATTTCCAGAAGAAAAAGAGTAATTTTGCAAGGAAAAGTGAAAGAAAGTGAGAAGTTGCTTGTCTTTCAAATGGATATTTAAACCCAAATTTTTCCTTCAAACGCAAGGTAACTGCTTCATCATGAGAGATCGTGTGTTCCCCCACGGGTATTATTGATGTCGTGGTCAAAATTGAAGAGATAACTTCCACTCCATCATCATAAAAATCTCGAACCACTTGAATCGTGGTGAGAAAACTCAGGAATCCCAACTGCTCTGTTTTCGCCTTTCACATCGCCTAACCGAATTTCGGCCTTTTACTGGTTGGTTATTCCTTTTTAAAACATTAAATTGCTCCTAAATTTATTTTCTTGCATTTTTTTAAAAATAAACCTGGTCTCAAGTTTAGCTTAATCCAATTCAACATTTTGCATTCACATGGTGTTTACCACTATGCATGTCTTCTGAACACTGTCTGAAATACTGTCTGACGCAACCTACATCAACAAGATAAACCTCAAATTTATTATTCTCCATTTCAGCATTTTGCATCTACAAAGTACTCCCACTCTAAATGCATTGTATCAGTGACTGCATCACCTAATTCGTTAGTGCAGATTATTGATATTTACAAATTCAGGTTTGCATCTTCCTTAATATGCAAACCATGATCACGATTACTCAGAAGTTATCTCTTCCAACTTAAAATTGTTTCTCTGCAAATATTCGAAATTTTATTACATGTCTTGCAAGAAACACGAATCATCTTGGGCTTCAATTCTTCTTGCAACTTGTGTCAGACTAAAGACAAGTAAAAAACATTTACTTTACCAATTTACAAAACTAAAAACAGATTCAGATACCTCTTAAAATCTGTCCAAATATATTTTATACACAAGAATTTTTGTAAAAGAAAAAGAGTAAACCTTCTAGTTTCGATGCTGCGATTTGGAGTTTTAGTTTGTTACTGCTGTCTTTAAATATGCCATTTTAGGCGATTAAGTGGCTCCTGAAGTATACTCAAATGTTAAACAAAGTTTTTAAATTTCTTTGTTTGATCGGTATGTGACTTAGTTATTCTAGTGATGAGTAGCTAAACTTGCTCCAGGATTTCTACAGAACATGCAATAAACATTCCATTCAAAACAAAAGTTACATATACCATGAGTATTTTAAAATCCATATTGAGTTCAAGTAAATAAATAGGAACTTGAAGATGTTTCAGAATCTACAAATTTCATTAAACATTACTTAGAGGTCTAAACCTTACACAATGAGTTCTGACTCAAAAAAAAAACAGTGGCAGAGTAAACTAGTTAAAACAGTAAATGTATCAAACTCTACACTGTAGCATTCACAAACAAGTGTATGCATACTATTTTACAACCCAAGCAAAAAAAAAACTCAGAAGATCTAACTTAAAAGAGACAGAGAGAGAAAAAGATCTATGGTTCTCTTGATGTGATCTTCTGTTTCCTACTTGGATCTCTCCTGGTACATAAATACACAATCTTGATGTCAAAATACATCTAAACGATTTGGGTGTGGATATATAGGTTGAAATTTTAATTGTGTAGTGTTTCGCTTTCACTTACTTGTTCTGTATAGGACTGTATCGACTCCTTGGGATTCTTCGTAAGCTACCTCCAATAGATTTCTCCATGCTTGTCTCCAAATCTATGTGTCCCTCAGTGTGAAAATTGCTGCTAAAGAAAGCTAGCAAAATCAGAAGCAGAGCTGCTGAGACCGATCTTGATGGATGTAATCTCTTCATTGGTAATTTCTATTTCTGGTCAATTTTTTTCACGAGGAATTTTTGAGTAGAGTATGTTTTAATTAATTAAAGAGAAAGACGAGTTGTAAAGGTTGTTCGCTTTGTATTGTTCGTGATACTTTGAGATCTGATCACGTGAATTTTTTCAGATGCTGGGATATTTAATTTTTCGTTTTAATTTACTGATTTATGGAAGGTTCACTACTGAGTAGCATCCTCATATTCAAACAAGCACATGTATACACGTTGCATCAGCCATCAAAATTATATATATGTTTATTGTTTATCAATTAGTAGGGGAAAGTTGGAGGTACCATCATGTTGGGTTTTGTATCTATGCTAATTACAATTTTCCCAATATACATATTAGTATTTAATAAATTACTATAAATTATAATAGCTGGTTAATATTTTACTTTTATCTGTTCAAAGTTTTATGGTACTAGTTTATAATATATTAGGTGATTTTCATGTGTACATGCACGGTACAAATATTAACAAAGTTAATATATATCATATTAAATTATTTTTATTTTATTTTAATTATTTTTATTTATATATATTTTATAACTAATATTACTAATTAGACATGTGATTTTAGATCGGTTTGGTTATTATTTAGATATACTGGATTGTATCTACTTTTCTAAATTCAAGCATTATATGTTTTAATAGATTATATTTTGATTAATTATTTTTATTTGCAATATGTTTGGTTGTTATATTAAATTCTTAAATTTATTTTAGTAAGTTTATGTTTAATTTAATATATGATTTTTGAGAATCAAATGAACAAAATAAACTAACATTGATCAATCCAAAGATATATGAATAATATTTTGAAAACAAACATATATATAAATTTTACAAAAAAAGAACTAAAATTAGCAGTTAATTTATATTTTATTTCATTTATTGATATACTTTGAGTCATTTTGTTTATATGTATTAAAATAAAAAAATATTACTATAAATAACAATAAGTTGTTATTTTAGTATATCTTCATTTTTGAATTTAAGAATTTGGATTAGTATAGTTATTCATTTTGTTGATATACTAAGTTAGATATATATTTTTCAAATTGAAATACAACTATTTTATTCAAAATTAACCAAAACATATTATTTTTATTCATTGCATGAGTTTAATTTTTCATCTAAGATGCCTTAAATATATTTTCACAGATTTTGTATATTTGATTTTGATGTTCTAAATTTTTTACTAAAAACTAAAGTGATGATAGGTACGAAGTTACATAAAAGAACATAAGCAATGTAGTTCTAAAAGTTCATAAATGTGTGTTAATATTAAGAAAATAATTAAAATAGTTTATATATTCTGAGTAATGTATTCTGATGTATGGAATATAAATGGAAAGATTTTAATAATCTTGAAGATAATAATTCAGATTATTTTAGATATTTTTATTATGTATATATATTCAGTGTACATATATAAATAAAAACAATTAAAAACCATACTAAAAGGATACGAACTATCACATTTTAATAATGGTAAGGTATAATGTCTATATTTCAATTAAATTATATTGAGTTATACTATATAAATATCTTCTTTTAATTATTTTGTCAAAATAGACCTATAGGAAAACAAATCTTTAGTTTTATTTTCTCTTCCTTAAAATAAAATTTTAAAGCATATTATAAAATAGTTTAAATAAATATCAAAAGGTTAGTGAATTATTTTGATAAATCTTTCTATATAAGTAAAATATTAAGTTATTTTTAGAAACATTTAAAGTAAATACCCAAAATATTTTCTTGTGAATTATTATTTAGAAATAAATTTATATAATTAAAATATTATGTTACTGTAATTTATTAAATATTTCTAATTTATGTTATCTAAATTATTTTTAAACATCTGAGAAAATATATTGATATAAAGAAAATATTTTACTACTTCTAAATTATATATTATGTTATTTTAAATATTTTTAAAAGGAATATTTTAATATTAAGATTATGTTTGTGAACTTTTTTTTATGAAATAATATTAGGCTATTATATATCTTTTAAAAATTAAATTATTTTATTTAATATTTTTCTTTTTCTTATATGTTTTATTTGGAAATAACACAAAGAAAAATGAAACTAAAATTAAAAATATTTAACAATTTAATAATTACCATTAGATATACTTTTTATTTTATTAACGATGTATTTTGTAATAAAAAATACATGATAAATTTTAATTTATAGAAAATAATATAAGGATTGCATCGAAGAAATAGATGTTATCCAATATATGCAAATAATAACCAAATATGAGATATTATATATTTAAAAATCATACATATAATTAAAATAATATACTATTATTTAAAATAATCATGCATATACATTAAAATCTAAATTATAAAATAATTTAAGATCAAAAGTAAATTATTAACAAATTAGTATAGTATATTTATTTCATTAATATTTATATCAGTGCATAAGCACTGAACACATGAATTACCTTAGTGTTAAATTATATAGCAAAACACAAGTAATTTTTAACAACGACATGTAATAAACATGATATTTATATATCTATGAAAAAAAAAACAGTGTAAGGCTGTAAGCAATTTGATAAATTTCATATCAATAGTCAATGCTTGAATCACAGAACAAGTTTAATACAACTCAAAGTTACAGACATTCATCCTGCAAATCCTAAGATAATGCTTTCAATCATTAACTCAACAAAGTATCATTCCCTCTCCAGAAAGAACAATTACTAGAGAAATCAACCAAATATCATTAATGGACCGTTTCCAAATCACCCAATATGTACATGACTATTTGGACATTATTTTAAATGGTAAACTCAGTTTTGTCTGTGAAAAAGGATGAATTTCTATGGGTTGGAGTACATAATCATTGGACAATCCAGAAATGAAAAATCTTATAAACTAGGTTACATGATTTTACTCAAATCAGTTTAAACTAAGTTCTTTCCAAATTTTATTTTTCCAACAAAATTCCAAAATCGTATATTTTTCTAAAACTACAAGATATTTCTTTTTCCTAAAACCACAAAATCGCATTTTTATGCCAAATCTGTAAAACTATATTTTTCTGCCAAATATAAAAAAAAATTCCTATTAAGTTCACAAAATTACATTTTTTCTGCAAAATCCTCAAATTAATGTTTTCACTAAATCTGAAAATCAAGTTTTATCACAAAAACCGTAAAAATATATTTTTTCGCTGAAACTATAAAACAACATTTATCCGCCAAATCAGTAAAATTGCATTTCAAGTTCGAAAATGGAATATATATATATATATTATATATATATATATATATATTTCGTTTTTTATTATTTAAATTATTAGGAAAATATAAATAGAAATTAATAATTGACAGAAAATTAAGTAATTTTTATGACAACTGGATATGATAATTTAGTTCCTTAACAATATCTCTGTAAATAACTATAGTAAGAATTAAAGTGAGTGCAGCACGTAAAAAATTGATTTCTTAAATAATATTATAAAGATATGAATAAAAAATAAAGTAACTAAAAGAATTTATGGTGTTGTCTTAATTAGCTACATTGTTTCGGGTTTGAGAATTTGGATCAATTTTATTATCAGTGTATCGGGTTCTCCCTCCGTTTCATTTTAATTGTCATTCTAGAATAAAATTATTTTTTTCAAAATAAGTATCTTTTCAGAATTTTAATACAAGATTTATACTTCATATAGTTATTAATATTTTCGAGTCTATTTTTATTGATTAAAATTATGGTTATATGTATAGATAATGATGTTTTTGTTTTTAAAAATATACAAAATTAAATATTTTTTATTATGTGTACAAATATAGAACGGCAATTAAAATAAAATGGACTGAATAGATTGGATTACAGTATCCCTTTGAACTGAACTATGACAACTTTATCCTCAAATCAGCCTACAATTCGAATGGTTTTTATTTACTTATATTTAGTCAAATTCTTTTTCATAGAGTGTAAATATGTTGTTAAAAAAAGAGTGTAAATATGTTTTTGCAAAATACTGTAAAAATTGATATTTGTTATTTTCGGAAATAGTTAAGAAAAATTTGTTCGATTTGGGATTGCACAAGGAAACCAATTGGTAATCTTTTGAATCTCATTTGGTTATGATCCAAATCATTATTGTAAACAAAACTAAGAAATTTTGCTTTCAGTTGATTTGGTCTTCTTCAGTCCAAGTTAAATGACAATCATAATTTAAAAGTGTAATATCATATTTTAACTTTTTCGATATTAAGTTAATAATATGATAATTAGAAAACATGATCTTCTGAATTCAAAAACAGAATTCGATTTTAGTATTCCGAATTTCTTGGATATGTGGATTCTAATTTTGAAAGATCAAGTTCCCCCAAGGATATCTCTAGTAACGGATCTAGCAAAATTTATAGTTGGAGGTACTATCATAGAATTTGAACTAGTTGGGGACACTAGCATAGGATTTGAATGAGTTAGAAACCGTTATCATAAGATTAGTTAAAGAAGAAAAAACGAATTGGGGGCACATGAACCCATTGCTACAAAAATACATCAGCCCCTAGATATCCATATACGCTACCTGAAATTATTTAAGCTCTTTGGCTCTTCATAACGAACAATTTCATATCTATGGACTATGGAGAAAATATTTATGAGATCTTGTATTTTAGAAGTAAAATCTAGGAATAGTTTTAGTTGTTTACATAATAGAATATTTAATTTTAAATTGATATCTTAAATATGAATAACCGATTTTCTATATAATCGTATGTGCCATTCAATAGTTTCAAAATCAGTCTAGAAAATAAAAAGAATATTGTATAATGTGATTTAGTTTGGTTAATTTAGTTTGGTTACCAAAAACAAATAAATGTATGTAATTTAGTTTGGTTACTAAAATTTTAGTACAATATATATTGTATATAATTTAATTTAATATAAAAAATCTATGTCATACAAATTTTGCTAAAACATACACCAATATTTAACAATCAAAATTACTAATATATTAAATTAAATTAAAAATTAAATTAATTGATTAATAGTGACTTTTATTGTAACGTCCCGACCGTCCACGGCTAATGGACCATTCACGCCCGCTCTCTCGGTCCGTGGGCTCCATCCCATTCCAACAGTCGGTCCGTTAATTTTCCAAAGTCCAAGAGTCATTCATATTTACTGACCCTGCAATCACCATCGACCTTTCTCCGTGCTTTGGCTTCACTCGCACGCTATCGCCAATCACTTCCCGATAGATCATCCATCCTTCCACTACTCCAGCTCAAGCACGCTTAACTCTGGAATTCTTTTTGGATGTGCTCCGGAAAAGGTAAGTCTACTTTAGTGACATAGATAGCCAAATCAATTCTCTTAAGTCTTTTCCATATATCATAACTCAGGATGTTACAATTCACCCCCTCTCAAAGAACAGAACGTCCTCGTTGCGCCCCATAACATATCTCAAGATGCCTCTGAGGTTAGAACTGAGACGACTAGCCAGCTCTGATACCACTTGTAACGCTCCGACCGCCCATGGCTAATGCACTACCCACACCCGCTCTCTCGGTCCGTAGGCCCCATCCCATTCTAACGGTCGGTCCATTAATTTTCCAAGGTCCAAAAGTCATGTTTACTGGCCCTACAATCATCACCCGACCTTTCTCCGTGTTTTGGCCTCATTCGCACGCTATACGAATCACTTCCCGATAGATCACCCATCCTTCCACTACTCCAGCTCAAGCACGCATAACTCTGGAGTTCTTTCTGGATGTGCTCCGGATAAGATAAATCGAGTTTGGTGACATAGATACCCAAATCAGTTCTCTTAAGCCTTTTTCATATATCATAACTCAGGTCGTTACAATTATCTTAGATATTTAATAAATATTTTGATAATATGTATTTGCTACTTGTATTGTTAAATATACTATATAGTAGTGAACATGTACAACTATTGTTGAAGGTGGGCTTCATCTCATTCAAAGTATTACTAAAAGAAGATAATAAATCCCCAAAAGTTTAAAGTCCATTCTAATTTCAAGATATGGTCCATTCTAAACTATGAATATTTGAGACTTACCAATTAAGAAGATCCTAAATAAATGAATTTTGAATTATGGAATATTAATTAAATTTAAAATTTATCATGAAGTTGTTGTTAATTCAGTTTAAGTAATTATGTATTAAATTAGAAAAAGACAATTAATGTTTAAAGTTAGGATTAATTATTATTTCAGTGGCATTGAAATGTAAACAAATTGAAAATTTAAGGAGTAATTTATAAGTGTAATTTTTTTTAATAATATAGATAAATAAAATATAGATATGAATACATAGCATATATAAGAAAAAAAAGTATACTTACTTGTATTGAAAATATATATCTGCTCCAACAGAATTCAGATCCCCTTATTTTTATCTTTGGTCTTTTTAATGGTGATGTAATAATCTCGGACGAACATTAGTTTCCCAGAAATCATTTATTTTGCTTTTATAATTATTTTAATAACTGATAACTTCTAACATATGCAATAATAAATCTATTTTATATTCATTACTTTCCCAGAAATCACTTTGTTTCAGATTTTCTTAAAAATAAATTTCACTAATTAATAAACAACTATATATAAATTATTATAAACTATTATAAAATATACTTTGATGACACAATTAAATAAAGAAAATATGATAATACATATATATATTTAACAATCGTAATTATATTCTTAAACCAAGTAATACTAATACTTAAATAAATTAATATGAAATTATATAATAAATTTTAAAATCAATTTAAGTAAACGTACACAAAATCAAAAAAAACAAATCAGGTCATTTACAATATATGTTTTGTCAAAGTTTACAATATAATTAAATAAAATAATTATAAAAGCAAAATAAATGCTTTACAATATGGATTAAAACCTAAAACATTAAATATATTTTTTGATTGATATTAAAAATTAATTTTCATATTGAAAATATTGACATAAAGATGAATATGTCTAACATTTTGATTTAGTTATGTGTGTTATTGGATATAGTCTAATAGACTTATATAAGCACAACATGTATTTATATACAATTG
Organism: Raphanus sativus; assembly: GCF_000801105.2. Lineage (NCBI taxonomy): Eukaryota > Viridiplantae > Streptophyta > Magnoliopsida > Brassicales > Brassicaceae > Raphanus > Raphanus sativus. The sequence goes on along the minus strand of NC_079512.1, from coordinate 8,958,711 downwards.
ATTTAGAATAAGGATGGGTGTGTCATTAAATATAAAATAATAATTTATTAATATAAATGTAAAATAACCTGTAAATGTCATATAAACCGATTTAGGTATTCGTTTACTAAATTTTAAACATGATATTGTTTTAAAACTATATAGCTATATTTTTCATTATTTATTAGTAATAACTAAAAGTTAAAACTACATAAAATAATTATTTGTATAGTATAGAAATAAAATATAAATTATTTCATTAATATATTATTGTAGCATATTCTTATACTAATAAAAATCCACTGAAATCGAATACAATAAATTATATGATAAAAATATCGGTAATATAACTACCAGTTAAAACCAAAATATAATCACTTGATGTAATAGAGAAGATTATTATGTTCTAAAATGATATTAAATAATTATATTATATGTATAAATGTTGATTTATACAAAACAAAAGTTAACTTAAGAAATAAAAATAAATACATGTGCGGTTGCACATGTCAAACTCTGATATTATTAATAAAAACATACACTTATCATATGAAGTCATTAGTTTAAATATTTTTTTTATATATACATTATCAAAACTCTAATCCTAATATTTAGTGACTTTATTTCAATAGAATAGACTACAAATTTACAATCAGCAGAACAAGTCAAACAAATCAAATCGGTTTTGATCAATCATCTAAAATCTAACAATAATATAGTACTGAATAAAACCCGGTATGACTCGTACTGAGTCGTTCTCCTCCACCCACTCTCCACAGTCTCTCCTCAACCGACGAAATTATTATTTCTTCTCCTTCACGCTCAATCTCACCACTTTATCCATTCACTACTCAATGTAGTTTGATTGATTAACCCCTAACGACAATCTTCTTACTGTTTGATCTCTATCTCTTTCTTAAGCAATGGAGCGTAGAGAAGACGAAGAAGACCACCACCATTTGATCCCTCAAAACGACACTCGCAGCAGCCGCCACCGAGAAGAAGATCCGCCCTCCTCCGCCGCAAACGGGAGATCATCTCTCCAGATCGAAGACATTCTCTCGCAGTCGCGGAGGAAGATCTCTCTCAACAAGCGCAGTTGCTACGTCCTCGCCGCCGCCGTGGCACTAACAATCTCAATCGGTCTCATCTTCCTATTCACCGATCTCCGTCAGCTGAACCTCTCCAGTTTCAAGGTGGATCCACTCTCGACCCGCGTCAAAGAATCCGAGCTCCGCGCACTCTACCTCCTCCGACAGCAACAGCTCCAGCTCCTCTCTATCTCCAACGCAAACTCTTCAGATGTGAAACTCGCTGTCTCGTTGAATAAAGAGATCCAGGACGCGCTTCTGTCGCCGCACAGAACCGGAAACTACTCCGAACCGGAACCCGGTTCGGTTGTGGTTAACCCGTACGGTGGATGCGCGAAGGTGGATCAGAAGCTGTCGGATCGGAAAACGGTTGAGTGGAAACCGAGATCGGACAAGTTTCTGTTCGCGATATGTCTGTCGGGACAAATGAGCAACCACTTGATTTGTTTAGAGAAACACATGTTCTTTGCTGCCTTGCTGGACCGGGTTCTAGTAATCCCGAGCTCCAAATTTGATTACCAGTACGATAGAGTGATAGACATTGACCGGATCAACACTTGTTTGGGAAGAAACGTCGTCGTTTCGTTCGATCAGTTTAAAAAGAATCGTGCTCCTCGTCCTCCTCGTATCGACCGTTTCATATGTTACTTCTCGTCGCCGCAGCTTTGCTACGTAGACGATGAGCATGTGAAGAAGCTGAAAGGCTTGGGGGTTTCCATCGAAGGGAAGCTCGAGTCTCCTTGGAGCGAAGATATAAAGAAACCTAGCAAGAGAACTGTGGACGAGGTGAAGAGAAGTTTCAAGTCTGATGATGATGATGTGATCGCGATTGGGGATGTTTTCTATGCTGATATGGAGCAGGACTGGGTGATGCAGCCTGGTGGACCTATTAATCACAAGTGCAAGACCTTGATTGAACCCAGTAAGCTTATTTTGTTGACAGCTCAGCGGTTCATACAGACCTTCTTGGGGAGCAATTTCATCGCCATTCATTTCCGTCGACATGGGTTTCTCAAATTTTGGTATGGCTTTTTCATAAGGCATTGCAGGCTAGACTTGTAGTAGTAATATTAAAACTGAAAAAAAATTATTTGATTGGCAGCAATGCAAAAGCGCCGAGTTGCTTCTATCCGATTCCACAAGCGGCAGAGTGTATTGCTAGGATGGTGGAAAGATCCAACGGTGCAGTAATCTATCTTTCGACAGATGCTGCGGAAAGTGAAACAAGTCTGCTTCAGTCACTTGTTGTGGTCGATGGAAAAATTGTGCCACTTGTTAAACGTCCACCGCGTAATTCAGCTGAGAAATGGGATGCATTGTTATATCGACATGGTATAGAGGATGACTCTCAGGTGCCAATCTCACTGTTTCTACTATGGTTAAAAACCGTAAATCTTGAAATGCTGTTCGCCTCGCTTTAAACTTGGTTCTGTGTGGTCTGAATTTGGTTGCTCACTTACTCAACTGAACTGAAGTGTATATTATAGCAGACTAGACAATTCCTAATGATATATATCATGGCGTGATGTATCAAACTTTGCATGTTACCATCTTCATGAGTCATAGACCGGTAAATTTTTTTTTTTGGCAAATGTGTAGGTGGATGCAATGCTGGATAAAACGATATGTGCCATGTCCAGCGTCTTCATTGGAGCCTCTGGATCGACTTTCACGGAGGATATCTTGAGGCTAAGGAAAGATTGGGGGACGTCTTCTACGTGCGATGAGTACTTATGTCGAGGGGAAGAACCAAACTTCATAGCAGAAGATGAATAGGTAAAAAGCACACATTTTTTTTCTTCTTACGAACTTGTTTTATTACCACATTCCATTGTTATCTTGTTCTAGTTGAATCGTAGTTAGTTATAGAAATCCGATTTTGGATACTTCTTTCCACTTTTATTTTTTCCATTTTTATTTTTTTCCATGATGGTGTGGAGATAACAGTGTGAATCGATAGAAGAAAGAGCCTCGGTTTCTCAACAAGTGATACATATATTATATAAAGTTTTCTCAAACCAAATGTATTGTTTTTGTCTCTCTTCAAGCATTTTAAAGACTTCTAGACAATAAAATTGCTGCTTTTTCCCCGCTGCCTTTACTACTGGAGAATTTTTCCTTCTCTCATCGTTTTCAGACATTTGGAGTGTTCACTTTTGCTCTTCGTTCCAAGGTAATAATAATCATCTAGTTTTGATTTTGTAACTTGTATGAGGACCCTTGGTATCTAAACCGAATTTGGTTTAGACGGAAATCTTAGTCAAAATATAAGCCATAGCATCCTTAAATCAAACGAGCCTAACTAAAAGCAAACATAGTCTACCCAAACTAGAGACAAAACTATACATTTTTTTCACACTGCTTAAACATTTATGATATAGCCTATAGGGTGGGACTCTTGTCAATGTTGTCATGAATACTGCAGTGCCTTTAATCAAAAGAACCTTAATCCATATGTCAAACAAACATCCATATACCTCTTTGTGCCGTTATAAAGCCGCAAGCCTCACTTCTTTAACATCAGATAGAGTCACAAGCCATCCAAGTATCTGAACGGCAGACGCAGAAGCAGAAGCAGATCATTGCATCCTACGACTCAGTTCCTTTCTGTAGCACACCAGTAAGTTTTTCCCTAGGGAAACTCCATGGTCAACACTTTCTATACATCAGTGTAAAGTGTGCTTCCTACGAAAATTTGGTTTGCTTTCCAAAGCTATTGTAGTAACAATGATAAATCTCAAAAATCGTGGCTAGATATTCCTTATTCAAATTAAGTTTCAAGCTATTCTCTCAGATAAAAAAATCAATGTATTGCTTGGATTTAATCCACAAAAACTCTACTGTTCATCTTTTGAAAATTTATTTAGATGTTTGTAAATAGGTATAATATCTTTATAAAATATATATATTGAATTGAGGAAGGTATTTCCAAAATTTTAGAAAAAATACTATAAATATTTGAAAGTATCTTAATAAATACAGTGTATTGTTAATTCAACTTCAGTAAGATATTCTTTTTTTGTCATCTCTTCAGTAAGATATTCATAAATATATATATCCAGTAAGATCTTCCTCAATACATATTTAAGAATATATTATTTTTATCATCAACAGATAAAGATTAATAAAAACTCTGCTAACCAAAGAGAATACTTTGTATCCATGTATACAAAGAGTGATGGTTGGCAGCGAGCACTTCGTGTTAGACCATCACTTAAGATTATACTAGATTCTTAGTCCGCGCTTAGCGCGGATATTTAAAAATTATTCAAATAAAATTAGTGTTTTTAGATGGTCTTTTGAAAAATTACATGTTAAGTTCATGACAGAAAAGAAAAGAAAAGTAATATCATTTTAGGATCAAAGAATAGGTAAAGAGCTAATTTACAACAAAAGTTTCCTTCTCATCTTTGTTACTGAAATTGACTTTCTCACATCTCTAATGCACCTATAGATATAACTCTGAATAGTATCTCAATATGGTTTAAGATCTCCCCTAAATCTACAGCAATAGATCTCTCTATCTTACCCAGCCCTGCATTTATCTAATTGATGTTTTTGTTTATCGAAACAACAACATTCAGATAAATTAGTTTCAAAAAAAAAAACATTCAGATAAATTCATTGTTATATGAGTTTTAGAAGTTGGATTTGTTAAAAACCCTATATGGATTGTCAAAATATCTTTGGTATTCTTCATTAGTTATATACCTAAAAGATTTGTAAAAAAGAAATATCAAGTCAAAAGAAAAACCAAAAAGAAAAAGAAAAAAAATATATGGTTAGACCACACGTAAGTGAACAAAGTTGTTTTTTTTTGTTGTGAGATTTGGGATGTTAAAAGTAATCTAAAACTGAAATATCGCACAAAATCTAATATATAAATGTAAATTAATAAATTAGATAATATTTAAATGAGATAAATATTGTATGACCAAATTATAAGAGATGTTATATTTGTTTCCAATAACATGTGATAAGTCCAAATTTAAATGAGAACTTTTTAAGTAGATAAAAGATAGGACTCTAAATTAATATAGTAGATTTAAATACATATTTATGAAAGATTTTAAAGTTTTTATGATATACATATATATATATATATCAATGTCTTCCTAAAATTTATAAAGATATTATTCTTATTCATGAAAGTTTTTGTAAATTCAAATTCAGGAATATATTATAAACATTTATCAAGTTCTTCTTAAATTTCTTGTAAGAAAAATAGTTTTGAAGTAAAAGTTACAATTTTTTTAAAAAATTTAATTTGTTGAAATAAAAACTTTGATTTATTTTTAAAAATATTTATTTATTTTTATATATTCATCGAGAAATGACATAATTGTTATTTATCATGTATTTAATAAAATTTTGGTCAATTTGATACTTGAGTGCTAGTTTGTAAACAAAACTTTGTTGTAGGATTATTTCATGCCAGTTCTCAATAATGCTATTTTAGTTATTTTATGTGAGTTTTGAGATTAAAAACGTTTTTTTGGTAATATGCAAGAGTACTTTCTAAACTTTATTGTCTGTACACTGTAATACTGAAAACTAATCAAATCCTAAATGTCGCTGGGCCAATCATGGGCTTGATAATAGAGTTGGGTTTCTTCTAATTTTTTCTTTTTTTGTTAAATGTTTCAACTTGAAGGAAGAGTATTTGGTTTGATAAATGAACATAATTTATTAGAAAGACAAAATCTGATAGAACTAGTGACCAAAAGGGAAAGATGTCAAACTCAACAAACGAAACCCTGGAAGACGAAAAGGGCCAATCCGACGGCAAAATCTCTAATCAACCTACAGAACCGTCTCAAGATTGGGAGACCTTGGCTCAAGCCTGGGTCGCCGCCTTCCCCGACGCCAAGTCCGTCGTTAGCGCCAGCGAAGTCGAGACTTGGATCGGCTCCAACTTCGAATCCTTGCCGGCCGATCTCCGCCAGAGGCCCCTCTCCGATCTCGTCGACCGTTTCCTCTCCATGCAACAGTACATGAGACGAACCGCATCAGAACAGAACGAGGTAATATCTTCTCTTCTTCTCTATAGATACTCGTTTCTGAATATGGCTGCGGATTGAGCAGTGCGGGACAAGTGGTTTAACTGCGGTGCGCTTCTAGCAGTTATAAAAACGTATAGATATATGATATATGTAGAGATTTTTGTTACTGTTTCCATTCGAAGCCTGTATCTGGAATTGATGAATTGGATTTGTTTATGATGTTAGCAAGAGAGTAATCAAGGTGATCAACATCCGGCTCGGTTTCAGAGGACTGACCAGTGGTTACCAGTGTATTCGTGGTTAGAGTCTCTGGATAACGGAGAGCTGGTGAAATCAAAGGATATCTCTGAGTGGCTAGATGCGAATCCGGAGGTTAAGGAAGAGCTCTCTTCAAGGCATTCTCGTTATCATTTGACTCACTATGTCAAAAAATGTCATCTCAAGATTCTTAAAAGAAAGGAGAAGAAGGTAGTAAAGCAAACTAGTCTCTCTCCCTTGCCATTTTTTCTTCATTTATTTCTCATTGCATTGCATTTGGATCAGGGATTGATCCGCCTGAGTAGAGAAACTGCGATGGAAGTTCACAAAGAATTTGGGGAGAAACATCATAATGCCACACTTCCTGGTAACGGATAATAGAAACGCTTTATGTAATTGTTTTTATTTATGATTATTGTTTAGATTCTTAGGGCGTCGTTGCGTTTTGTTAGTGATGTAGTGTTGTCATTTCTTAATGTTTTTTTAGCTGATCCCATGAGCAATATACCAAAAGACAGTGACCTCTACCGTACAAAACTCAAAGAAGCTAAACGCAGATTTGAGATGTGAGTCGGATTTCTCAAACACTTTCTGTGTAATAAACACAGATTTTATTTAACCATTCATTTAAAGGTCATACTAATGTTTGTTTTACGCACCATCCAGCTTGGTTGAGCTCGAGAAGAAACTAGCTCCGCATTTTTCAAGGCCTCGAATAGCCAACACATGAAATTATCTACGCCTACTTTCTGTGTAAAGTAAATCAGAAGCTGGTTTCAAACACTTCCTTTTGATTGACATTGTACGTCTGTTATCTGCTTTTGGTGTTGTAGAACTGTTTGTGAAATGGTAAGGTCATGTAGATGTATGGAGTTTAGTTTGAATGTAAACCGTAACTTGTAACCTTTTCTAGACTTAAGATCCTGCCAAAGACTTTATGTAGGCCCAACGAGAAGAGAGAGGGAGAGATATGCTCACAATGGGCTGTAAAACGATGTTTGCCTCTTTAATTTTCATTAAATGTTGCTCACGGCCTAAACATATTGTGTTTGAGGAAAGGGGACGTATGCGATTGTTGCGACTTGTTGAGTTATTTTCTAAGAAAAATAGAATAAAATATGAGAAACATACTTAAAAGATTTAAAACATATATACTTATATCTTTTAAATATATATAAATTAATTAATATTAAAAAAGTCCATAACTATTAAAAAATATTCTTTTAAAGTCCATAACTATTTAAAAATATTATTTTCGTGTTCATCCCCAATATCGGCAACATCCTAACTTCCTACCACAAAAACCAGAAGAGAGGAACTTTCAAATCGACCGCGGTCCACAGTTTTTCGGATCACCGCACGACAGCCCACAGTTCTTCGGATCACTGTCACATTACACCGTCGTGTAATCACTCAGCCCTAGGCCATGATTCTGTTTCTCTGAGTCTTTCCGATCCAGCAAATAAGGAGTTTCCTTAAACCCACCAGGTACGAGGCTGAAGGAACACTAACTCACTCCTAATACGCCTAGCAATGTGGGTTACACAATGCTGTCGGCCAAAAAAAATATTTCCCAAGCCTCTGGTTTCCTCGAGAAATAGACAATACTGAAATCAGGATTTTTGGTCGATTTCGGGTTTTCCCGTCGTGCTTTCCGTCATGCTTGTTTCCCGTCTTGCTTAATTCCCGTCCTGCTTCCGACTTATAATGTCTTTGGAATAATATTTTGTTCATACGAAGTTTTGGGGAAAACTTAGTGGCTAAATTACGTCATGTTTCGAAAACGTCGAGCTTTTAAACCGTCGTGCTTCTAAAAATGTGATGCTTTCAAAACAACCGTCCGATCAATCTAAGATACTTCTGATAAGGTAGCAGTTTACTTCGACTAATGGTTCACACACCAACATCTTTCATAGGGAGAAAGAGATCTGTTTCAGTTTTTTGTTGTAATATAATATTTCCGTTTCGGAATCTCTATTTTCGCAAGGCGAGTAATCACTTCGCTATGGCGATTTTGTTGTGTGTTTCTTCAGTTCAAACCGGTGCAGTTCTTCAAGTTTTTTCTTTTCCCCGGTTTTAAACTGAGTTAGCTTTTACTCTCCTCTTTCACAACAAATTTCTAGATCTCGGCCCTGTTCGTTTCGTGAACTGGATGAGAATTCCAGACGCGGTATTTGTATGCACTAATTGGATGCAGCAATTAGATGTCGTTCGTTTGTGATTCTGTAAATTTTAGATCATGCGTCTGGAAACTATATCTAGATGCAGTTTTGTTCGTTTTGTATTCTGTATTTTTGAATCTGGATGAGTTTTATGTCAAATGACCAAAAACTCCTTATCTTTTCTTTTGGTCTAAACATATATATAACTATATCTAAAAGTGAAACTAACTTGTAGAAAAATATATTTAACTACAAATAAAATCGAGATAAATAAAAATGAACATTAAATTCAATTTTTCATTTAAAAAAAAATATTAAATTTTCATATATTAACCTGTAAAAAGTTTTGTTTAACTGCATATAAAATAGACATAAATAAAAATAAATATCAAATTCAATTTTTCATGATTTATAACATTATAAAGTAATAATAATAAACACTAAATTATATTTTCATGTTTTACAACAATGATAACATCAAACTCAAATGACTTTTACACAAAATATTTAACTAAGTCTCGGAAAATTTGATTCTCGGATTTTGGCAGGAAAAACTCGATTTTCGGGTTTTGGCCGGAAAATCCGATTTTTCGGTTTTGGCGGGAAAACTCGGTTTTCCAGTTTTGGCGGGAAAACTCAATTTTTTGGTTTTGGCCGGAAACTCGGTTTTCGGGTTTTGGCGGGAAAACTCGATTTTCGGATTTTGGCCGAAAAACTCGATTTTCCGGTTTTGGCTGAAAAACTCGATTTTCCGATTTTTGTGGGAAAATTTGGTTTACGGGTTTTGGCGGGAAAATTCGTTTTTTCGGATTTTGGCGGGAAAACTCGGTTTTTCGGTTTTGGCCGAAAACTCGGTTTTCCGATTTTGACGAAAAAAACTTGATTTTCCGATTTGGGTGGAAAAAATCGATTTTCCGGTTTTGGCCAAAAACTCGGTTTTCCGATTTTGGTCGAAAACTCAGTTTTCCGGTTTTGGTCGAAAAACTCGGTTTTCGGGTTTTGGCGGGAAAACTCGTTTTCCGGTTTTGGCCGGAAAATTCATTTTTCCTATTTTGGCGGAAAAACTCGGTTTTCGGTTTTGGTGGCAAAACTCGGTTTTTGGTTTTTCAGTTTTGGGGGTAAATTCGGTTATCTGAGAGAGAGAGAGATTTGCTTTGACGGGGAGAAAAAAAATTAGGTTTAGAAATCAGGTAAAACTTTATAATTCATAGGATAAATTAAGGGTATTATTGACTTTTAACACTTTTGGATGAGTTTACTGTTTCTGGAAACGTTTGAAAACTGCATCCAGAAATCCTGAAAAATCTGGATGAGTTATGAAAATACATCTGGATGCTGCGTCCAACTTAACCTCCTATTTCGCATCAGACGAACATCGGTCCGCGTCTGCATCTGGATGCCGCGTCCAGATCACGAAACGAACAGAGCCCTCCTTCATCTTGTGCTGGGTATTCTCCTTCTTCAAAGATTTGCACTTAATCTCTTTTGACAAAGAATCAATCTTTACGCTTTGTTTGAAGCCCATAGATGGCTATAGTAAAGTCTCTTTGTGGAAGAGAAGCGGTGGTGTGGGATTGAAATCAGCTGACTTTAACGGAGTCTTAGATAAGTCGGCGACTTCTCTATACTGAAGACGGTCCGGCAAAAGCTCTTGTTTGGTCAAACCGATTTATATTCAAGTGGTTATTATCTGATGGAGATGGTGTTTCCAAGCACAAGCTAAGGATTAGGTGAAAGATGGAGTTCAAGGAGTGCAAAATTCAGAGGATGCAACATAGTGACGGAAGAGACGAAGCTTCAATAGATGGTGGGCCGGTGGTGCGTTGAAACAAGGACGACAGGCGGTGGAGCTACAGTCTCAGAACTTCATGTAAATTTTTTGACACGTGTTGTATTTCTCTTTTTAAGTTGACATGTGTGTGTATGTGATACCTATCTGTACTCTTTATCAGTTGGGATTTAATAAAAATCCAAAAATTGACAAAAAAAAATATGTAAATAGTAAATTATACAGAATATTTTGTTTTGTCGACTTATACAATATATTATATTCAGACTAATATCTTAAAAATATTCTTTTGAAGTATGTAAATAGTAAATTATACAAAATATTTTGTTTTGTCGACTTATACAATATATTATATTCACACTAATATCTATGTAATATTTCTAGGCATTGTAATAGTATAACTAATCAGATATTATGAAGATGTTTAGATTAATAGAATTTAGTATTTCTACATTGATTAAAGTAATTTCTTAAAACGAATGTTGTTTGAGGAATTATATTATGTAATACAAAAATTATATATTAGCTATATAGTATATACACAAAAAAAGATAGTGTTACTATATGCTATATATTACAGTGCACTAAGACCATATTGGTACTCATGTATATTTTATCTATCTTAAGCACTTAACTGAATCATTGATTAATAAGCAATCTTAATCGATTGAAAGAGGAAGATCACATTACTAATTGGAAAAAAACTTTCTTAGAGCTGAAGTATATCTCAAAGGGGGTAAACCACAGTGTAGAAGATTAGGGTTAAATAATTCAATGTAGCAAGATGCTGAGGTGGTGGAATGCCGACCACCTTTGGACAAGTTATGAATCACTGTAACCATTCAGCGAAAGGGTACAACCTCCACCATAACCGCCTGATCCAATCGATCTCAACCTTGGATTGGTCCGATCATGCTTGTAGTCCATCGGACTTAGAACATGATGGTATGAACCAGCCAAGGACTTTGTTCATCCCCCAACCCACTCGCCATATACATATGTAATTGTTGGGGAAAAATAATCCGGTATAAAATTTCTCCAGATCCTGGGCAGGACACCGGCCTCCAGGTTCCTGCTAAGAGAAGCTCCGCCTCCGACCCTTGCTATAGGGAATTCTTCCATATATTCGAATATGGAAGAGTTTAAACCTACTCACCGACTTCAAGCGACTTAAATACGACTATATAGGGGAGCCCAAACCCTAGAACAGGGGATCAACACTTCGAGACTGAGAGATTAGAGTTAGGCGGCTAGAACTAGGGTTCATACTCCAAATGTTGTAGTTCCTGCTCAATTGCTTAATAAAATATTTATTTACGTCTCAATTCTTACGTTTCTTACAATATACCAAGCTTGTCATTGTTCTGTAGTACTCACAAAGATCCTACACAAAAATCTCCTAACAGTAACCACTAAGAAGTAGAAGCACATATAATAATCAAATCAAAAGGGAAGAGATGGACATAACCAATTGCCCATGGCTTTAGATCCCAACGGATCATCCGGTTATCTTAGCTTATGGATCAGTGGTTACTCCACTGATCTTGGTCGTGGGTTCCTGAGGGTTGGGCTTAAACCCAACACCCAACACCCAAGCCTGTGGGCTGTCTGTGACAACCCGTCCCGTGGAACACCTGCCCATGGACCCCAGGTTCACAGCGCTGCAGCGCACCGACCCCAATCCCTCTATTATGAGATCTCACTATCTCCATAATTAGGTTGTTGGTGAGACTCGAACCCAGGTCCTCACCCTTTAACAGCATTCCCACAGGACAAGCTGTCTCCAATTGATCTGCAGGTCAATTGGTGACAGCTTGTCCTGTGGGAATGCTGTTAAAGGGTGAGGACCTGGGTTCGAGTCTCACCAACAACCTAATTATGGAGATAGTGAGATCTCATAGTGGAGGGGTTGGGGTCGGTGCGCTGCAGCGCTGTGAACCTGGGGTCCATGGGCAGGTGTTCCACGGGACGGGTTGTCACAAAAAAAGTCGACTTGAGCTCCCACTTAGCTTCGTCCATTATGGCTGAAACGTCTTTAGAGAAATGGAAGGATCGTGATGCTGGTGAAGCATGTCAGACGTCTCCTTTGCTAGATGTTGTGCAAGGTTGCCACTGTTACTTTTTTCTAGATTGTTTTGCTCCTGATGATAAATTTATATGGAACTTATGTTTTTCCCACAACTCTGATCTTATGTTCCACATTCCTAGATTGTCCAGTGATATGTATATTGCAGTCCATGATATTTTAGCACAAAAACAAGTGGTTACAAAATAAACCAAAATGATATATGGATGTATTGCAAGCTGGATAATACAAGCGATTAACCATTGGTTTGTTATAACAAGAGTTGTTTGGAGAACTATAATAGACAAATCACAGCTGAACTTTACAAAACTAATCAGACATATATATTTTAAGGAAAAATAATTAACTTATTTAAGATAACAATTAGAAATAGTTATTATTAGTTCTACTATATAAATCACCTACGTTAACCTAACATTACTCAACAAATTATCTTGTTTACGATTTAAAAAGAAGAAATTGCAATATCTTTTTAGCATTTGTTATAATTAAATACATACATCATGGGGGTTCAGAAAAAATCAAGCGTTTTCATGATCATAGTTATGATTATGATAGTGTTTTCTGCACTTATTTCTCATTCAGACGGTGCAATGTGTCAAAAACATTGTATTTCTAATGAGTGCATGAACGTAATAAAAAATCCTGATATAACCACATGCAAAAAAGTTTGTGACGAGTTTTGCAGTAAAAGAGGAAAAATCCACCCAGACTATACGATTTCTCCAGGTGATGGCGGTTGGATGTACAAAGCTTATTGCTCTGCAAGACCTTCCGATTGCGCTACCTGATTCAAAGTACGAATTATACATTTTCTTAAGTTTGTGTATTCTCTATAAAAATATATGTTGTTTTTGTTTTGTTTTATTTTATTATGTATTGATATAATATTAGTATGTATGTTTATTTTATTTATCAAATAAAATAATTTGTTTTTATTTTCAGCTCCTATAAAAGCAATAAATTTAGTATACAGATTTTCTTTTTAAAAATAACGGATTTCAGTGAACCGTTCGAATCTAACTGAATTAGAAAATGTAAAAACATGAATTACAATTTATGAAAAACTGATAAAAATCACAAATTTTATTTGTGATAATTAAATACATACCTCAAGGGAGTTCAGAAAAAATCAAGCGTTTTTATGATCATAGTTATAATTATGATAATGTTTTCTGCACACATTTCTCATTCACACAATTCAATGTCTCAAAAATATTGTATTTTGAATCAGTGCATGAACGTAATGAAAAATCCTGATTTAACCACATGCAAAAAAGTTTGTGACGAGTTTTACAATAGACGAGGAAAATTCCATCCAGTATATAAAGTTCGTCCAGGAGGTGACGGCGGTTTGATATACAACGCTTATTGCTCTATGAGACCTGCCGATTGCACTACATGATTCAAACTATGAATTACACATTTTCTTAAATTTGTATATTCTATATAAAAATATATGTTTTTTGTAAATTTTATTATGTATTGATATAATATTAGTGTGTCTGTTTATTGTATTTATCAAGTAAAATAATTTATTTTTATTTTCAGCTCCTATAAAAGAACAATAAATTTAGTATACACATCTATACTATTAAAGCAGGATCTTATTGAGTTTTTTACTAAAAATACCTTTTTATTTATTAACATTGCATATTTCATTAAGGACAATCAAGTAATATTAATAAAACATTTATATTAGGTCATTTTTTTTGGATCCAGTCCATTGTCTACATTATCTCTCTTGGGCCATTTGGACCGATTAAGAAATCAAATCCAATTCTTATTTTTTTCTCCAAATTCAAATAATTTATTTTTAACCATTCTTAATATTTTGTGTAGTGAACAAAAATTAATCACTTAATTATTATGTTTTTTCTTTTTTAAATATAATTTAAGCATTCATAAAAAAATTGATTTTTTCCATTGAAAAGTATAAATATTTACTAAAAGTATAAATTTTTAATTAAAAAATTAACCACATAATAAAATCAATTTATCAGAGTTATACCAACTTAATTTATTAAAAAAAAATTTAATTTTCTGAACATAAATACTCATTAGAATTGAACGTTCGGATACCCATTCGGGTACGGATCGGTTCTTTCGGGTATCGGATTTTTTGAGTTTTGAAATTAAACCCCATTCGAGTATTATAAAATTTCGGGTCGGGTTCGAGTCGGGTCTTTCCGGGTCCGGGCGGGTTTGGTTCTCATGCATAAGAACCTGAAAAATAACTAAATAACCAAAGTATCTGATTCGGTTCAAATTTTTGTATCCAAATTACTCAAAAGTAACCAAAAATATCCATTCTATATAGTTTTTTGAATAAACTTTTATCCAAACTATCATATTTTATCCAAAAATACTCAAAAGTACCGAAATAACTACTATAGTTAACTTATAATATTAATTTAAAATATTAAAATAATTATAAATATAATTATAATATATATATTTAGATATATATATTCACATTTTGGATATGTTTGGGTACTCATCCGATTCTCGGTTCGGGTCGGGTTCGGGACTGGTTTTTCGGATATAGCAATTTAGAACTCATTCGGATATTTACTCCTGGTCTGATCGGGTTCGGGACCCTGATTTACGGGTCGGTTTCGGGTTGATTCTTCGGGTCCAGATATTGTGCTCATGCCTATACTCTTTTAAAATGAAACACGATAAAGAAAGATAAAAAGCTTAAGTTTTTTATAAAAAAAAAATATAAAAATATGACATTTACTAAATATTTGTCAATTTAAAAAAATAAAGAAAAATTAAAGCGCAGATCAAAATCTAGTTTATTTTAAAATAACTGATTTCAATGAACCATTAAAATCTAACTGAATTAGAAAATGTAAAACATGAATTACAATTTCTAAATAACTGATAAAATCACGAATTTTATTTTTATTCGGACCGGTAAGATTGTAAAAATGAGTTCCAACAAAACTAATTGCGTATAAACAGCTGCTTTGAGACCAAACAAATGGGCAGAGCCTTTGGTTGGTAAAATAGAATTGATATGTTGCCACTAGCTCCAGCGGTTTTCACGGTTGCATCAGGTTGGCAACGTTGAGTGGAATTTTAACGTTAACTAGATTTTAACCCGTATATCCGTGCAGATATTTTTACATTTTATAAATGTTTTTGACATTATTAAAAATGTTTTAAATATATATTTTCATTTTATTACTATATATGTGTAACTCTATAATATTATTGTTTATATTTCTTATTCAATTATTAATATATAGTGATTTTCTTAGTACATTTTACTTTGTTATTAATATTTATTACTTACTAATATAGTTTGGAGTTAGATATAATAAAATAACAATATGAAAAATCAAATAGTTAACATCCTTCAAAATATGTTTTTTCTTTAATTTATACATTTTGCTATAATATACTCTTAAAATTTATTTATTTATATTATAAAAAGAAATATGTTTAAGATGATTTAAACTTACATGTTGTGTTTAAAAAATATACTTTAACATATATTATTTTAGTATTTCACGGGATTATAAGTAAAAATTGTTTTGTTTAAATAATATAGCCTTATTGTTTTAGTAAATTTTATACATAGTAGCATCTATAATACTATTTTAGTATATAAGAAATTTTTAATCATATTAAATTTTATTTTTACTTTTAGTTAAGATTTCAAAATATTAGATTGCTTTAGTTTTACAACATATATAGTTTGTTTTTCGTGGTGCATTTCAAAAAGTTATTCTTTATTATCTTTTGTAAATTTTTAAATATTATCATTTTGGGTTTGAATATTTATTTTCAAAATCTTATATTTTGTCAAGAAAAATTTGAAAAATTACACTACTATTTTTGTGTTTGGAAGATTACATGAATTTTGAATTTGTTTTTTTAGTACATTAATAAATTATTTTTTAAAGAATATTTAAATTTTTGTTAATATTTTCTAAAGTTTTCTCAACAGATTTCTTTATAATTAAAATAAAATATATAATCAAAATTTTATTTCTCATTATAATTTCAAATAAAATTACTCAAAATTTCATAGTTTTCTAATAATATATTTTAAATAGTATATGAAATAAAGGTTATTATATACTATTATATTTTTGTATATAAACATTTTTAAAAATGTATTGTTTACAGTTTAAAAATAAATAAAAAGATAATATATACTTGTAGATATAAAAGTTTAACCTATGTTAATAAATTTATTTTTGTATAAAAATATTATATAATTTACACATTTTAATGATGAGTGATAATTTATTTAAATTTGAAACAATCTAAATTTTTTTTTTGTTAATTTACCTATTTAATAAAAATTTCATATTTAATTTATATAGCACTTCTATTTTTATATAATACAGAATGTAATTATAGAATTTGTAGAAAATAGTATAAAATTTTTATTTTCTTTTTTTATATTAAAATTTTAGTCAATATTTATTTACAAATATTTTATATTACTAATTACGAAATTAATTAATATGTTATTTTATAAACAATATTTAAATTTGAAGTAAGATTTTGTTAGATTCTTTTCAACAGATTTTGTTATAACTAAAAATAAAATTAAATTATTAACGTAAATAATCAAATATGTTATATTAACTAATTCTATAAGTGGTTCTACTATGACTTGTTAATGGTAAATAAAAATTAAGACCCTTAATTAATAGATTAAATGGTGTTCTTGTTGTTATCGTTTGTCAATTTTTGTGTTGATAAAAACAATAGAGTGTATCATTACACTGATAATAGACAACACATAATATATACAAAATAGTTGTATAACACTGCAATATCATTTATTTGGTTTAGTTAAAGATCGCTCAATAGCATCGTAATCACCATATCTCCTATATATTATCTGAGGATCTTTTAAAAAGATGTAGTCTCAATGTTGTACTTGTATTAGTTACATTTTAAATATTATGGTGTGTCAACACCTAGCATCTTTTTATTGTTTATGTGGCAGTTTTACAAAAAGTTTTGAGCAAACTCTAGAAGAGCAATTAATTCTCTAAGGAAATTAAGTTACTAACATAAAAATGTTCTTTTCTATCTTTACTATACTTGCTGAAACAGTTTACCTACTCTGTAGGTTCACCAACCAATAATAATTCATTCTTTATATTCATTATCTTTTAAAAAATAAATAAAATATTATCAAATTATATTATGTTTTTAAAATAAAAAATAAAAAATATTAGTAGTTGCAAAAAAACATTTAAAAAATACCATCAGCAAAAACAAATTATTTTTAAAAATACCATCAGCAAAACACATATTGTTTTGACCCCGGAAACCCAAAAACCCAAACACTGAATCAAACCCGAATGGGTACCCGAACGTCCATCTATAGTCACTATTATATATCATATATGTGTCATCATATGATTAATCATATTTTATATGTACCATCATATAAATAATCATATAATTAATTGTATTTTACGCGTATCATCATATAAATAATCACATATATTATATTTTTAAAAATTTAATGTGAAATATAAAACCCCAAATTTAAGTTGGTATATGAAATTGAGCTTTGTATTGTATTTTTATATATTTTGAAAACATTTTTTAAATAATGGCTATTAGAAAATATTTTAGTAAAAACAGTTTTTGAATACATGTATATTTTTTCAATCAACTTTTGATATTAATCAACTTTAAATTGTTATTTTGATTTGAAATATAAAGTTTAAATCTTTTTATGATTATTTTAGACAAAATATTTTTTAAGTAATTAAATTGACTCATTTTTCGTATATTTTAAAGTGGACCTAAATATTTAGTTTCTTATAATATAATGAGCTCCAATTTTTCTTAGTAACAAGCTCATTACTTTTTTTAATATACTATTATCCATATTTCCAAACACATATTGTTTCAAAAACTGATATCAATATTTCCAAACATCTCTTTTTTAAAAAAAAATTGCTATTCATTTTTCCAAATAAATCCTTTTTTAATCTGCTAACCATGTTTCGAAACAAACCCATTTTTAAATCTATTATTCATATTTCTAAATAAACCTAATTTGTACTTTAGTTTTAATAATATAGATAAGAGTACATGGCAACTAAGCTGAGCTGGCTCTTCTCGTTAACTTTGAGTACTTAATCTGACATTAATTGTTTAAGTTGCTTTTAATTAAATCCTATTATATAGTACAAACTAGTGATATTCCGGCGTTACGCGGCGGGGTCGTATATTATACTTTTACATAAATTTATAAATTATTATATCGTCTTAACAAATAAAATATGTTAAATATGAAATAAAATATATTAAAAATGATATTTTCTGATATTTTTTTGATAGTGTTTAGTGACCGTAGTGCATTACTTTGTTTGAAGTTGTTTAGTTCAAAGTGGAATAGTATAAATGGTTATTACTAATCGATTTAATAAAAATAGAATAAAAAGTCGATAGTCACAACAAAATTAATTTAGTTGGAATTTAAACATAAAACAAAGTTGATGTTTATATAGAGAACATACTTATATTATTAACTAATTATTAAAATAACTATATATGAACTATAAAACTTTTACTAATATATGTAGTTCAAATAATAGAAAGATGGAATACATTTCAAATTTTATAATTTTTATTAAAAATAAGGGTGAAGTGTCAATTTTTGATAAAATAATTGGTGAATATCTAATAAATATTTTTAAATTACTATGTTGACTTTTAAAATATAGAGTGCGAGTTGTATGTGTTACTTTAGTTTCAAGATCTCTCAAAAAGATGTATCTTAAAATAAGAAACATAAAATTATTTTCTATATTAGTTTTGTTATAATGGAAGATTTTGTGTGTGTTCATAACAAAATTCTTGTTTGTCCACCCTTATTTAGAAATATCAACGAATTTTAATATGAATCTAAATATGTTTTTTAGCTAAAAACTATAAATGGTTCCTAAACTCCTCTACTTAATGGACAACTTCTATTTTAACCGGAATAGAACAATTTCACCAAATCTTCCTAGTAAAAAATCAATTTGTTAATTAGTAAATGAGATGTTAGCATCTATAATGATCATGAGAAAGAAAATTTCTAACAATATGTGACATTCGGGCTTGCTGCATTTAATAATGGTTTATACAATAAATGGTTAGTGTGTTGCAAAGGATTAATGGTGAGGGTGGTGTGTGGTTTACATCAATTTTAAATAACTTTAGCAACCAGGCAACGTTTTAAAATTTCTTTCATATTGGAAGTAATGATTCTTTTTTTTGTTTAGTTAAGTTTTAAGAGTATATTAATCATATTCACGGTTTTTAAAATCTAAACACGGATAGCATACATAAGGGAAGTAATTGGTTTCCTTGTATAGTGTAACATGGGAAGATACCATAGAGTTTATGTGCCAATACCAATAGATCAAATGTTAGTATTTTGGACTTGAATCGCCATCAATTACTAAACATTATTAGAGTGGGATGAGTGGAATTCTTAGATTGATTATATGACGGTTACGTCGATTGCGTTAAAGAAAGAGAATCGTAGAAGCTCCATTTTCCATCGTCAACATCAAATATAAATAAATCCTGTAAACCAATGTTTTGACACCCGACCCGGACACTGAACCGGACGATTTACCGGGTCTATGGATCAATCGTGGGTGAACCGCGGTTTAGTAAATGAATTAATTTTATTATAAGATAATATATTAGCTATGAAAATAAATATATAAAAACTAAAGTTAATAATTTAAATGTTTTCAAACGTAAAGTAATAGTTTGGATATGTATCTATTTTATGTTTAATTTTTTTTGAAAATACTTAACTTTAGTTTCCATTTTTGTATTTTTATTTGACATACAAAATATTAAAAAATAGTTTAAAAATATTTAAAAAAGTATGTAACATAAGAGTTATTAAATCTAAAGAAAATCAAGACATAAAATTAATAATAAATTAAACTTTCAATCCAAAATTAAAACATCATTGTAATAAATTGTAAATAACAAAAATAAATTAACATCAAAACACATTAAATAAAGTTGAGAAAAGATTTTAGTTATTAAAAGGATGACATTTTTTCCTCCAAAGAGAAAAAAAACTCAACTTTATTATATAAGATTTGTATACCTTTTTCAGTTTCTTTGTTTTTAGTTTTTTTTAGTTTACGAAAGAAAATTATTCTATACCATGAGAATAAGGTTTGATGAATTTTTTTTAATGAAATTTCTAGATGATAAAAAAAGCATGAGAATAAGCTAGTTCAATGAATTGCGGAATTAGCTTATTGGAAAGATTTCAGACTTTCAATACGTCACCGAGTCCTATAGTTGGGTTATTACAAACTTCAAGCTTTTTCTTCCAACGTTTGCTTCTTGTCCTTTCTCGCTACCAAAGTTTCATCAGGATCTAAGGCAGCTACGAGAGCGATTATGGCGTGGTGTCCTGACGGCGGTGTTTGGATGATGATGACGATGACCATCATTTCTTTTGTTCAAGCTGAAGATTCCTTCCGCTTCTTCGACCTGAGGGTCACTTACGGCAACATCTCTTTGAATAAGCGCAATCCTCCAGAAAGGGTATATATATATGTGTGTATTTATTTATTTATTTTTATTTTTTGAATGAATGTAAAAGTTTATTTATGTAAAATACACATGCATATCGACATGCAGGTAATTCTAATAAACGGAAAATTTCCCGGACCGGAGCTTTCCTTAGTCACCAATGATAATTTGATAATCAATGTTCACAATGGTCTGGACGAGCCTTTTCTCTTGTCTTGGTATCTATTTCTTTACCTCTTTAGTTTCACCTTTCCGTAAACATAATTTGAACCCAATTCATATGAAATATTTCTACATTCATGTATGGAACTTATCAGTTGTTAGAAGAAGGCCATTTGCATGCACATGTGCCGTTTCTTCCCAGTCTTTTTATTTTGTTGGATAATATTACACGTCAATGTTTCATCCTAATTGCAGTATCATAAAAAAAAATTATCATAAATATAATAAATACAAAAAATGTTTTCATAAATGCAGGAACGGCTTGCATCTAAAGAGAAACTCTTACCAAGATGGAGTGTATGGAACGACTTGTCCAATCCCACCTGGAAAGAATTATACTTATGACTTCCATGTCGGAGACCAGATCGGAAGTTTCTTCTACTTCCCTTCACTGGGCGTTCAAAAAGCCGCCGGTGGTTTTGGTGCCATCCGTATCCTCAGTCGCCCTGGCATTCCCGTCCCTTTCCCGCAACCAGCCGGAGACTTCACCCTCCTCATCGGGGATTGGTACCTAGAAGACTACAAGGTTTATATCTTAATTATTAACTTATCATGTTAGCTTAGCACAACGGCTGGCTCAAGATTATTGTGGGTTAAAAAAAAAGATTATTGTGGTTTACATGGGCATTTTTAATTTTATTTTTGGATTCACATAGGATTTCTAGACCATTTTATTAAATAATGTTTGTTTTTAAAAAGTACTACTATTAATCCACAAGTAGAATTTGACGGCACGTTTGGATGGAGGACGCATGATACATAGGCCTTTCGCTGTTTTGATCAATGGCAATGGAAACCCCGCCTCTACTTCTTTAACTGTCGACAAAGGTTCATTTTTAAAACTCAAAACTTTAATACGTTAGTTACAAAGAAGATCGAGCATTTTGGCGATCTTATTACTTTCATGGCTTAATTAACAGGTAAAACGTACAGATTTAGAATATCAAATGTGGGGCTTCAAATGTCCCTTAACTTTGAAATACTAGGCCATATGTTGAAGCTCGTTGAGGTCGAGGGAACCTACACAATCCAATCCATGTACACTTCACTTGACATTCACGTTGGTCAATCTCTTTCTGTCCTGGTCACGATGGACCAGCCTCCCCAAAATTATACCATTGTGGCCAGGACGAGATTCACCGACATACAATCTCAAAATGCAGTAATTCTTAAGTACTCCAACACCAAATCCAAAACCTCTAAATTTGTCCCTAGAATAGAACCAGGAAATGAGGTAGACTTTTCTATTAAGCAGGCTCGGTCCATTAAGACTAACCTGACTGCGTCCAGGCAAAATGCTGAGGGCTCATATCATTATGGTCGAATCAAGATTTCCAGGACATTAATACTTGAAAGCTCAGCAGGCGTTGTGAATAGGAAGCAACGATATGCCATAAATGGCGTATCATTCGTTCCTGCTGATACTCCACTGAAGCTAGCAGATTACTTTAAGATCAAAGGTGTTTTCAAAGTAGGAAGCATCCCTGATAAGCCTGGAAGAGCAGGGATCAGACTAGAAACAGCAGTGATGGGAGTACACCACAAGGATTTTCTTGAGATCGTTTTACTAAACCACGAGAAGATAGTCCAGACTTACCACCTTGATGGATACAACTTCTGGGTTGTTGGGTGAGAACAATAACTTTATCATACTATGGCAATCATATTAAGCCTTGAAGGTCATTGACGTATGTGACTTCTCAACAGGATTGGTAATCGATGGTCTACATGGTCACCGGCGAGCAGACGAGAGTATAACCTTAAGGATGCTATTTCTCGCTCCACTACTCAGGTGACGTATACTCTCTCCATATATCTATACATTTTTGGAATTTTTTGTTAATAGATTTTATGCTGAAGCTCATACAATTCCCGTGGGGCACGTACCTCCCAAATGAAATTCACAATAGAGGATCTAAGCAGCAGACACTTTTAGTATTCCTAAATAGTACCACCAGACTGGAATTATTCACTTGGTTCTTAATTTTTTTTTTTTGATCAAAACTTGGTTCTTAATTAAAGTTGGAAATGTGTACATTATTATTAGGTCTATCAAAAATCTTGGACAGCTGTATATGTGGCATTAGATAATGTGGGGATGTGGAATTTCAGAAGTGAGTTTTGGGCAAGACAATACTTAGGTCAACAATTCTACTTCCGAGTTCACTCTCCGGCTAGCTCAATCAAAGATGAATATCCTTTGCCAAAAAATGCTTTGTTGTGTGGTCAAGCCTCCAACAGACACAGGCGCGACTTCACACCCTAGCTCCTATTGACAATGATGGGGTTCATATCAATCTTGAATGAATTAACCAATATATTTTAATTAGTAATATAATATAACCACACCACAAAGATGAAAGGTTACACCTATAAAGCTTCAAGTAGCTCCTGACTATACACTTCAAAAAACAATTCACGTGTAATGTTTGTAATCTTTCTTAATGTATAAATATATTTTGTTCCGCGATTTTAATTCCTGGGAGTATTTGCTAGTTGATAACAAGAATTATCAAATAAAAATATAATTTTATAAGAGAAATAGTTTATAGTTTTTGTACATAATTCATATTTGAATTTGTGTATAAAATTTATATTAGTTTCAGTGACCTAATTTTTTTGCGGAACTCAGACATATTTAAATTTTCTTTCTAATTAAATTATTTAGATTTTAATAGAAAATATTTATTATTACACATTTATTATTACACCTATATTATTACACCTATATTCCATCATTATAATTCATCGCTATTGGTTAGAAGAAGTTTCAAGAACTTTTTCTAATCTTTTTTTGAATGATATAAAAAGTTTCGGGAACTTTTTTTAAGTTAACGTTTAGTTAGGTATGAAATTTGTCTCATCATGCTTTTTTATGGTTTGGAAACCATACCATGTATGTTTTGTATGTTTTATGTCTTTAGTTTGAAATCCGAATATATTTTGTTCCGCGATTTTAATTCCTGGGAGTCACTGCAAATGACAATATTAATCTCTCTCCAATGTTTCCTAGGCATTCAGGTATCCATTCGGGTTTTTCGGATCTGTTTGGGTTTCGGATTTCCGGGGTCAAAGATTTCAATCCCATTAATATATTTCTAAATTTCAGTTCGAACTATGACTAAGGCTAGGCGTTCAAATATCCATTCGGATTCGTTTCGGATCTGTTTGAGTTTTGAATTTTCGGGGTCAAAGATTTCAGCTCCACTCAGATAATTCTAAATTTCGGTTCGAATTATATTCGGATCTTTGCGGGTTCAATTCGGGTTCGGATAACCCATTTCATTTTTTTTGTTTAATTCAATATATATTTTGAATTTTTTTAAATCTATAAATAAAATAATATATGGTATATAAGTCTGAATAACATATGTCAGAATAGCTAAATTTAACATATAAATTGGTTTGATTTAAATTTTGGATCAAAATTCAATAATTGTTTTAATCTTTTTGGTGTTTCGAGTGTACTTCCACTATGTTAGATATTTATATTTGACTATTTTTATATATTTTCAAGTATTTAAACCAACCTAAAAGGATCATATATATTCTGGATGTTTTATATACATTAAAACTAAAAATAATTAATATATATATATATATATATATATAAGTATATAAATCTTTTCCGGATACTTTTTGATATCCAAAATACTTCGGTTCGAATTGGTTATGGTTTCGGTTGTCTAAATGTCAAAATTTTGAATAATTTAGATATTTAATCAATTTTGGTTCGGGTTTGGTATTACTCTTTCGGATCGTGATCGGTTCGGTTCTTCAAATTTGAATTTTTATCCAGCTTTGATATTGACATAAAAATAAATAGCAATATATTTTTGAAATATACACCCGCACGGGCGTGCGGGTCAAAATCTAGTTAGATATAAAGTTTTAAAACATAAAACTTTATATTGAAGCACTGCATCAACTACACAAACACACTATCAAATTCATATTTTCTTGAAAAAGTTAGAAATCGTGTCTATTCTATGTTTATAAAATAGAATAGTACGAAGTAACCTATATTATTTATCTTCTCTAGACAGTTCGACGCGTTCTCTGAATCTTAATCCACATATACCGACAATTAGCAAAATTGTAAAACCAAACAATTATATAAGTCTACCAGTTATTGGATCTGATGATAATTATACAGTGTCCCGAAGAATTCATTTTCCAAAAGCTTCATAAAACTTCAAAATGATCATGGGATAAAACAGACAATTTGGAAAATAAAAATAGTCTCAGAAGAAAAAGATCAACGATAGAAGTGAGAGTGAGAATGAACAGGGAATGAAGGGTAATTTTGTCATTATACATATTATACAAAGAATATCATAACCAAAATGTTATTATGGTTATAGACTTAATTTTTGGTGTCATATGCTATCAAATTCCCAATTTTCAATATATAGTAAATAGTATTAAAACTGTAATATATTTAACAAAGATTTTTACATGGATTTTCAGAATTAAAATATTTTTTAGTAAAATTATTTTAATATTCTTTAACAAATACAACTTGTCTTTTTTACGAATATTCTAAGGAATATTTTTAAGAAAAAAAAGATATTAGATCTACAATATATATCAGCTTCCATATTTTTTAAGTGATTATTCTAAGCAATATCTTTTGACCTTCTAAATTTAGTGGCATACACTTATTTTAAATACAAGCTTATCTTTAGCAATCTAAAGATCAAGATTTCAACCAAAATATTACTAATTTCTTTTAATATGTAAATCATAGAGTTGATGAAATATGTGAATCCATTCAAAACAGGTTGGTTTATAGTATTGCTTTAAAAATAAAGTTAACATTTGGGGATCCAATTATACAGTTTAATTTTTTTTAGTGATCAATGGTTGAGCTATTGTCTTTGGGGGAAATTTTGTTAAAATTGTCTATTCAACATGGCAAGAACAAATTGAAGAGATAGTAACACGGTAGAAACTATATAAATTAATACTCGATAAATTAATAAATACTATAAATTAATAATTTTTCTGGTCTCTAAAATTGGATCAGTTAAAAAATAACACAAATAGATAAGATAACAAGAAAATAATGTTTTATTAAATCCTATGTAAATACATGGTCCCATCAAAATTATAAATTATAAATTAATAATTTTTCTGGTCTCTAAAATTGGATCAGTTAAAAAATAACACAAATAGATAAGATAACAAGAAAATAATGTTTTATTAAATCCTATGTAAATATATGGTCCCATCAAAATTATAAATTAATAATTTAGATGTAGTTACGTTTTATATAAATACTAACAAGCTATATATTATTTATTTTTTACTCCTAATGGAATTATCTTTATATTTTCGTAATATTTAATATATTTTGATGAGATCTAGTTAAAGTATATCTAAAATAAAATTTAAATTCTATAAAAATATTTTATATACATAAAATAATATAATCAGACCAATATAAATGTATAATTTCAAAAATATATACATTAAAATCAAATATTTTCTTATACAAACATTTGTTTTTAAAGGTATACACATACATAGAAGATTTTACAAACGAAATTACCATAAAAATATTATGTTTCAAGCATCCAGTTATATATATATGAGTATTTGTCGACGTTACATTATTCTTCAACGTTCCATGCTTGACGCCAAAGACGGCGGTCTTTTGTCCATGTTTCCTTGCCACCCTTTTCAATAGTCATAGAAATACTTTGTATTATTAAAGTATGTTAATTGTTGTAAATCAAGTTCATACTCGCATGAACTATTTTGGCGAATATAAGATACTAGGATGAAGTTGTTATTTTATTATGTTTTGGAGAATGAAATAATAGTTCGGTTTCATTTGGACTAGAGAGGTTCAATATGGATATCGGGTTGGTTTCGGTTCGGTTCGTTTTTTTGGTATTTCAGTTAGTAAAATATAACTACTATTCTAATTCCATATTTACTTCGGTTCGATTTGGTTTATATACCGTCGGTTTTCAGTTTATCTGGTTTTATACCAAAAAAACATAATTATTTAGTTTGAGATCATATTATATATTATACGAATTTTAGAGTTATGTTGTCAAAAATTCATTTATTAAAAAATATTATATATTTAAATAAAAAAATAAAAAACAGAAAAATGCTTCTATCATCTAATAAAATAATCAAATATAGAATTAATATCAAAATTCTAAATTTTGAAAATAAAATTAAAAAACAAAACAGAAGCATGAAATAAAAGGTTTTCTATTCTTCTATATTTAGTGTTCAAAATTAATATGTCTTCGATTGAATACAACTCTATTTGTTTAAAGATAAGAAAAGTTGTAAATAATTTCAACGAATTATTGTCCATCAAATTTATAATTTTTACTTCAAGTTAGTTATTGTTAAAATAAAGCAAAAAGATCAAAAAAGAAAGACTAAGAAAATAAGAAACCTTAGTTACGGTAAATTATTAATTAATTATAATTCAAGTGATTCAAGTAATTTACAAATTATAATTCAACTCATATAAAAATATATATATATTCATGCGTCGTTATAAATATATACATATTTACATGTTTGAGTTTAATCGGTTATAAATCAAACCATATCCAAATCCGACGGTTTTTATAAAATCAAATTAATTTGGTTACGATGGTATATACCAAAACAAAAATCATATTATCTATTTCTGTTCGGTTCGGTACTCTTCGGATTTAGCATATTGAACAGCCCTAATTTGGATTTAGTTGATTTTGGATTGTTTTTATCATGTGTTAATATCCTATTATAGAATTAGATTTTAAATTCATATTTTTTTGGAACCTTGTGAATTTTATATTAAAAACAAAACATAAAATATATAGTTTGAACACATTTATGTAGAGTGTGAAAACATTTATGAGTGTTTGAATGCTCATTCTCAAATCATTGTGAGATTGCCACATGTTCACTATAGTGTAAACACAATTCTTAGAATGCTTCTCTTTTAATATATACTAGATTTTGACCCGCCCGACCGGGCGGATATTTATTTTATTTATTAGCATCCCATAGAAACAAAAAAAATTATAAATACGTAAAATATATAAACATATTTAGAACTATAATTTCTATTAAAATTAATTTTGTTACAGAAAAATAATCTTGCGTTGTTTTGTTTATTTTTAAAGCATGACCCGTGACTGTATAAATGTTTTCTTTCACTTTAGTTTCTTTTTGTGTACTTATGGTACTATATATATATTTTTAAATTAAAATGTATTATATAATTTTTAATATAACATTTTAAAACATAACAATTTTATTTATTACTTTAAAATAATTATATTTTGTGATTTAATCGTCTATATATATCATAATGTATCATATAAACCAATCTTATATTTATAACTAATTTAATTTGTATTATGAAAGCATTATGCTAATAATATATAAATAAATTATTTTATATTTTATTTATATATTATATAAATTGATTATGATGTGTGATTTTTTATTTTGTTATTTGTTACTAATAAATATTAAAAATATAATATGTTAATACAAAATATATTAGGAAATCTATTTTGGTTAAGATTTTATTAAGGAAATCTATTATTTAAATTAGGAAAAGACATTAAATGTTTAAATATATTATTTAAATTAAGAAAAAATAATCATACTTAAATATAGTTTCATTTAATATCTCAATGGCATGGCAATGTAATTCTAGTGGAAAACTAAGGATTAATCTAATTTTGTACTTTTTTAAATAGATTAGATAGAGAATATGTTGGGCTGAACATTTGTAATTGTAATTATGGACCGAAATCACTTTTGAATTTATGATGAACCTGGTCGATTTGGGCTTAAATTTTTTACCACCCTGTTTATATCTATAAAAATTTTAATGTGGTCAATAAGTCATTTTTATTACAAAAACATATCCTACAATTTTTTTAATATTTAACTTTCACATCATTGAGAACCATTTTAATGATTTTAGAACTATCATCTTATTACTTTCAAAACTAAATTAATTTGACTTTAGTCTTTCACATAGTTTTGAAAAGTTTCAAGTGAATGACTAAAATTGATGCAGCCAATTTTGTTGCTTTAAATCTTTAATATATATATATATATATATATATATATATATATATATACATATATATTATTTAATTTTAATATTTAATAAATAAAAATTCATATTAATAAAAATTTATAATTATTTGTATCTCATTATAATTAAAAAAAATGAAGCTATTGATCAAAAAAATTTCAAAGTGAGATCTTCAAATTTCTAATAATTTATAAACGTTTTGAAAAATTCAAAATATAGCACATAAGTAAAAATCTAAATGTTTTTATTATATAACTAATGTGATTGTTTAATATCTTTTAATAATATAATTTTTTTAAAAAGAACGAAGATACAAAAATTGTTATCAAATATTCATTATTCATAATAATTAATTTTCATATATACGTTAATCATATTAGGTTAATTTCATAGCTTTTATTTAAGGAAAGTTCAGGATTGTTTTTTGTACATTATTTATCAATTCGATAGTTAATTTAATAAAAAATATAATATAAGTTAAGATGGACCAACCTACTTTTCTAAGAATAGTATATTTTATATATTATACTTTATATAGTTATTTATTAAATGAAACTTCATAATCATACGGTTCTATGATCAGTCATATCGTTTTATAACAAATTTACAATGTGAAAAATTTAATAAGTTTATAATTTATAAATGTTCTTGAAAATTCATTAAAAGTTTTGAAATTAAAATATTTATGATATCTTATATGGTATATAGTTTAATCTATATATATTTGTTTTATTATTAAATGATACTTTTTATTCATATAATTTAAAAATCATGTATAATAAAAGTGTTAACCAGTGATCATTAATTTTTAACATAATAATTTTAATAGTTTTAGTCATTTATTGTCATTTTTTTAAATTCAAAATATAACATATACAAAAAAACTAAATTTTAATTTTATAGCTAATTCGATTGTTTAATTTATTTTAAAAATATAAATTAAAGAAAAATGATGGAGGAGATATAATTTGTTATCAAATCTTTATTATTACAAACATTAATTGTCATATATATATTAGTCATTTATGGTAATTTTCCGTAGGTTTTATTTAAGGAAAGAAAATAAAATAGTAATTATATCTAGCGGAACAATTATAGATGCTTCTATTGTAAATATCATATCATATCATCATATCATAAGTTTGACCAACGAGTGTATCTAACGACATATAAAAATCGAATGTGAACCTGCTTATTTTTCAATTGAATGTAATGAACTACCTAATTGAATGACACCTAAGCATGAAGTTTATTTTAATTATTACAAAACTGAGGTTACAATTTTTCAAATGTTTCTCCTTTAATATATAGGGGATATATTTTGTGTTAATTATTTTTGAAGTGATTCTAACTTGTAAATAATTTGGCAGTTTCTAAATGATGTTACCTACCTTATGGATAAAACTTACGGGTATTTTTTTCTTGTGTCTAGAGTTCAAACATTTTCTTAGTACAGAGTGTTATTCATTACAAACTAAATTTTAGTAGACAATTCCGAATATTGAGAGATTATATAACAAAATCTTGAAACGGTCAACAAATATATACTAATACAAACATTAATCTATTTGCAGTTTATTCCATATATAATTTTGAATTGATGGATAATTATGACATCATGATCATGAGACTGAGACATATAATTAGCTTACGAAACATTTTTTTTGGTGAAAGGGTTTAGCTTACGAAACATGCCAGCTGGTTTCGTGATATTTAATTCTATGTGATTTAAGTTTTACTCTTTAATTTTCATAATTTTCTACAGATAAGTATATTGTGAGTAGGGTTTCCGCAACAAAAGAAATTTAATGCGAAATGAGAAAAAAGAAAAAAGAAATTTAATGCGAAAGAATGTCACTTTAATTTGTTCGGGGCGGTCTTGGGTGGTGGCCTTGTAATTGGGCGTATACACATATGTTCTTAGAAACCCTCCCCAAATCAATTTCTTTATAGTGAAATAATCATAACGGTGACAAACACGCTTAAATTCAGAAGTGGCGTAATTGCTAAAAAGAGGAGTGAAAAGAAATCGGTGGTGGTGGTTTAGTGGCGCTTGAGGAAATTAAAAAACCCAATACCGTGAAATCGGGTTCAAACTCCACCGGCCACACGGATATGAGATATTGCTTTCGGTTCATTTGAATGCTCAAGAGAAGGTCTATCCGTAAACTATATCTCCACTCAGGGGTTATATATGTGTCTTTAATAAACACAGGTTTAACCCTTTTGTTTGTAAAAAAAAAAAAAGAGGAGTGAAAAGAGATTGGTTACCTAGAGAGGGATCAAGACCTCGATATTTGAGTTCGCGGTGTTCTTGAGAAAGAGCACATGAGCAGCAGAAGAAGTGGACTGCGCCATCCGAGCAAGGATCCTCGGGCAACGAGTATTGGGTCCTCAACTTGGCTCTGTATTTTGAAGCATAGTACCATCCACATCCAATTTTAGACATTGCCACAACCATTAATCCAGCAAGTCCTTGACCTTTTAAAGAGATCATAACTCATAAGATAATCAGCTTTCAAAAAAATAAAATAATAAACTTGGTAACACGTATTGAACATAAAATACATTGCACACGTGTATATATGCTGCAATTGGATTGTTGATTTCTCGAATAGAATAATGCATGAAATGATTTTTTTTTTAGTTTTTTTTGCTTAAATGAAATGATTTATTCCGTTAATCAATAATTTTTTCATCATCTAACATGGATAAAATAGAATATGCATGTCATCAGTTCCACAAATAAATAGATAAAATACAAAGAGTATGACTCGAATGCATTTTAAAAAAAAATCTTCATAAATGTTTAACTCTTTTGCATTCCCCAAAATGTTCACCCATTTACAATGAAAAAATGAAAAGAAAACTCAATTTCACTCTTTATCATTCCATATCGTTTAAAAAGATTGT
Source organism: Raphanus sativus (assembly GCF_000801105.2). Taxonomy (NCBI): domain Eukaryota; kingdom Viridiplantae; phylum Streptophyta; class Magnoliopsida; order Brassicales; family Brassicaceae; genus Raphanus; species Raphanus sativus. The sequence continues at coordinate 8,926,581 of NC_079512.1, read as the reverse complement.
TCCAAACCAAAGTAATTGTGGAATAAGTGGAATGAGGATTTTATTTTATTTTATTGTATTCTATTCGTATTATTTTAGTTTTACCAGTTTTTATTATTTTATCAGTTATAACCATAGTTAATAAGTACTAGATATGATCCGCATGCACACTGTGCGGATTAATATATATCCAACTAAATTAAATTTTAACATAATTTTTAATTTCAATTTAAATTATTTAATTAATTTTAAATATTAAATTAATTAGAAGATATAATTTACTTTTTCTATTACAATATAGACAGTAGTTTAGTACTTGTAAAATCTTATATTTATTTTTATTACCAAACCACATATATAAAAACTATCATCATAACCTAATAAAAATTTAATAAAATATTATAATGACCTAAAGATAAATCTACAAAACAAACCATAATTATCAAATATCAGTGAATCCTATGAAATCAAATCTTTCTTTATCAAAGTCTTAACTAAATTATATATGAATTTCATCTACATCGGAAGTCATAGTGACACATATTAACAAAATCTATAATAATTAAAAACATACATCTATTTAACTAAAATTTTATAAATAAAAGTAATAAATTATTCGATGACATAAAGGAGAAAAAAGCTTTTTTGAAAAAAAACATTAACCAATTTAATATTGGGGAATTTTCAAAAATACCACTTTCAAGGTATCATTATTCATCTTTACCATCACTAAAAACACATTTTTAAAAATACCTTATTTATTAAAATGGTAAAGATCTTATATCTTTGTTTTTATATATTTTTCAAAATTCTAATCCCAAATTCTAAATCCTAAACCTCCAATTCTAAACTCTAAATCCAAAATTTTCAACTCTAAACCCTAAACCCTAAACTATATACCATGAATTCAATATCCTAAACCCTAAACCCTAAAGCCTAAACTATAAACCCTAAATCCTCAACTCTAAACCCTAAATACTCAACTCTAAACCCTAACCTATATACCTTAAACCCTAAAACATCAAATCTAAACCCTAAATCCTAAACCTTCAAATCTAAACCCTTCGTTAAAAGTAGTGGTAAAAATGATTAGTGTAAACATGAAAAGTGGTACTATGAAAATGGTATTTTTGGCAATTTCTCTTTAATATTACTCAAATAAACATAGGATGAACAAAACTATAAAATTATTGCTAAAAATTAATACTACTTGTTAATAATAGTTATCCCTGAATAAACGAAAATATTTACTAAATGTTCACTAAAATATTTAAAAACTAACAATTTAAAAATTTATTTATAAAACTAATGACTCAACCTAAATAATAGAATATGACAGATAAGCTTGTAAGAATAATATAACATTAAAAAAAACTTAAAATCATAGAGAACATGACAATTAAGCAAAACTAAAATTATCACATAAAATTATTTTAAAATATGACAAATATATAAAATTACTAATTAAAATTATTAAGTACATGACAAATAAAATATATATAATCTAGATTTATAGAAAAGATGACAAATAAAAAAACTAAAATATTAAAACATAATAAATAAGCAAATTACCTAAAATTATGGAATATATGACAAATAAGCAAAATCACCTAATATAATGGAGAAGCTGACAATTAAGCAAAATCACTTCATAAATAATAGTATAATATATATATGATGAGTGAAGTTTTTAGTGTTGTCACGGTTTAGAGAGCGATTCGAGCGCTGGTTTATTGATGAGTCTCTTAACTAAAAATAATAATAAAACATTATGAAAAGAAGAAAAAAATTAATGAAAAGGAAATATACATATCTTCTTAAAGATACTAATAAGATATGTTAAAATACTAAAAATATTTTGAAATTACTGTTTAAAAAAGAAAGTCACATTTGTTTTATAAATAGTTTTTCCTTTTTACTTTTAAATTTTTGTTTATATACCATTTTTTATTATTAAATAATCCAAATACTCTCTTAAGAACTCATGGGAGTGGTTGAAATGGTCTGTAGATTTATATTTTTGGCTGTAAAATTTAATCTGCAGTTTATTTAGTGTAGATTATTTTTTTGTATCTTTGTAAATAATTATTATTTTTTGCTTTGAAAATAAAACTTTCTACAGGTATATTTTGATTTTATAGAGATTTTTTATTGTGAGTTTTTTAAGAAAAAAATGGTTTGATTAACTCTAGACTAAATTTCGGATGTCCATAACATGCAGGCCCGGGTCTGAACCCATTCATAAGAAACAAATGAATAGGGCCTCTGATTTTTCCATAACTTTTATGACCAATTTTTCATTATTTTTATCAGAGAAAAATGTATAATTGTGGAAAACGCATAATAAAACTGTGGCTTATCTTACAACAACCACGTAACAACGTTTCCTAAAATTTAATCTAATGTATAAAATAAAGAATAACAATGATTAATTGCTTGGTCAATTTTTTTTCAAAACCCTAATAAAATACAGCAAAAGTGCAAGAGTTAGTTTCTTACAAATAATATATCTATATTCAATAATTTAATATTATATACATTATTTAAAAATTTTATTTAAAATTTTGTATTGGACCTCTGATAACTAAGGATCGACACTCAGAACATATACAGCCGCAACTAATCATCCCCTATACCACTAAAATGCTCTTATGTATTTCTATTTATTTTATTTTATTTTTATTTTTATTCTTCATTTTGTCACGTCCATAAAATTTTGATCAACAAATTTGACATTTCCGATATTTTCTTCCAATTAATAACCAGTTGAAAATTATTTTATGTGGTTTACATCATTAAAATTTCATATTATATTTCATCTAATTAGCGATATGAGATTATATTATGTTGATGTAAAATGTCAACCCTGAAGTAGTCGCTGACGTAGTTGCTGAAGGAGACGTCTTGTTGAGTGATGAAGACCATGTGGAGTCGAGATGCTGAGCTGGAGTCAACAGACTTGGAGAGCAAGAAAGTATCTTGAAGATATGGAAAGAGGAATAAACTTGAGAAGCAAGTTTATGACTTAAAGAAAAAGGAATAAGTGCATTCCAAGAAAAGGAAAGTTGCACTTATTGATATGGAAGATGTCCATATTCATGTTGCCTTGGAAACTAGGTTTCAGGAACGTGGAGAATAATATAAAATAGCTATGGAGTCGTCTGTATGAAGACAGAGACACAAAGGCTGAGTTTATAGAGAGAGAGAAGCTCTTGGAAGTGTTCTGAGTCGTGCTGAAGCAGTGGCTGAAGTACTTGACGAAGGAGATATATAAGCGGTGTAGCTTAGGAATCTTTCAGTAGCGTGTATTAGGGTGTTAACACTAGACGTGTAAAAGCTGAATTAAGCAGATCTTGTAATAGATTGTTTAAAGAAGATTCTAATAAAGCATAGTGGTTGCTTGTTTTGTTGTGTCTCTCGGTTTACTTTCTGTAGTACTATTGGGGTGCCCCTTTTGTTCCAACAAGTGGTATCAGAGCGGGTCACCTAAGTTACTGGTGAGGATCCCGAAGCCAAGAGGAAAGAAGGGAAGATAAAGTACAGCAGAAAGCATGGTGGTTGAGTTTATGCTAGATCCAGAACAATATGGGCATTGGAAAGCAAAGATGAAGGCAAGCTTACAAAGTATTGATATGGATGTTTGGGCATCAGTAGAAGATGGCTATGAAGTTCCCAAGACAGTAGATAAAGATGGTGTTGTGGTCAACAAACCATTGGCTAAATGGACAAAGCGTGAGAAGGATATGTCAAGGCACAATGCAAAAGCTTTATTTGGTATTTTTACATCAGTCACAAAGAAGCAGCTAGATCTTATTCAAGGATGTAAGAATGCAAAAGAGGCGTGGGATATTCTGCAATTACACTTTGAAGGAACTGAGAAGGTTAAGAGCTTAAGGATGGATTTTCTCAAATCAAAATTTGAGAACTTGAAGATGAAAGAACATGAATCTGTATCAGATTTTAGTTCTCAACTCAGTGGGTTAGCACAAGAGGCTCGTGTTCTGGGCATGGAATACAAGGACAAGAAACTGGTGAAGAAGTTTTTAAGGTGTCTACCAGAAAGATTCACAGCTTATAAGGCAGCAATGTTTGTGTCTCTTGACATAGATAAATTCAGCTTTCATGAAGTTGTAGGGATGTTAAAAGCTCATGAGATGGAGCTTGATGACGTGGGGAATCATACTGAAGTGAATTTGGCAGGTGATGAAACAACAAGTCAAAAATCAGAGAATGAAGATGAGGTGATCAAGATGATTCGCGTGCTTCACCAAGTACTACAGGAAATGATAAAGTGGCAAGGACATGAGAAAGTTGGTTTGAAAAAGCGAAGACATGAAGCTGGCGAGCAATGTGTCAACACAGAGGTGCAATGTTACAAATGCAGAGGATATGGGCACTTCAAAAGGGAGTGTCCAACTTTCAAGAGACTAAGATTCAAAAGCTTTGAGGGTAATGAATTTGGTAATGCTCAGAAGAAATGTGACAAGTTACTGAAGCAAAATAATAACAGTGACGTCAAGAATGAATCTGATATTGATTCAGATGATAGTGAAGAGTTGAAGAACTTGGTGGCGTTTACAACTTTTGAGTATGGTTCTAAGACGAAATCTGCGGCGGGATCTGCATCAGCATCTGTGACAGGAGCTTCATGTGGAAGTGATGATGATGATGGGGATTTTGATCTTGCTGAGAATTCTGGAAAACTGTATGAGAATTGGCTCAAACAGGTTGAGGCGAATTCAGAGTTGACAAAGGAGAAGGTCAAGCTAGAAGCTCAAGTTGCTGAAGCACTTAAGTATGCTTCAGAGAAAGAAGAAGAAGCACGACAGATTAGTGCTCAACTTGCAGAGACTCAGAAGGGTTTGAGGATGCTGAATGGTGGGACGAAGCAGCTAGATCATCTTCTCAGTATTGGGAAAAGTGATCGATGTGGCCTTGGATATCAAGGAGAAAGTTCTACAGCTAAAGGTATTTTTGTATCATCAGGAAAAACTAGGGTTTTAGCTACGTCTGCTACAAGACCAGGGGTTAAAGTGTCTACAAAGAAGACATCCAATGGAAAGACTACAATGAAGACTGTAACTGATGTGAAGAACACGACTGCTACACGTACTGCTACGTCAACTGCTATGGTGACTGCTCCAAAGAGAGTTTCTAGATTGAAGAGTGCAACTCAACGGAAGTTTCGGCCTGTTTGTCATCATTGTGGTGTTATTGGGCACATTAGGCCAAGGTGTTACAAGTTATTGAGGGAGAAGAATCAAACGGTGAAAGCTTATGGTATGAGGAGACATGGTCATATATGTTATTCTTGTGGAGTTAAAGGACATATTCGACGTGAGTGTTTCAAGTCTGTTCAAAGGGCTAATCATGGAGGATTTGGGCTCAGGAATAAGTGGTCTAGGAGATTTGATCACTATGGAGAGGGTGGAATGAGATTTCCTCCTTACTTTGGAGGATATAAATCTTCATATTAGTTTTTGACCATGATGTGATTCATAGGGGGAGAATGAAGACGTGGTTTTATATCTAGAGGTGATGAGTTCACATACATAGTCAAAAAGGGGGAGATAAGTATTAGTTCGCGGAGTACTACAGGAGGTAGTACGTAACATGTTACATGAAGCTGGAGTTATATTAGAGTACGTGTGTTGATTGCCTGAGCTTGGAAAAGGAAAGAAGATATGTGCCTTATGAGAAAGATAAACCTCTTAGAATAAAGAGAGAGGTTTCCTTAGTGTGTGTTACTGCTTGGTGTCGAAGCAGTGTTTGAAGTAGTTCATAATGGAGTCCGATGTGAACTTAGTTTTATGGCATTGGAGTTGACGTTCTGTGTGGTGGAGTTAGCCATCGTGTGGAGCTCGTGGTGAGCGTGTGGTGCGTTGAAGATAACATGCTCTTGGTGTCACTGGTGTGCGTTAGGTGCTGACGTACTTGGTGAAGTACTTCCGAGAAGTGGATAAGATTGAAGCATAGACTCAGGGGGAGTTTGTCTATAAGGCTTGACATTTAAGCATCTGTGTTTTAGCTTAGTATGCAATCAAGCAGGGGGAGAATGGTGACGTTCTGGTACAAGGAGTGCATATCTCGTGGGGGAGAAGAGTATGGTGGATGACGTCCTGATGTAGATTGTGCTTATCTCATGGGGGAGAAAAGCATGGTGTGGTGCACATCCCGTGGGGGAGAAAAGCACAATTAGCATGGAAGCTTCCAGGTGGGAAACATGGTTGTTGAACCAGAACGGCATTGTGCTTGATTGGCACACAAAGCTAAAAGGGGGAGATTGTTGATGTAAAATGTCAACCCTGAAGTAGTCGCTGACGTAGTTGCTGAAGGAGACGTCTTGTTGAGTGATGAAGACCATGTGGAGTCGAGATGCTGAGCTGGAGTCAACAGACTTGGAGAGCAAGAAAGTATCTTGAAGATATGGAAAGAGGAATAAACTTGAGAAGCAAGTTTATGACTTAAAGGAAAAGGAATAAGTGCATTCCAAGAAAAGGAAAGTTGCATTTATTGATATGGAAGATGTCCATATTCATGTTGCCTTGGAAACTAGGTTTCAGGAACGTGGAGAATAATATAAAATAGCTATGGAGTCGTCTGTATGAAGACAGAGACACAGAGGCTGAGTTTATAGAGAGAGAGAAGCTCTTGGAAGTGTTCTGAGTCGTGCTGAAGCAGTGGCTGAAGTACTTGACGTAGGAGATATATAAGCGGTGTAGCTTAGGAATCTTTCAGTAGCGTGTGTTAGGGTGTTAACACTAGACGTGTAAAAGCTGAATTAAGCAGATCTTGTAATAGATTGTTTAAAGAAGATTCTAATAAAGCATAGTGGTTGCTTGTTTTGTTGTGTCTCTCGGTTTACTTTCTGTAGTACTATTGGGGTGCCCCTTTTGTTCCAACATATTGAAAGGAAACCTACTTGTTTCTCCTTTGTCAAGAATCTCAGCTATCCTCCCAAACGCAACGCAAGGACAAAACCATGTGAAGCAACCTTCATACCAATATACAAGCAACAGCAAAGAGATATTTATGACAAACGAAATATTCTCTTTTAAAAAAATTCTTATAACTTGTAAGAAATAGAATAGTAAATTATCATTACATGTAGAGATATCTTCTGAGAAACAATCGTATAAACCGGTAGTCCATTGCCCTTCAGAGACTTTCTTCTCTTCTTTCACTGCGTTTTTAGACATTTTTTTTTGTTTCAACAAATAGCTTATTGAAATAGTTATAGATCATTATCTGCAAAATGTAGCTATTTATAGATCCTTTATTTATGTTAATATATTCAATCAGTCTTACTTTTGAATATTGACTATAAATTTAATATATATTTTCTTGCTGGTTGCAAGAAAAGAAATATTTTAGATTTTGCAACGTCGTGGTCACAAGTTGTTCAAAAAAAAAAACAAAAAAAAAAGCAACGTCGTGGTCACGTGTTCCATAAGAGAAGACTGTTCTTTTCAAGTAATTCATAAAATCTTATATATTTTATCTCACTAGTAAATTATAATTCTTGTTTAATTCTATCTGTCAAACTTCAATTTTTGAAAGACTATGTATTTCTGAAAAAGTCAAACACTTGATGGTAGAAGATGAATTTGCTCAATACCCATGGAGGACTTCGCCAAATATAACTCAAATCTTGAGTTTAAATGCAAACGTATATCCAAACTTAAATCAAAGACAAAGTAACCCAAAAAGCTAGTGAAATTACAACCAGCCTTTTATGACCAAACAAAAAGTTAGAATTTGTTTTTACGTTTACAACTTCGGAAAGTTTTCTGAGATATTGTAAGTCGTCTAGAAGACTTCTAGGAAAGTCTTTTCGTATAATTGATCTTAAGATAATTTAGAAATTTTGTGAAAAATATTTTGATAAGAGAAAAATTGAAATCATGTAATTATAAATAATTGTAGTGAAATAAATTAAGATATAATAAAATTGAATTATTTTCAACATAGATAAGTGAAAGTAGTGAGTCATGATATTCTTTGGTTAAACATATGATGTATTATTGTATGTATTCTTGGGGTTAGATTTTGAAAATTTCTAAAACTTAAATATTTTTGAAAAGTTAATTTTTTACCTATATGTATTTAGTTATGTGTATAGTAAACACTTTTAAAATTTTATTTGATTTTATGAAGTGTTTAGTTAGTTAATTTAGTTTAGGGTTTATATTTAGGGTCTAGACGATTGTGAGGAAGTCGTCTAGAAAACTTTCTGGAAGTCGTTTCGAAGACTTCCTGGAAGTCGTCTCGAAGACTTCTTGGAAATGGTCTCGAAGACATCCTGGAATTCGTCTAAACAGTACATAATATTCTTGCATAAAATTATAAGAAATTTTTATGTTTCCGCCTAAATATTACATAATAAAATATTTTGCTTTACTATATTAAAATGCAAACCCCTAATCTCATAAGTCTCTCTCTCTCTCTCTCTCTCTCTCTCTCTCTCTCTCTCTCTCTCTCTCTCTCTCTCTCTCTCTCTCTCTCTCTCTCTCTCTCTCTCTCTCTCTCTCTCTCTCTCTCTCTCTAGCTTTCTCCCATTTTTTAACCTCTCCTGGTGACTCACTGATGATAAGAGCAGCATGAACTCAATATCTCTCACGCCGGACCACCTCTCTCACAGTTACCTCTCTCTCTCTCCCCCCCCCTCAATGTCTCTCTCTATGTCTGTGTGTGTGTGAATTTTGATTCATATTAATTTTGTTCTAGGTGGAGGAGGATGGATAAGAAGTTTGACACAGGAGGATGTAGACGAAGCTTGACGAAGGAGGCTCCTCCCCGTGACTTCTCTGACGACAAGCATGGTCAGATCTACGCTGACCTTTTGTCCGAGCTTGCTCCCCTGGTTCTTTTTTATCTTTATGTTTCTATCCTTCTTGTTAACTCAGGATAGGGTTTTAAAGCTAACCTAACCTCCTGCAACTTTCTCTATAAAAACAACAGAGCATTCACATACAAGGGGATAACTTCAAAGTCTCTCTAGTGATTGTAGAAGCCGGAAAAACCAAATTAATATAACGATAAATAAAAGCGATGGTAAGGAAATAAACGATTGAAAAGACGAAATGAAAAAAACCCGAAAGGGAAAACGTTTTCATAAACGATCATGGAGTCGAGATACAATATCTTTCCTTAACTCTAAATATTCGTTCTGTAATGAGACAGAACTGTACGAATATCGAGTCCCAAGATAAAACCATGGACGATGATTCACGCGTCACTCAAGAATGTCCTATCGAACTATAACTCTACGAAACACTCTCGAACTACTACTTACGCTAAGGGAATTTCCCTGTTGGTTTTCGACGTCAAAAGAAATTAAGAAATGAGGAAGACATTCGCTCTGTTTATAAAGGGAAACGAGAGCTCAGTTGGTTCTGCAAACGAAGGAACGTGCGCACGAGGCGTGAGACTCGGGAAGTTGCTTGACGTGCGGAGAGAGGAAGAGATCGTTGGGCAGAAATCTGGATAAGATTTTGTTCGAATTCTAAGTATATTCGTTTTTTGAATTTTAAAAACGAAAAACGAAAAACAAAACACAAAAACAAATGGTTAAATCTTGGTTTTTCCCAAACAAAATTTTAACCTAAACTTGGTCCAAAAAGAATCTTATTGGGCCCGAGACCCAAGACCCACACCCACACCCACGCCCACGCCGAGCTGAGCCGGCCAGACGGCGGCGGCGGCGCGCGCATGGGGAGCCAGCTCTCTTACTGAGCCGTTTGAACCAAGGTGAGAGAGAATACATTTATATACAAATCTTCTTGGCTTCCTTTCCCAATGTGGACTCTCTCGCTTTCCTCTTATTACAAATTATGGGTTTTGTTTGTACAAAGCCCATGTCATTCCTTTTCATAATGTCATTAAAGTCTAAAGGCATTTAATTGATCCAACAATCCCCAAATAAATAGAAATGACTCTAAAAATATGTAAACTAAATGCAGACTCAATAGACTCTAATAAAAAAAATATAACTTTACTGGCTAGACTTATACTAATGACTAGACGGATAGATTTATCGAGAGTGTTTGCGAAAAATTCAATGTGTTTGAGTTGGTGGCATTTTTAACCCTTGAACCACTCATAGTTAATATATGTCCGGTTTACTTTACATGAGGGTGAACATAATATCTTGAACCAACCGGTATTTTATGTAGACCGAGACAACATGCATAACGCAACTTCATTTTCTCGTAGAACTTAGTTCTGTATTGTGTTCATTGTGGCCCTCAACTATTCATTGTTTTCATGAGTGAACTTAGAAAATATATCCTTGCATTCATTCTCCTAGAAACGGCCCCATTTCACACTCATTAGGTGACTGACCAAGAAAGGTATTGAGTAATACTCGCTTTAGAAGCTATGGAATCATTAAAAGCTGATGCTTATCCTTCTTATAGTTTTCAAATTATAATTTTTCAAATTCGAACTTCTTATAAAAAAATTTGGATTTTATTTTCGGTTTTGTTTTTGCAAATTTTTGTTTCAAAATTCAAAAATTCTTTTTGAAACTATTTAAATTTTTTAGCTATTTATTTATATCCCCTTCTTATTAATCAAGAAGCATTTTTAAAGAGTAACCTTAAATGTGTAAGTTATTTACATGAGTGCCATGCTGACGTGTCCGCACCATATTCACTCTCAGCCCATATATAGAATCACCCTTGATTCACTAGAGAAATTACAAAGAAATGCCATTGTGGTACCACTCGAATTTCCTCATATACATTATAGTTCAAAATGAATAATTGGACGATTTCGTGTAAAAAAGAAAGTCAAAGATATGTCCGATTTCATCATTTCATGTTTAAGGAAAGTCAAAGATCATTACTATTTCTCTTAATTCTATTTCCCATTAACTCATTCCATGATTTCTTTTTCTATCAAAATATATTGCCATATATAAGGTTACCATAGATCATTGCCATATAATGTATTACACAATTATGTAGTATAATGTTGTAAAATCTAATATTTGTTTTTTTTTCAATGCAAGATGTATCAGAAGCCATTTTATTAAAAGTAAACTAAACATTTTTTATAATGTATCAGAAGCCATTTTATTATAACCGTATTTAATATATGAAAACTGCAATAAATTTTAAACTAATTTAGTATGTTATTTAATATAACCGTAATTTATGCCAAATCTTCCACAGAAATGGTTATCATTTTAAGTTTATACTATACACTTAATATTTGGTCAAATATCGTATTGAATATTGTTTACTATATTAGGTTCGAAAATATAGTACTAACCAAATTTTGGAAGACGATAATGCGTGTAGTTAAATATAGTAATAGCGTAAATTTTGGGTAAACTACTCAATATTTGTTTCTGGTAATTCTTGTGTGCCTAAACCCTAAGTTGCCTGACTATATATGACCTTCTAAACTCATTTACTCAGCATCATTACCAACCAAGTTCGAACCGGTATGCAATCTAACAAAAAATGAGTTCTATGCACTCAATATCTGAGTTGAAACATTTCAAAGGTGAAAAAGAGATGTAAAAAGTTTTTGGAAGCAATACTAGGCTAAAGGTGTAGAAACTTTTATAATATTTTTTCATGGATGCAAAAATAAGTTTTTTTTAGTTTATTGCAATATGCTCTATATCAACTTAGCCCTGTCTAACCAAACAACTAACACTTTCATATGGTAAATTTTTGCAGGAGGACAAAATGCGACATTTAAAAAGGTTTTGGTTTCTTAGTTTGATCATTTTCTGAAACAAGGATAAAAAGGATTTGATTTCTCTTTTTGATTCAAATATATAAGCAGGTGACTTCAAATAGACGAGGAGCTTCATGTTCTCACATTTTGTTTGACCCTGAACTCCTAGAAATAGAAGCCTTCAAAAACAAGTAAGCATATATGAACATTTTCATCTGTTAATTATTTTACTTCTATGTTTGCTTACACAAACTACATTGACAGGATTTGTTTTTCAGGATACCAAGAAGAACCTTTTCATGTGAGTTGCATATTAATTCGAATTTTATTTTGGTTTTCAGTTTCTGAATAATAAAGCCTTTGCAACGTATCGTTCATATTTTGATTTGTACCATTGTTGTTTTTAGCATTTGATCTTAAGATTCTAATTGATGAACTATGTACCGTTTAAATTATCTTGCCAGGACTAAACTATTGAAAGCATTATTTTTAGTTATTTATCGTCCATTGTTTAGTTTGTTTTATTTTGTTGCTAAATATTTCATTGAAATGAAATAATCGATTAGTTTATAAATATTATAAAAACTACAAAAGAGATTTCGCAGGTATAATTTCGGAAACAAAAGAAGGTAAGAAATATTAAAAGAGTAATAAACTCCATAGTTTTGGGACATATTTAACAACCATTGAAGGTTTGTCTTCTGGATTTTATATATACTGGTATAAACTAATGAAATAATCGATTAGTTACGTTAGTTCATCATTATTATTAGTTCAAAAAAAAAAGAAGTAAACCCTTGTTATAATATTTTTTGTAGCAAAATCTCTTTTGTAGTTTTTGTATATGTATTTTCTTATAGTGATTTTTATTTTACAATGCAAACAAAAATTAAATTACAACGTATCGTTCATATTTTGATTTGTACCATTGTTGTTTTTAGCATTTGATCTTAAGATTCTAATTGATGAACTATGTACCGTTTAAATTATCTTGCCAGGACTAAACTATTGAAAGCATTATTTTTAGTTATGGATGGAAAACTCGTGGACGGAGAGACGTGGATATGATTTCTATGATTATATAGATATGTGTGGTTATGTTTTTGTGGACATAACATGATGGATATCCCCTTCTTATTAATCAAGAAGCATTTTTAAAGAGTAACCTTAAATGTGTAAGTTATTTACATGAGTGCCATGCTGACGTGTCAGCACCATATTCACTCTCAGCCCATATATAGAATCACCCATGATTCACTAGAGAAATTACAAAGAAATGCCATTGTGGTACCACTCGAATTTCCACATATACATTATAGTTCAAATGAATAACATTTATAGTTCAAAATGAATAACATTATAGTTCAAAATGAATAACATTTTCCTCATATACATTATAGTTCAAAAATTAAATTACAGAAAATAGAATATTAATTTCCAACATTAAAAATATAAGAACAATTTAAGTTGAAATGTTTTCACAGATAAACTAATTTATTTGAAATCAAATTTCTATATATTTAAATGTAAATAATACACTTTATGGTATCAATTCATAATCGTGATTTGCAAGTTATGATCTTTAATTTAATGCATTTATGATTTAGAATATAAGTGAGTGATATTTTTTATCAATATATTGATCTCCACTCAAATTTAGATTATTATTTAGGTCAATATTGTATTGTATATGGAAAGTCTTGATTGCAATCACAAAATTTTATGTGGAGATAAAATTAGTGTTGATTGCCGTTATTTATACTACCTTCTTAATCTTTACATCACAAACGAAATCCTTGATTCAAATGTTTAATATTAGCCTAAAACAGTATTCAGCCGTATTTATCAACTTCCGAAAACAAAAACATTTGAAAAAATCTTAACTTGCAATTTGCCAATCAGTATCATCGAGCGTATATTTGATATATTGATCTCATTTAATAAAGAAATAATTTGAAACTTATATAAATATAAGTGATGGAAGTGCTTCAATGATATCATCTTCTCTCTATTCTCTTGTCTCTAACTTTTTTTGAGATCGAGTACTTAAATAAATGGCAGGTTTAGATTTAATTTGTTGGCGATTTGAAGCCTGTCTACACAATATGCCCCTCACATAGAAGACCCACATTTAACATTTACTAGATCTTGACCCGTAGGACCGCACATGTATTAATTTTCAGTTTTAGTTTTCATTTATTTATACTTAATTATATATTTGTAATATTTGATCATTTTATATTGACTAAGCTAGGGGTGGGTATTTGGGTACCCATTCGAATTTCGTTAAAATTTATTCAGGTTTGAGATTTTTGAGTTTAAAGATTCTAGCTCTATTCGGCTATTTATAAATTTTGATTCCGGTTTAATTCAGATCTTTGCGGGTCCGGATAACCCGTTTAAACTATTTTTAAAATTTTAAAATTTATATACTTTAAATTTCCCTAAATCTAAAAATAAAAATACTATAACATGTAAATTTGAGTAATGTAAGCCAAATTACCTAAATTAAAAATATGTTTAATTTGAATATTTGGATGGAGAAGAAATATATATTTTAAGTATTTTTGGTGTTTTTTTATATTTCAAATATTTTAGTCAACTTTAAGATAGCTTATATCTTGGATATTAACTATAAAAATAGATAAAATATTCAAGTATATATGATTCAAATACATTCGGATATCCAAAATATTTCGATCGGATCATGTTTGGTTCTGGTTATTTAGATACCAGAATGATAAATTTGTTTGGATATTTATCCACTTTTGATTCAAATTTAATAATATTTTTTTTCGAGATATACGCTTAAGTCAAATTTTAGTTGTTTCCATATCTAAAATGACTTTCTGTACACGATGTTTTTTTTAATTGTTTAGTTAAACAAACCATGTGGTTAGCAGACAAACATGGTAAGTTAACTGATAATGTATATTTTATTGATTTCGATTTTGGTTAAAGCCGTGTGATACTGAAATTACGAAAAATTACATTAGCGAATGAAGCAAAAAAACGACCGAATGCTATACCTATTTCCAAACATAATTGATTTTTTTTAATATCACTATCTATGTTTCTAAACAAAACTGAAATATAATTCAGTTTTAATAATATAGATATTTGGTTATCCTTTTATGGTATAATATTTTACATTCACGAACCTAATAAATGATATACTATAGAACCACAAAATCATATTATTTAATCATATTTGCCAATTAACCTAAAACTCAATATCATGATCTCAGTTATGCATAATGTTCCTCTCTTTATACTATAGAACCTATAGAATCGTATCATGTAACTATTTTCGATGGTAGTCTATCTATAGTTTAACTATTTTCAATGCAAAATACACGTAACCTAATGTTACCTATCAAAGATTTGATTGATTCCAGTCAGTGCTTCAGATTGTCTTGGGATTTGTATTTGATTTTTTGTTACTGATTTGTTCAAAGCTCCCTCAGATAGATCTACATAAACCAAAATTAAATAGAAAAAGACACTGGTCAGAAGACCAAACCGGAATGAAAGTTTGGTTTATTATTTCATTAACGAACAAAAATCACTCAAGTAGTGTAATGTATACAAAAGGTCGCTACGTACCTTTCGAACGAAGAGATAGATGAAAATTAAAAATATATGTCTATCATCCGTAGTTAAAAATAAATGTCTATCATCTGTAGTTAATAATTATGAACAAAAATATGTTGAGAATGTTATTACATAACCGATCCATAAACTATGTTTACAAATTTAGAACATATGTTAAAATTAAATTAAAATTTTAGAAACCAATCTCACCATGTGCAAGACGCAGGTCCTACCTAGTATTTATTACAATCCTAAACCCCACTTTCCAAAACTCCACCCCTCAACTCTAAACCCTATGTCTAGATTAGTTAACCCTAGTGTTATAAGTATATACTAGATTTTGATCCGCGCGTCCACGCAAGTGTATTTTTAAAAAATATGTTACTAATTATTTTTCATGTCACTATTATATATCATAAATGTGTCATATATAATAAATTGTATTTTATACGTACCATCATATAAGTAATCATATAATTAATATATCATCATATAAATAATCACATATATTATATTTGAAAAACTTAATGTGAAATATAAAAACCATAATTTAAGTTGGTGTTTGAAATTAGACTTTGTATTGTGTTTTTCTTATATATATTGAAAACATTTTTTATAATGGTTATTGGAAAGTATTTTAGTAAAAATCAATTTTTGAATAGATGTATAATTAGTTCAATATAACTAAATAAGTTTCATATTTGTAAGGATGGAAATTGCATTGAAAATGGAAAAATGTAGGTGTAAAATGGCTTAGATAACCCTTATTGTTTAACTAAATTATTCTAAATAGATAAGGTAGGTCTATGGAATAGGCTTAACTTATGACCTATTATAATTTGTTTCATATTTTATAAGCAATATATAATTGGTGTATGTATATTGGGTTCAGGCCCAAACACAAAATCTATTAAAAAAAATATTTATCTTTCTTTCTTAATGTTTTTTGCCTTCTTTTACAATATTCTTTGTCTCTTCTTTTTTTCAAATGTAAGTTTTAAAAGTTTCTAAATTTTAATTTAAAGAAAAGATGTGCGATTCTAATACAAATAATAACTAAAAACGAAATTATTATATATCGTTCAAGGTTATAACATCTCATAACCAATTACTTCATGTGTTACACATTTATCTTTACCAAACAAGTGCCAAATTTGTAAAACATAATCCTAGAATAATGTAAATCCTAAACAATAAATCATGATAATCTTTAGAGGAATAAAATAAATAATATCCAATTAACAAATATATTGGACGGCCAATACTACTTTAAATTTGAATAATATAACACATACTTTTCATTAATCACATTGTTCATATGTAAGACTTAAGGTTTATAGTATGGATGTAAGAATTTGGTTAAACATAATATTAGCTCAACATGCATTTGAAATGTTGTTAACTGGATAAAACTTTATAATAACAATAATCTTAATAGTAGTTGTAATGACTGTTAATAAATAGTGCAACAAGTTATCCTAAGTCTTCTTCTGGTTTTTTTTCATATATCTAACGGATAAACCCTAAACCCAAAAGATAACCCATAAACCAAAGGATAAACATAAACCCAAACACATATGATAAACATCAAACCCAAACGATAAACACTAGATCCTAAACCCAAAGATAAAATCTACTCCAACCTTAATCATATATCCTAAGGGTAAACCTTAAAAATCAAATTGTAAAACCTAATGCTAGAGTAATGTAAATTCTAAACAATAAATCACAACAGCCATTAGAGGGATAAACGAAATAATATTAAGTTAACATATATATTGGACGGCCAGTACTGCTTTAAATTTTAATGATGTAATGCATATGTTTATTTAATCACATTGTTTATGTCTAATAAGTTAAGTAATGTCTAATTATTATCTGGAAATCAATATTGTTACATAGGTTTTTCAATCAGTGATCGGCTATCACTACATATCAACCAAAGATTGTTTGAGTAAATAATTTGATTTTCGTTGGTTCACTTAAAGCGAGTGATACATGTAACGTAGTTGGGTTTAGAAACCCTTAACCGGCTAACATCCATTTTCAATTATATGTTGGAGAACTAATATTGTGTTACATGTATAATATTTGGTTTGTGATCTATAATTATACTCGACCACTAATAGAAAAATAACCTAACAATAATGACATTCAGATAACTTTTATTATTTGTTTTTAGGCTTTAAGGTTTATCATTTGGGTTTGGGGTTATATTTGGGGTTGAGGTTTTGTTTTTAGCTTTTATCATATGGGTTTGAGTTTAGATTTTGCCATATGGCTTAATATTTATCCTTTGGGTTTAGAGTTAAAATTTTGGGTTTATGATTTATGTCTAAAGTTAAAATTTTAGGTTTATGATTTATGTTTCTTCTTTGGATTTAGCGTTTAAGGCTTAAGATTTACAGTGTGGAGGTAAAAATTTGTTTAAACATAATATTAGCTCTCAAACATGCAATTAAAATGTTGTTATCTGCAAAAAAAAAATATAAGAACAATTAATTTTAATGTTAGTTATAAATGACAGTTAATTCATAGTGCAACAAGTTATCCTAAGTCTTTTTGAGTTTTTTCATATATATAAAGGATAAACACTAAATCCAAATGATAAATCCTAAACCCAAAGGATAAACTATAAACTCAAAGGATAAATTTTAAACTCAAACACATATGTTAAACCTTAAACCCAAAGGATAAACATTAAACCCTAAAGCCAAAGATAAAATTTACTCCAAAGGGTGAACCTTAACCATATATCCAAAATGATAATCCTTAAACATCGAATTATAAAAACTAATCCTAGATTAATGTAAATCAGAAATAATAAATCACGACAAGCATTAGAAGAATAAAATAAATAATATACAGTTAACATATATATTGGACAGCTAATTTTTTTTTTAAAAAATTAATGATATCACATATGTTTCACTAATCACATTGTTCATATCTAAAATTTTAAGTAATGTATACTTGTTATCCGGAAATCAATTTTATTAGTTGTTTTCTCTATCAGTAATCAGTTATCACTATAGATCTCAAGCCAAAGATTATTTGAGTAGATATTATGATGTTATTTGGTTCACTTAAAGTCAATAATACATGTAACACAGTTGGATTTAGAAACCTTTAACCGGTTAACATCCATTTTCAATTATATGTTGGATAGCTAATATTGATTATAGGCCTTGGATTTCGGGTATCGGTTCGGTTCGGTTCGGGTATTTTGGGTTTTGGGTAGTTCGGATATGGGGTTAGAGGATCTACTGAGTACTCAATTTCTTTTCGGTTCGATTCGGTTCAGATAGTTTCGGTTTCGGTTCGGCTCGGATAGTAAAATTAGGAACCGGAAAATACCCGAAATAGTTTTGGTTCTCATTTGGTTCCGGTTCGGATTCGGATAGTTCGGGTAGTTCGGATAAAATATTATTATTTAGGATAAACTATGAAATAATTATGATGATTTTCATAAAAAAGTTTGAATATTTTGGATTGTTTTGAATATTTTGGATAAAATTATTCGGATACTTTTGGATAATTCGGGTAATTCAGATATTTTATAATAATGTAGTTATCTTCAAATATTTTGGATTCTTTAAAGAAAATTTTTAGTTATAAATATATATTTAGTTATGTTATATGTATATATAATTAATATTTTTATATATTCGGGTACCCGTTCGGTTCTTGGTTCGGTTCGGTTATTTTGGATATAGAAATATAGGAACCATGCGGGTATTTAAAGGTCCTCGATTCGGTTCGGGTTCGGATATTTCGATTCGTTTCCGGTTCGGTTCTTCGGTTCCGGTTTCTTTACCCAGGCCTAATTGATTACATGTATAATCTTTGCTTTGGATCTATAGTTATATCCGACATTGATAAAAAACAACTAACAATAATGATGTTCTGGATAATTTGTATTATTTGGGTTTATGCTTTAGAGTTTATGATTTAGGTTTACGGTTATCCTTTAGGTTTGAGATTTAGGTTTTAAAATTTATCCAATGAGTTTAGGCTTAGATTTACCACTACATTCAATATTTATCAGTCGGGTTTAAGATTTAAAGTTATAGTTTAAGGTTTATCCTTTGGGTTTAGAGTTAAGAGTAGTCCTGGGCAAAAATACAGGATCCGAAATACCGAACCAAAACCGAACCGAAATAACCAAAACCGAAACCGAAACCGGACCGATATCCTAAAATACCCGAACGATTTCTATATTTTATATCCGAAAAACCGTAACGAACCGAGAACCGAATGGATATCCGAATATCCAAAAAATTAAGTTTAAGCTTTCTGCTATAAGGTAAAATGCCATCAATACCACTCGAACCTGAATTGGATAGGAATGGTGAGAACAAAGTAAAATGCCATTAATACCAATTGAACCTGAATTGGATTGGAAGGGTGAGAACATTGTTACCACGAGACCACATTGTCTTTCATCTACTCTCTTATATTATAAATATATATGTTATTTTTATATTAAAATAGAGTAAATACTTATAAAATTATAAAATTGACATCTTAGAAACTCAAACTTTGTTTGGATTGACGATTATATAAGTATATAACCAGTAGACCACTTAGATTAACATGTTAACTAAAATATTATATATATTATATATATATATATATATATATATATATATATATTTGTTTCACATATTAAACGAATATCCGAAAGCGACCCGAAACCGAAGCAGAACCGAACCGAAACCGAACCGAAATCTCATAAGTACCGATTGCGTATAGTAATTATATATCCGATACACCCGAAACCGAATGATTTTTACCCGAAACCGAGCCGAACACCCGAATGCCCAAGGCTATTTAAGAGTTTGGGTTTATGATTTAATTTATTCTTTGGATTTAGCGTTTAGAGCTTAAGGTTTATAGTGTGGAAGTAAAAATACGGATAAACAAGTGCTAACATGCAATTGAAATGGTTGTTAACTGGATAAGACTTTTTAAGAATAACTAATTTTAATATGAGTTGTAAATGGTAGTTAAATCATAATGCAACAAGTTATCATAAGTTTTCTTATGTGATTTACCATATATCCAAAAGATAAACCCTAAACCCAAAGGATAAACTCTAAACCCAAATCCATATGATACATTAAACTCAAAAGATAAACACTAAACCCTAAACCCAAAGATAAATCATATTCCAAAGGGTGTACCTTAACCATGTATCTAGTTAACATATATAATTGGACGATCAATACTGCTTTATATTCGAATGATATAATAGGTTTTATTAATCAAATTATTCATATTCAATATGATAAGTAATGTATATTTGTTATCCGCAAATCAATATTGTCAGTTGATTTTTTCGATAAGTAATCGGTTATCACTATAGAGAATGTGATGTTTGTTGGTTCACCCAAAGCGAATAAGACATTTAAAGCAGTTTGGTTTAAAAACCTTGAACCAGCCAACATCCATTTTTCAATTATATGTTGGGAGTTAATATTGTGTTATCTGTGTAAGATGACCAGGAAAATGTGACATAGTTTTGCACGGTAGATAGATCAAACCTGAAAATCGGTGACATCCCAAACTCTTCCGTTTGCCACTTGACCATAAGGTCCCGGTCATCACTATTATTTAATGTGTATATTTCCTTGAATTTAGTTTTATAGTTTAGTAAAAATTAGTGTCAAACTATTTACATATTTTTAATAACTCTTTTATGGCTATAGTATATTATCCTGTATTTTGTCTACGCATGCAAACATAATATTCTAGTGAATATTTATTACTTTACACTGCACGAAACTAATAATATTTGAAAATATGTATACAGTTGAGAGCTGTTTTTTTTTGGTCACAGAAAGACTGAAATTAAAATCAAAAGTTTAGGTCCAAGCTTAGCCCAAACTGAGTTATTACAGGAGATGAAATTGAAGAGAAGCTTTTGCTAAGGCATCGGTGACAGTGTTTTTTGATCTAGAAAAGTAAGAAAACAAAATCGAAGCAAAATCAGAGGAGATTACTCGGATGTCGTGAACGACACCGATGATTTCTTTGGACTGATACTTTCCGGAGATTGCTTTTACGAACGTTGAGTTGTCGGTGAAAACTCTAAGGGATGAAATCCTCCGGGTTTGCGCCATGCAAAGAGCCGATCTCATTGCCAGTGCTTCAGCAATGAGAGGTGATCCGATGAAGGTCTGGCTAGTTGAGAGCTGTTTAACCAAGAAAGAAAAACGTATACGTGATGAAAATCTTTAGTGAATTCAAAAAATGCTTGACAAGAGCGGTTCAGCAGTTTATATTCCCAACTTTCTCTCTCCTCTCTGTTTTGTCTCCAAACTTTCACTGAGATGGAAGACGCTTTTTTTTTTTTGATCTTTTGATCATGTTTTGACCAGACTTTCTCTTCCATTGGATCGGATTTAGTTTTGCTAGGAGATTTTGTGGTGTTTTACTAAATTCTCCTATCATCTCTCGATGGGAGTTCATGGCTGATGTCTCTAGCTAATGAATCTGAGTTTAAACAGAGAAAGGTGACATCAGAGAGACTGCTTCTCTTCCAACTTTTTCCGGACTCTACATTTGCTTTAGTTATAATCCCGTTGTGTTCTTTGTTTTTGAGAATACGTGTTGTGTTTTTTCTTTTTGTATATTTGCTTGATCCATCCATTTGATTATAATATGATTATAAATCTCCATACTTTGTGACCAATAAAAGTGGGTTTCATGTTTTTTTAGTTGTGTATTGAACAGATGGAAGATTTTCGGTAGAATCAAATTTCGATTAAGTAAAATTAAGGTCTACTCTTGCTCTCGCATATGATCCACCTCTTGATCTTTCAAGCTCTCTAGCGCAAAAAAAAAAAGAAAAAAAAATGTTGATTGAAGATCATTACAAGCTAAAGCGATTTGAGATAGATATGATATGAATTCAAGTCTTCAGGTAGTACTAAAGAGAAACATTGAAGAAATGATGAAACTGCGGAGTCTCCGGCGACGGAGAAAATCCATTTCCCTTATTATGTCACGTTGCCTGGATTATATCGGTGGAAGACAACTGTTACTGTCTCTTCATCAATTAAGTTTTATCTAGTCTCTCTAGACTTTATGTACTTCTGCTTATTGGACCTTAACGAAATGAGAATTCATAACTGCTTGAGCATTATTATTATTAAGTATTAACAGAAGCTACCTGCCACTTATCCAAGTACTAAAAATACCTAAATCGAGTACCAAAAAATTAAACTACAAAAAGAGTGAAAAAAGAAATACAAAAGCTCCAAAAAAAAAAAAACTGCAAAATATGTACATTCCTTGAGTTTTAATTGAAAAGATGTAAGATCTCGAACTGCATGGCTCTAGCCTCTAGTTAAGTAAGCCTCCTCTCCTGATCATGTCAATCTAACGGTCATAACTCACCGTCCAAGAAAAAGTGCAGCGTTAACATCAAGTCGCCACGCAAAGCCACCATCATTCATCTTCGAACCATCACAAGGCAAAGTAATCGAACTCACTTCATTACCACCATGCGTGTACTGCAGTCTCATTCGACATGTGAACGTCCGTTTCGTTAGCAATTGCTTCTCGTTCATCACCAGCCACACACTCATCTGACTACAACACTTGGCCTTCCCCTTCCCAATCACCAAATCTCTGTACGAACCATTCGTCCAAATAACTCTCCCTAAACCGTCAGATATAAAACCAGGACACGTGTCTCGCTCCAGATTCATCTTCTTCTCTTCGTCCGTACGCCCTAACTCGTACTCCCCCTCTGCTAAGCACTCTACCGTTAACAACGATGACGACACAACCGTTTCCGTTCTCCCCGTTAGTAACCCCTTCGTCAGATCTAAACCCCTCTTCGCCGTTTCATAACGTTCGTCATCTCGGAAACTAAACCGCAGAGACGACAACGACGCATCTAACTCCGGCGCAGCAGGCACCAATACCCTAGGCGGTTTCTTCCTCTCGGGAGTCTCGGGAAGAAGAGGCAACGTCACAATCTCAGATCCGTTCTTAGCCTCTTCGTTTCTCCGTCGCTTACACCGTCTACTGTTGCCGTTACTGTTAACAGATCCGCCGCCACCGCTGCTGCTGCTACTGTTCTCTTTCGAGTATTTTCTCTTTCCTCTCCGCGACTTGGGTGATACGGAATCCAACGGCGGCGAAGAAGATCCGCCGGAATCTGGTCTCGGAGCAATCGGACGGTACCGGAGCATAATCCTATCCACCTTTGACATATCATATGCTCCACCACCACCACCACTGCCTCCGTATCTCGCTATACAACAGCCTCCACGGAAATTCATTTTTAGGGATTTTCTTTTTCTGCAAAAATATTGATTTTAAGCAAATGAAATGAAAGACGGTAGATATATAAAGAGAAAATTTGTTCCGTCGACACGTTTGGAGAAACAGACACGTGCGAGACCAGACGGTGAACAGCGCAACCTTGTGATTGGACGACAGAAGAGAGACGTGGCGTCTTGCGGTTGAAACTTTGTGTGTCACATAAAGAAAGACTCGGTACGAGGGCGTGGCGGCCAATCGCAGAGCGAGGAGTGGCTATTATTTGCGGTGCGATTAAAGGTATCAGACACATAGGTCTGTAACTTCCCAGTTTACGTGTAACCTAAAGCTATGAGACGATGGACACATGGCCTCATCTTATTTACTCATTTGTACGTAGAGTTCTGAATAAAATACCTTTTTTTTTTAAGTTTGGTTTCTATTATTAGGATGTAGGATGGTAAGATATCGACACGTGAAGAGGGAGATTATGACACGAATACTACTTGGGATGTGGATAATCGCATTTATTTCCAAAAATAAGGTAACTTTTAGCATGTACTCCCTATTCCCTATGTTTTATAATTAGTGTTATTCGAAGGGTGAATTAGGGAATTAGTCAACTTTTAAGTTTGAATTAGAAAATTATGCAAGCCCAAGTTTTTATTAGGTTGTTGGACAACCTAGTAGAGAGAGAATAAATTTGTGACATTTTTAACATTTTTGCCTATTAAACTTGGCAAGCTGGAAAAGTAATTTTGTGGGACCCAAAATCCACTTTGCCTATAAAAAATAATTTTTTTTCCTATTAACTTTTAACAACTAACTTTTGTGGACTCCATAAACATTTTTTATAAATTAAACTTGTGGATCATATTTAATATTTAAAAATCATATATGAGCAACTACTTTTAATATAATACATGTTTTTTCATATATAGAGTCAACATAAATCTATACGAATTAATATAATATCGATGTAAACTCTAAAATTTATGAAAGTTACCCAATAAATTATACATTTTGACTCATAAAAGAAACTTTCATATTTATGAAATCTACCCAAATAAATGATAATTCATAAAATTATGTAAATTTATGGATAATTATCATAAATCTGAGTAAATTTAATAAACTTGAAAACCTTCATAGATCCTTCATTTTTTGCCAAAATGGCAGGAAAACAAATTTGTCTACATTTAATTTTAATATATTTGGGTAAATTTAATAAATTTGGAAACCTACGTGAATCTTACATTTTTTGGTCAAAATTGATCTCACACTTTTTGTTTTTGCCAAAAATAGAAACACTCATGAAATGCTACATTTTGTTTCCCAAAAATAAAATGACAAATTGGGATCTGACAGCAAAGTGCATTCATTATAATTTTTATGTTTATAAAATGACAAAATTGTTAATGAAATGATAAATTTGTTAATAAAATGACAAACCCTACACCTTTCACAATGAAGTGATCTAATAGCTTTAATTTTCAAGGATCATATCTACTTGCTAGAACCAATATAATCCCATATTGAGTACAACCTGCAGATTTCCAATCATCCCAAGTTCTTGATTAGTCATAGGTAGAGCCGTGCTTATAGTCTATTGAAAAAGATATCCGCGATAGTGCTATTTCACCCCAAAAAATAGAGTTATCCTTAGGTTCACCCCTAGAGTGAATATTTAGGTTCACCCAACCAATAGGAATCAAGTATTTCATAATTAATATTTTTTAAAAAAGAAAAGAAAATATTGTCAAGTTATATTACATTTTTAAAATAAATAAAATAAAAACAAATAAAAATAATAGCCGTTACAAAAAATGAATTTTTGAAAACTATTTTTAATATCGTCAAAAAACATTAAACCCTAAACCCTAAATCTTAAACCCTAAACCCTTGGGTATACCCTAAACCCTTGGATAATTTTAAACTCTAAACCCTAAATCCTAAATTCTAAACCCTAAACCCTAAATCCTAAACCCTAAACCCTTGGGTATACCCTAAACCCTTGGATAATTTTAAACTCTAAACCCGAAACCCTAAATTCTAAACCCTAAACCGTTGGATAAATCATAAACACTTGGATAATCCTAAATTCTAAATCAAAAACACTAAACACTAAAACATTAAATCTTATAAAATACTATTATGGTTTAATGTTTTTAATTTAGGGTGTAGTATTTATCCAAGGGTTTAGGATTTAGAGTTTAGGGTTTAGTGTTTTGTTGACGAAATTAAAATCTTTTTTTGCATATATTATTATTTTTATTTTTTTAAATATTTTTATTTTAAAAATGTAATATAACTCGACAATATTTTGTTTACTTTTATAAAAGATATCAATTATAAAATAAGTGATTTCTATTGGTTGGTGAACCTTAAGGTTCACTCTAGGAGTGAACCAAGAATAAGTCCAAAAAATATAGGATAATTTGGTGCGTCCATGTCAAGTATCTAGTGATTTTTATGTCTTAAGAAGTTAAGACTCAACCTGAGTTTGACCAAATTCTCTCGCATAAACTTCTTATCTTAAATATTTAAAATCATCAACAAAACACTAAACCTAAAATCCTAAACTCTAAACCATGAATCCTAAATCCGGAACCCTTGGGTAAATCCGGAATCCGAATAAATTATACATTTTGACCCATAAAAGAAACTTTCATATTTATGAAATTTACCCAAATAAATGATAAATTATTCATAAAATTATATAAATTTATGGGTAATTTTCATAAATCTGGGTAAATTTAATAAACTTAGAAACCTACATGGATCTTTCATTTTTTGTCAAAATGGTAGGAAGAACAAATTTGTCTACATTTATCTTAAATATTAAAAATCATCAACAAAACACTAAACCTAAACTCTAAACCTTGAATCCTAAACCCGGAACCCTTGGGTAAATCCAGAACCATTGGGTAAATCCAGAATCCGAAACAATCTGGAACCCTTAGGTAAATCCGAAACCCTATGCCTAACGTTTAATACAATCTAATTCACTATAACTCAAGAAATAAGTATACGTATACATAAGATGTACGAATATTTAAGGTGTACGAATATATAAGGTGTACGTATATATAAGTATACATAAGGTGTACGAATATCTTAGGTGTACAAATACCTAAGGTGTACGAATACCTAAGGTATGCAGAAGGTGTACACATAAGGTATACGAATACATAAGGTGTACGAATATCAACATAACCCATCTAATACTTAAGATGTACAAATACATAAGGTGTACATATACATAAGTATACATAAGGTGTACGAATACCAACATAACCCATCGAATACTTAAGGTGTACGAATACATAAGTATACATATATTTAAGGTATACGAATACATCGGTGTACGAATACATAACATCTATGAATACCTTTTGTTTATATCCCTTATGGCATTGGAGAGTTTAAATACATATTAAGTATAAAATTTAAATACATCTACGAATACAACGAGAGCACAGTGCTCTCCAAAACAATTATACGTTACTTATTTAGAACTCACATTTTACTCTATATAAAATTTAAATATTTTGCTAATAACCTATTGGTATTATAATCTAAAATTTTGTCAATCTCATTATAAATGATCTAATTAACTAAAAGGTGGTAAAAACAATCAAATAATTTATAACAACATTTCATTTGTGAAAGCTGATATACCAAAATATTTTCATTAAATTCAATAAAATAAATTAACATATTAGTTTGATTGTGTTTTCATATATGTGAAGCACATTCATTTAGACAACATAATTTTTCATATAAAATTTAAGATTGTTTAGAAATGAAATGTTGAAATAAATAAGTGAAATACATCTTATAATAAAAAAACTAAACAATTAAATATTTTTATAATAAAAAGCTAAACAATTAAAAAAACTAAACAATTAAAGATTAAACAATAAATAATTGACATTAAAGACATCTAAAATTAAATATAATGAAAGATTTCTTTAAAAAAAATACATCATATTTTTATTATGAAATATATAATACAGTTACAAAAAAAAAATCAATAAAATCGAAATAAAATCTAGATAATTTTTCAATAGAAAAAGACATTTTCTATTAATTGTTTAGTTTTTTTCAATAAAATCACAGCCATGAAAACTAGAATTTTAGATGGATATAAGATGTTTTAATAGAAAATAGACATTTTATATTATCTTGTATTATTCAAAGATTTTTTAAAAACTAAATTATTAAAAGATAATGAAATGTAATTTAAACAATTAAAAGATAATGAAATATAATGAAAGATTTTTTTCTTAAAACCAAACAATTAAGAGAATGTAATATGTAATACAGTTACAATAAATTTCAATAAAATCGAAATCTAACCTAGATAATTTTTCCCACTAGATTACTTTTAAGAAATCAATTTTTAAATTTTAATAATTTTTTTAGTATTTATACTTTTAGTAATTAATAAATGATATATAGTATTTTTGTATGATATTAAGCATTCATTTTAATCATTTTTAGTATATAAATATTGTATTTAGGTGTCATTAGAAATTGCATATGTATAAATTTCATAAACAGGGGCTTGGAGTGCACAAGGGCGTAATGGTTTTTTATTCTTCAGTTAAAGAAAATATTTTCTTCTTATTCAGTTAATTTAACTGTAAAGGTGATGGTGTAGAAAAGAATGAGAGAGAAAAAGAAGATGAGAGGAAAAGAAAGAGAGGGAGATGATTTCGTAGATGATGGTTGGTGGTGTGAAAAAGAAGGAGAGAGAAAAAGAACGAAAGAGAAAAAAAATGAGAGAGGTGATGTGACAAATTTTATTTTAGATATATTTTAATTAAAATGGCAAAGATGTAAATAATGAATCTGACAAAAGTCCCAAAGGATATTTAGACATAAGTTTACATGGGCAAATTCAAAAAGTTGCCCAATTGGCTAATTTAAACTTGAGGTCGCCCAACTGTCAAATTACAAACTTGTGATTTGCCCATTTTGCCAATTTTTTCTTATTCTAATGGGCAATTTAGCTCAAAAACCAAAAACTTTCACAAAATTAGGTAAATAGGAAAGAGAGAGAAATTGTGTCAGTCTAGAGATGCGAGAAGACATTAATATCCTTCTGAATTATAGGATCATAGAGCTAATGTCTGACATGAGAGATTTACAAAGATTTGAGGCTGTAAAAAGATTTGGAATAGATTTGCTAAACTTTATCTCTGTAAACGAAAGGATATATTGTCGTAGATTGTTCAATCCAAAACCACATTTTCTTTCATTGTCTCTGTCTTATTTCTTCACTTTCTTTCATTGTTTTTTTTTCCTACTGAATCTAAATAAAAATGAAGAAGGTCATGAATTCTGAATAATGAGTTCATCTGGTTTTTTTTCCATGAGTTCATGAGGTGTGGACTACAGTGGAAGGAAACCTCATTTACTCGCAAGAAGATGAGAGGATGATCCACTGGTTCTAGTTAAAAATAAAAGTTTCAAGTTTTCGATAAATTTATATACATTTCTTTAGTTAGAATTTTCTTCTTTAATTAGATCTTTTTGACAAAAAATAATCTTCTTCTTCCTCACGTGATGGAATTGGGAAATTATGGTGGATTGGATCTTCTATGTCAATTGATATCTGTTAGAATGTAAAACAATGGTGGGGGCAATTAACCACAAAGCCAAGAAGGTAATATTTTCCGTTAGTGTGAGATAATTAGTTAGATGTGTAAATATAATAGTAGCCAGATAACAATTTTCTTAGACCAACTACAATATATATTAGCTGGACCATAGTTTTGACAATTTACTTATGTATATTTATTGGCGTCTGGGGTTGCGTTACATACGTGGCGAAGGACAAATTATCTAGAAAACTAAATTTTTATACAATTATATATCTTGTTAACCGGCTAACTTGTTCTTTCATCATAAACTATAATGTATTAAAGATCATCTTAGCCGGATATTGTTAGAATTATCCATCGGTTGTAAATATTGACCGGTTAAATAGTTTGGCTCCATATTATAAGTGTATAACTTTATAGGAATGAAGATTTTTTTTGTTAGTGTGAAATAATTAGTTAGATGTGTAAATATAATAGTAGCCAGATAACAATTTTCTTAGACCAACTACAATATATATTAGCTGGACAATAGTTTTGACAATTTACTTATGTATATTTATTGGCGTCTGGGGTTGCGTTACATACGTGGCAAAGGACAAATTATCTAGAAAACTAAATTTTTATACAATTATATATCTTGTTAACCGGCTAACTTGTTCTTTCATCCTAAACTATAATGTATTAAATATCATCTTAGCCGGATATTGTTAGAATTATCCATCGGTTGTAAATATTGACCGGTTAAATAGTTTGACTCCATATTACAAGTGTATAACTTTATAGGAATGATCATCCTAAACCCAAACTCTAGTCACTAAACCCTAAATCCAATAGTATCCCTGGAACCCAAATCCTAATCATTAAACCATAAACCCAATACTAAACCCTAAAGCCAATAGGAGCCCCTAAACCCAAACCTCCACGTAGATGTAAACAAATTATATAAAAACTGATTTCTTATACAGTTATGTATCTTATTAACTGGATAACTTGTCATTTCATCATATACGATAATGTATTAAAGTTCATCTTAACCGGATATTATTAGAATTAACCGTCAGTTGTAAATATTGACCGGTTAAATAGTTTGACTTCATATTGCGGGTGCATAACTTTATAAGAATGAAGATCTTAAATATAACATGTGAAATTAACGAGTAACAATTAAGCTATGTTTTAGTTGACCTGGACAAATTATTAATTCTGACAAGTAGATACAGAAGAAAATATGGTGACATAAGCTTAGATCTTTGCGTATCTTAATGAAAGATTTGGTTTATGTATAGCAGACAATAAGGCTTTATGCAGTAGGGATAGTAGGGTAAAATAACACGCTTGAACAGTAGTTATTTATATGTGATGGGTATATTGCTAAATATGTAGAAATCTTTTGGTATAACTCCTAATTTCCCTATTCTAATTTACTAAATATTTTCATTCCGTGCAAGCACGGAGTCTCGTACATTTTTTTTTTGCCATCTAATATTATATATTGAACATAATATTGTACAAACTACAAAAGCCCACAACAAAGGGCATAAGGTCAAACAGACAAGTCCACTATAAAACCAACACTAAACAAAGGCCCACTACTAGCCCACAGATCCCACATTCGAGGAACGCAGACGGGAACACATCTCACCCACGCGTTAAACCGCATAACAGCATGAGGCCACGTGTTGATTGGAGAGTTCACCGTCTTTGCCAGATTAGAAATCGTCGCCGGAAGAAAGACACGGCAACCACCGGTACCTGACCGGAAAACAGTACAACCACATCAGAATCCACCAGATTAAGACAAACCTCTTCCTCTTCTAATTTCTTTTGCTCCCGGAGAGCATTCATCGAAATCAATTCGAGATCTCATCCAGATTTTTCAATCCATCTCCATACAGAAGAAATATCACATGCTTAAGGATCATCCACTGTCGGGGAGCTTCGAACGACAATCGTTGAAATCTCACCCGCAAAGCACTTACTCTTTGATACCTAAGAAAAAAACAAGGCGTTCCCCAACCAGAAACCCCGAGAAAATTAACTACAGCCGGAATATAACTATATAAATCCGCCGTCTTCACCGAAGGAGGTGTCACGCGGAAGTAAGCCGACCGCCCATCGCCGGAGAAGAAAGCTAGGACGCTGGAGTCAAAAGCCAGACGACCACTACATGAAGGGTGCACCGCTGGAGACAGAGCCGGTATGAGTAGATCGAACAGGAGAGTAACGGTGCGGCAGAAGATCCGACCGACATCGTGGCTGAGGAAACCCACCGACGCCGGTCAGATTAAACGACGATCACTTCGGGAAAGTAGAGAGAGGTGGGAGCTTTTTCCTAGAGAGAGAGTTAAGATTCTGAGAAAGGGTTTAGTGGAGTCTCGTACATTCTATATGCTAGAGTAATTTTGATTCTGCTATTTTCCATTTTCTGGGATCTTGTATTACACTTTATCTATTTGCACAGAAGATGCCATTCTCCCGTAAAAAGTATGGGCAATGTTAATTGTACATTCGTTATGCGTTATTGTGTGATTGACCAAGTCTTCACACCATCTTCCATGTTTAGAACTTATGTTCTGCTCAATTTTAATTTTTACTACTGAAAAGGTGGATTGGTCACATTGTATAATTTTCTCATATTTGATTTTTCTGTAATGTTTGTCGAAGGTGCTAGAGTTGATTTTTTAAAATGAGTTTGTGTTCCCTGTGTTTAATTTTTTTTTTTCAAATTTCTTATCGTTTGCAATTGTTTAATTGTTGTTACACCGTTTGCTTAATTAAATAAAATGAGAGAAACACCATCCCTTCAATACTCGTTCTATGTGAGTCTGCATTTTCGAGTTCGTTTTTCTCATCATTCTTCGCTTTTTTACTACTACCATGTACTTCCTCATCATTTAATATATTTTCAATTAAGAGTGTAAATTGTTCAGTGTCCATTTTGTTTGATTTCTCACATATAGACAGCAGTAGGTATCATACCGCACATATAATTACCTGTTGTGATGGTAGATCTCTGAAATTTACTTGAAACAGAATTCTTGCCTTCATCGCCAGCTGTTAAGGATTCTTAAGCCACTTGGTGAAGTCACACACGGGACATATAGCATGGAGTCTTTGCCTTTTCCCTTATTCTGGTCTTCTTATCATCCTTCTTTTACTCGGGATAAATGTTTCACTAACACTCGAGCTCAACTAATATATTATTCTCAACAGGGTTCCATGATCCATTGTTTCATCTCAGCCTCCCGACCAAACCACCACCGGCATCTGTTAGAAGAGGGACACATCGGCAGCATTGGTGGGCTTAAAGTTGTGCGACCAATGCGTCAACATCGCCATGTACCGTGAACAAAACCAAAAGTTAACATACTATCTGTAAGGATTACTCAAGACCACATCTATTCTCATACTACAAGTACTGTGTGGAGTTAGCCTTCAATGATGGTACCGACTACGCAATATGACCGACTCACCTTTAAACCGCATTCACACTCATTCTTAAGGTAAAGTCACACCCCAAAAAACATTCTTAAGCACTGAATAGCAGAAATTAAAACTTCCAACCAACACAGATGAACAAAGTGACAACATATTGCATGAAGAGTCGCAGAGAATGAGTTACCACCATCTTTACATGATCCTGCCAACATAAAGTTGAACTTTCATAATGGGATTGCCCTTCCAATTTCACACCCAAGTACCAATATATATTTTTTTGATCAAAAGTACCAATATTTTTATTGGTAAATAAAACCATATATATAATAATTTATATTTAGATACGGTAACAGCGAAAAATAAAAAACTGATGATTGTAGAACAACACAGACAAGGAAAAACAGAGCAAATGTATTGCAACACCCTAACTACATGGGAAATCTATCTACTACTGTCTATTGTGGTGAATATCAGTGGCAATCCCTCAAGTCTGAAAGAAGAAAAAGGCTATAAAAACTTCAAGCGTGGAAAGGCGACGAAATAAACAATACCCATGACAGACATAGGAAATTGATATTTCGATAGAGTGTGTTCTTTTGAAGATTTGTGGTGAGGGCTGCAGATGAGGTCGTCCACAGCTTTATAATAGTTGGGAGATGGATCACTAGAACACATGGAGAGGGAATCTGAAGTGAAGTATGGAAATTTGAAGAGTCTAATTTAATAGTAGGGATTGATAGGTTCATATTAAGAGTGATGCAATCGGGGAGATGGATAGAGATGTAACGTTGGCTGCTTGAAATCCGATTATTTTACTTCGCTGATCAGTTTTGGTGGGTCCGTCTGATTTTAATTACATAGCCGATGGGGCTTAGACGAACGCATTCCTAGAGACTTCTGAAGGCGTTACAGGAGAAGGAAGCGTTGTTTCATCAGAGGACGTGAGTAGAGACTTAAAAATTCGATGATAACAGATGAGAAAGTCGAAGAGGAATCGCCAGAGACAGATTAGGAGAAAGACGGCGGATGCCCTAAGCTAAACGACGTATGCTTTTCTGGAGAACATGTCACAAATCAAACAGCCCACATATTAAGCCAGCCCACTCGCTAAGCCCATTCCGTTTTTTCAAAAAAAAAAAAAAAAAGGAGGTGGGACAAACCTGATGCTGACATGTCGCCTAGGAACTGACTCATTATATTATAGATTTTTTTTTGGGAAATTTGGGAAAAGAGAACTAAAATACTAGTACTTTGTTCCCTTAGAATAATTTTAGTAATGTTTGTCCCCTTAGAACAAACTTTTAATAAAACCCAATTTAGTCCTCCGATTGATTTAAGCCTTGAATTAATAACAATTTAATTTTCTTAAATAAGTAGTAATCCTATACTAATTAAATCGATATAGTAGTAAAATATTAAAAAAACTAAAAGTACAAAGTAAATAAAAGTTAAAAAAAAAAACAGATTAGTCTTTCTCTCGACAACTGCATGCTCGAGAAGAGGCGATTCCCTTCTCCACCATCTTCTTCGGCGCGTCTTGATTCGCCGACAAATTCTACGCCGGCGATCCATCTTTTCATACTCCTTCCTCCATCCTCCTTCCTCCTTCCTCCTTGGTACTTTTCCTTTTCTCCTCCTTGTTTTCTCCGAAATTGTTTTGCCATTTAACTCACCTTGTTTTCTCCGACAGCGTATATAGGAGTTGGCGCGAGGAGGACGAAGCCTCTACTGACCATTAAGAACAACAAGGTCTTTTATTTTAATCTCTGTCCCTCTTTTCCCCAAAATTGAAGGTTAGGGTTTTTGAGATCCCTTTTTCGATTTTGTTTTTTTTTTTGTTGATGCATGTATTGGTTACATAGTGATGTGCATGTATTGTTGTTAATTACAATAAAGTCGATCAATTTTGGGGTTTTTTTGTGATCCTTTTGTATACAATTTAACATGTTCAATCGATTAAAGCTTGTTAATGTTAGGAGTTTGGTTGTAGTTGATGTGTCAATTGATAGCGAGTAGAAGCTCTAAGTGAATCAAGTTTATTGTTTGAAATTCATATATTTTGATATATTAAGTGAACAATTATGCATGATATTGGCTAAGAGGGTAGGATGAGATGGCCTTATATTTTCCTTATGTACCAGGAAGAGTTTGAATTGTTTAAAAACCATTCAATTCATGTAGATGGTTGTCATTCTAGTTTGCGGTTGTGTTCATTGTGAGATTGAGTTATATTTTATTTGGAATCCGTTTTTTATGTAGTTTGAATTGTATAATGGAGTAGTGAAATTGATTTTGTTACCATGTTTTGTTTGTTGTTCATTCCTCGATTTTCCTAGAGACATCACTAACATTTGAATTTTTGGCTTTTATGATTTATAGGAATGGTGTACCAGTTTCCAAAATGCATACTTCAACAAGGAGCTGAGCCCCAAATAGATAAGATTAACAACATGTGTAGATGTGGAATTCTTGACGACATCAAGAGTGCTCTCGGAGATGAGTATGATGAAGTTTTGAAAGATCCTGTCTTCGGTCCGATTCTGGCTATCATAGAGAACCAGCTCATTTTCTCAGGGAGGATTATCCACAGCTTCATTTGCAAGCAGCTTCACTTTTTATCCGATTTCACAAGCTTGTAGTCGAAATTATGTTTTATTGCACATATCTCCATTGTTGCCTTCAAAGCTGTTTTGCTAGTAAAATGTTGACCCTTTTTCACAACATCTACCAGAGAAAAACGGACATACTTTCCACTGATCATATCTTTGTCATGCTCGTTATCATCATCACTTTCATCAACCTTGTCATCTTCTTCTTCATGCGTGGTTTGACCATCAATAGCAGCATCTGAAAGTTCATACGACATAGCCTTTTCCTCTCTGTTAGACGACTCAGCAGCTTCTTCATTCATGTTAGATCCGACCTTAGATCGAATACACACACATAACCGCTTTGAAGCTTGGTTCTTCACACATGTAAGAAAGTTTTTCAGTTGCTGATCACTGGTGATGAAAATCGGTGGTGAGTCATTTCCACTCACCAAATCAGAAGGTAAGTAACTCAGCTCGATATTGACCATGTTTAAATCGACTTCAAACTCCTCACAAACCATAACTCCAAGGTGCTCAACGGTTTTTCTTGTGTCCAAAGTAAGTAATCTACCTCCATTTTTTCATCAATATGAAATTTCCAACCGTTTCTTCCCGATGATTTCAAAAAACCAGAATAGACATATATGTGCATTTTTGAAGATTTGATTGAGAAAAATTTAGAAGAATTATGAAAAGGAGAAGAAACCACACGTTTTTTTCTAAACTGTGGTTGGCAACGATGAACTGGAATTTAGGGAAAAAATTTTAAAAAGGAAATAAAAAGATTTAATAGATTTAGAAAATATTTT